>NC_134646.1:25609775-25917103 GCF_030463565.1 Pelecanus crispus
TCTGGAGAATCAAGGCTGCATACATGAAATGTGCCCTGCTTATAGACATATGGAAAAGACATAGGAGAAGGAAACAGTGAATTAGCAGGGGCTGAAATCATGAATAGGTCTGAGCTCAGTGACAACAGGACTGGGCATTTGCAACGACAAAATACTTGCAATACCAAGAGCTAGTCTAATTTATTTATCATTCTTTAGCCAGTTATTCTGACTAAAGAGGCTAACCCCAACTCATAACTAAGATGCTTTATGTCCATATGACATGACAAACTTCTGTGTAGCTAAGGTCCGAGTGAAAAGTCCCTGCTACCTATTGATGCAGTCATGCAGCCTTTCAATGCCTTCACTGGCTTTGTTAGTGCAAAGCCCTGACTGTGGGAATGCAGATGTATAACAATATTGGTCACCTAATACGAATAAGGATTAAATTTTGGCTATAGTGAAATCAGTTAGTGTCTTGCCATTCATGCAAAACAAGTCAGCATCTAAAGAAAAAAAATTGTTGTTAGACTTGAACAAGATTATATTGCGGTCAAAGAAGTACACCTGTCGCCGAGATTAGGTGAAAGGCGTGCAAGGAACCACCACCTTGGTGGAGACCATATAGCAAGCAGAAATTTTGGTATAAACTAGTCAGAATGTGGGGAGTGACAAATTATTGGCTGACTGTAAGGGACTTACTAAAAACAGCCAGGTAAAGACCACAGAATACACAGGTCCTAAATTCCAAGTGTAAGATACACTTCTTTGAACAGACTACTATAAGAAAACTACAAGAGATGAGACAAACTGATATAATATCCCCATTTAGCCATAAAATCTATGAATCAGTGATCTGTAATAGCATATATTATTATAAATAAATCTCTGAATTTATTTCAATTCAAAAGCAATAAAGAATAATATTGATAATCATGGATAATTTCTGTGTATATAAGGAACTGGTGTTGCAGTCATTACTGTGGGTATATTTATAACATTATTTAAAATGATAATATTTGAGCTGCTGCTTCTGAACAAAAGCTTTTGATTTACTGCAGACATTTAAATGATCTGAATTTTATTACTGACCAATGAACACTTGAATATCTGAACCAATTCCAGAAAAATGCTTACAAAAATGTATTTTTATTTTTTCAGTCTAAGCTGATCATATGCAATTTCGATATCTTGATAAACAACGATCTTTACAGAGCCAAATACTTCGCCGACATAAACTAGTAGGGCTTCCCTGAAGGTGATTGGCCCTTTCCTCACTGTATTAAATTATGGGTCTCGGATTAGACTGCAGCACCATGTCTACAACAAACTTATTACTTGCATACAAGGTGGGTGAGAGCTACTCTACCAAAAATAATCAGGGATAGAGTTACCACTGATAACCTAAGCTCTAAAAGGGAGATGCATAAAAGCAGTGGAGATTTTGCCATTACTGTGACAAGTGCTGCACTTGCTTGAAATGTCATCAATGGGTTTGGGTATTCTGGCTTGATGTGAAGTAATTCAGCCCATTCTATGTAGAAGTGCACACAGAAGGGAAATATTAATTACTGGACAAAAGGCACATCTTCCCTTTAATGCAGTTATATGTACCTCATCTCAGTCCCCAACACTGGAGATAGGGAGTCCCAGCACATGGGGACAAGCAATCAGTCCTGTTGTGAGATTTATTGATCCACATTACGTGGGTATGAGCTGCTGGCACAGCAGCTTCCTGGAGCTGTGGCAGGGCTAGTAGCCAGCAGTCAGTAAGTCCCTGACCTCAGCTTCATTCTGGGACTCTGAGAGGAGTCAAAGAGCACTCAGCAAGAATTAAATCATCTCTGACAGCTTCAACTCGCACTGAATTTCCTGCCATGTAAGGGGCTGATATTTTCGAGGGGCCACAAGGATGGGCATAGCTCTTCTCAAACTGTGGTTCTACCTCCTCTCCTCACTTGGCACTTGGCTGACATGAGCCATTTTGCAAACAGGCAGGCATTTTGTTAAGCCATCCTTCTGAAAGGCACTTCTTCCAGGAAGGAGGAGATGCAACCCCCAAAGCATGCAGCATGGCCATCATTTCTGTTTAACTAAACTGCTGATATTTTCACAACAAAAGCAACACCTGTAGTGGACTTTTTTGCACCCTTCTAATACAGTATCTTGAAAAAAGCATCAACCTGTGCAGGTCATGACAAAACAGGTAACAAATAGCTGGGCAGGGACTAAGACTTAGCATTCAGTTTCTGCTTATGATACTGATTTCCTGTGAGGTATGAGGGAACTGCTGGTTTTCCTGCTTTTCCCTTCCCATTCCACATGCCTTCTCTGTGTGAGGCTCTCTTGCACTGTGCATTTTGCACAAAGGGATTTCACAAGATCTCAGCTGGGGCCTTAAGGCGCTTCTGAAGTTCCCTTTCATCTTTGGTCATGTTTTGTACTCCTCCTTCCCCACAGAACTGGTCATCTCCTTTCAGTCTGCAGAATGTCGACTGTTAAGTCAGCAGCAGAGGGTCATCTCTGTCAGTCCAGATGCTTGTCAGCAGCCCCTCACACATCGCTTTTTTATCGCACACGCTTTGAATACTTGGTGGAAGCAGGGTTATTCCTTTCCCACCGGCTTTGTGATGCCAAAGAACTGAACAATGCCCCCAAGACACAAGACTCCAGAGCCCAAAGTATGTGGGGTTCGGTACTGCAGGTCATGCAGCCTAAAGCAAAGCGGATTCCCCAGGTCACACATACTCACTTCAGTGTCCCATTTCTGGAGATTCTGCCATTCATTTTGCTGGGGAAGGAGACGCTGGGACCAAGTGCTCAACTGTGTTGCAAACAAGCAAATCCCCTTGCTAAGGAGGTCTGAAGCAATACGTTCACGTGGTACGTACCACAGCCCATGGCCTCAGCACCCTTGTTTAGTAGCTGTGCAGCCCAGATGCCTGGTACTGCGCTTGATCTAATCAGCCCTGCTCCACATCTCCCCACTTCAATCTTGGATTTAATGTTTTCAGAGTCAGGCAGGAGTGTAGCTGTGCTTTCAGTCTCTTTACTGAGGTGTCCAAGGAAGGATTTAAGAACCTGATACAATGTACTCATTTGGAAAAACACTAACAACAATTTGTTTGTCTGGCTCCTGGCTTCATCTGGCTGAGAGTTTAGGAACAGGATTACCAGATTATTTTGGGGGCTACTGCTTTTAAATATTTGGTTTGATTCCATTATACATATCATATTAGTAACAACCAGAATGCACTTCTGAAGCATAGTAGAAATTTAACTATGTGACCCCAGCTGCTAGAAATGAAGAACACAGATCTAAGATTGCAGTGTACAGTATGTGAAATTTGATACCCTTATACCCAAATACTGTTTATAAAGGCTGCATGGTAAAAAGAAAAAAAAAAAAAAACCAAACCAAATCAAAACCAAACCTCCCAAAAAAACCCCTGCATGAACCTCTGCAATTTCTTTGCCTGCTCCTGCCTACCTTAGCAGCCTCAAAATCAATTTATAGCATTCTATCTACATGTGTATACACACAAAAAAGCCACTTAGAAGAAGCTCCGCAGTGTTAATACTAAAACTACTTGGTACTTTAATTTTCTCTCTTGAAGCTAAATCTCTTAACAAACAAGTAATGGACAGGATAGAAGGCACAGAAGGAGAGTGCACTGACTCTGTAGCACAAAACAATCCTAAAGATATCTTAAATAATGCTGAAGTCAGAACTAGATCTCATCAGTGCTAAGGGACAGGGCGACAGTGATAAACAGCCGTGTTCCTCCCCTTCAGCTATACTGGCAGGGCTCCTCAGCAATGGATGACAGCCTTTCTGACCCTGTGAGCTGCGCAATGGAAACGTTACACAGCCAAAAGCCACAAGCCTCAGTCAGGCCACATCCTTCAGAGGCTGTGAGAAGGGACAGTCCAGGGAACAGCTTGCAAGCAGGGCCCAGAGATCTCCAGTGCCCACCTTGTCCCTGCAGGAGAAGTTTTTACCACTGACTATCACAGCAATGGAGTTTTGCCAGCCGTTTAAAATCTCACTCTAGCAGCCTGGCTTTATCCTTCTGGCTTTGAAAACTCAAATGTTGACTTTAAACTTTGGTGTGGGTGGTGCCAATTAGAAGCAAATTCACAGTGCAAATCAAATCCAAAGCTGGCGCTTATTTTATCCCTCACAGATATCCACAAGAGACAAGAAACAAGCAAAGCCAACAGACAGGCACAGTAATTCTATCTGCAAGAAGTACAAAGTGAAACCTCCAGCCCCAGCCCCTGTTGCACACAAACACACACCTACTTCTCTACCAAAATAAGTACAGCGTGAATCAGAACTCAAATCTGATGACAGCCAGGATATATTGTAAAAGACAGCTGTTGGACTGCAGCACAGAAGAAGCCGGAGGAGATGCTCCTGGTGATGAAGAGGCCCGAAGAAATCTTTGTAGGTGAACTGCTAGATCAATCTTTTAATGTTATTGACAATAAATAGTACATTTACAGACATGCAGCTGAGAATTTTCAGTTCTTGTATAAATTAAATCAGTGCAAATTGTGTTATTCCTGATGTTATTAACTCTCATTATTTGAGGCATGTGACAGTCTTTTCCCCTAAATTCATGACATTTGGAAGTATGTAGCTATGTGAAATGCTATGTAAGTTGTCTTTTTTTTTACTTACATATTTTGTTATACTTCTTCACTTAGGTAAGTATGTAGCCCTTAGAAACATATAGGAATGTCTGAAAACTTGACCTCAAAAGGTCTAGAAACAAAGATATGTTTGTTTTTTTTTTTTTCAAAACAAAGTCTATGATTTTTAAGCTAGTCTTGGCATTTTGCAGACAGTCAGACAGGGAGACCAACACTGTTCATGTTTTAAGTCCTTTTACATAGACAATATGCTTTATACCCCACTGTTTGAGGCAAAGGTTAGAAAGCAGTTTTAGAAAACAGACAAAGAAATGTTGCCCAGACTCATCCAAGAACTACTTTAAAGGAAACTTCCACTGACCTTTACCTGCAGAATTTTCCCTACAGCATTACATTCACCCTTTAGCATCTCCTTAAGCAGCCTTTGCCCTTCAATGGCAACAAGTTTTTCCATACATTGGCCTTAATATGGTGTGACAACCCCTTGCTGCATCATCAATTCTGCCTAATAAAATGGCACCTCAGTTAACAAAGGTTAGAAACTTGCCTCCAAATGTTTGGCTTCATTTCAGGGTTTGACAATAGGCTTTGCGTACTCCAATGTGCCATTGATTACTTGAGGAAACACTGTGATGAGCTCCCTGTCAATCTCAGCACCCATACTCATGCCCAGCAGCAAAGCAAGCAACAAGGCAGCATCTAGGTGCATGAGAGTCCTCAAAGCATGGACAGAAAAAAAGTTTCCATGTATTTCGTTGTGGCTTTATGTCATCATACCACTTCACAGTGTAAAGAGAGAGCACTGAGCAGATTAATGAAGGACAGGTGCTGATACTCTGTACTTTGCAGCAGTGTAAGCTTATTTCATGCCCTCACTTAATTTCAACTGAGTATATATATTACTGACAGTGTTTTTTTAATCCCCCTCCTAGAACATATCCTGAAGAGATAATGGATTGTAATTTCACAGGGTAAGATCGAATAACCACATTATCGGAAGCTGATCAGCCACTAGGTAAGGATGATAAAAAGAAATACAGTAAGGCAAAGCCATTTTTCACAAACAGCAGCAGCACAGAACTGGCAAATCCATGCTCTTACAGCTGAGATTAAATGCATCTTTCTTTTGTGCAAAACTGTTCTGTGCAGGATGAAGTTGGAGCCACTTGGAATAGTTTCAGTAAAACAAAATGTTGCTCAAATATGCAGTTTTCATTGACGCTGAAGCACTTCTAAAGATTTACTAACTTGGATGAAAAGATTCTGAGGTTCAGAACAATCCAGTCTCTCTAATAATTTCTGACCAGTAGGAGGGAAGAACAACCCTAACTAGAACAGCTACAGATTCTTAAAGAAGCTCTTTCAACATAAAAATATTCAAAAGGTTTTGTTTGCTAATGTAGAATGTACAAAAATCCTGAAACCTCAATAATTGTCACAAAATATAATCATGGTCTTTCAGACAGTTCTATCCAGAGATATGTTTAAAAAGTTTACAGTGAGAAAAAGAAGCCTAACTCCTGTTTTACAATACTTCTTTTTGTCTGAAGTTCTTGGGGTGATTGGTCTTTTATTACTTTTGAAATGTTATATGTTATTTCTTCTCATACAAGAAGCCAAATTGTTCTCAGTCTTTTTCATTTCAGGGCTTCATTAATTAGGTTTCTGAAACATCTGTCAGCATAACCTCCTTCTTTCACAAACTTTCAAGTTTTCAGAAAACTTGCCATTTAGTATGACATTTTTAATATTCAGGCTCAGCCCCAAAATTATTCTTGAGCTAAAAGAAAAATGATCAGTCTTTTTTACATTCGTTTTGTGACTAAAAAATATTCTTGTGACATTTTTCTCTCAATGCAGAATGATTCTGAGAAACAGCAGAATTCCTGAAAACTTCGAATTAGACAGGATTTTATTTATTTCATTAGAACGTTGTTCAGTGCCAAGTTTTTTGAAGCTTGAAATGTTTGGGAAAATGTTTACATGCAGCAAAATTAAAAAACAAAGGCAAGCATGCTCATCAGGTTGAAATACTTGGATTTTTTTCTAATTCTTTCTCCTGTTTAGATTCTTCTGTGTATACAGCTAAATCATCTGCCCCCAGACTACTACAATTCTCAGTAACGACCCTGATGAAGAAGTGACCCCACCCCAATTTGGGTATTGTCCTGGGCTAGTGATTTCTGTTTCATGTTTTGACCACTATTTCTGCCAAGGTTGCATCAGAGACCAGGGTCTCCTCACTAGTGTTGTTTAAAACAGTACAGGAAATCTATCACATTTAAGGCACTACAAGAAACCTACTCTCTATTTATACCTCAGAAGCAGAAAGAAGTTTCACCTGAGATCAGACCCTTTTTCTGCTAGGGCTGGGGCCTGGTCCAGCATGGGAAGCAGTGCTAGCATGGGAAGCAGTGCTCAGCCAGGCAGTTCTGCTTGCAGCAGGTTTAGGTGAAAATGTCACTGACTTACTACCTCCAATTTAGCAGGATCGCGCGCTCAAGATTACCACCTCATCAAACCTGCCATCCTCACACCTGGAGCCACCACATACCCTGAAATAAAACCTGCCCTTCATCAGGAAATCCAGCCAGACTGGAGGATACTGACAGAATCATGGCAAGTAGTAGCTCCATGAGGAGCCCTGTGGCGCATCCAGGTGTGCCATATTGAGTTGAGAGAGCTGGATCTCTCACAATCTAGTTGAACAACCTATCCCTTTCACTCATTCCTAACCATGTTAAGGGTCCAGAAACCAGGCACAGAAAGACCTGCCTCCTGACTACCTCCCTCTTCTTGGAGAACGTCCAGCAGATCAGGCTCAAGTCCCTGTGTAACTTCAAAGGACAAGATCCAGATAAGTACCCCGTGCCAAGACACCTGCCTCCCCTACACAGGGCAGAGTGCCCTGGTAGCTCAGTGTTGGACTCTGAATACCTCTCCAGCACACGCCTGCCTCAGAGCAGAATACTGTAGTACTTAGGTCCCTCTTAGGATCTGGCCTGTGCTCTCATGCTCCGTGCCACAAGTTTGTACTCTGAGGAGAAAGCAGAACTGACCCATAAGGGAAGTGAGCTGCCCACAGACATCAAGTTCTTGAATCTCAGTATGGCATCAGGGCATCCTGCCACGCACAAGAAGATGGAGCCCACGTGAGCTTCAGGCCTCCCCTCACTTCCATTGTTAACCACCAGAAAGAAGTACAGACACAAACAAGTGTGTGTTTCATCTATGTAATGGTATTATACCACACAGCAACCTGGAACAAGCTGAGAAGAACAGGGTTTTAAACTTGAGCTCCAAGGAAAAATGGTACTGTTAACTCCCAAAATGCTTTTGTGGCTTCTTGTGGAACACTTGTATTCCTAGCAAAGAAAGCATTTTCCAGCTGGCTCTCTGTTGCTGGCACATCCCAGTTTATTCATGCTTTGTTTTGTCACACCAACATTGCCACAGAAGCATTTTAAAGTAAAAAAATTGCTTCTGTACAGCACTGTTGGCAGAGAATAGTGTACCAATTTGTGTGAAGTTTGCAATGCACAGACTTCCCTTGTCCTGTAGCAAATCAGAAAGGAGAGAGGCTTGCTGCTTATATTAGTTAGCATGTGACAACTCAGCGGTAAGTAGTTTGGCTCTGAGGACAAGCAAAGCCAAAGCAGACGGTCGCCATAGTAGACTCTAAAACCTTGACAGGAGCCGATATGTAAGCGCAGGCTGCCAAAAGACAGCACTTGTTGCTTGACACATTAGGACAACAGCATGTCACTCAACACTCTGGAGTCTGAGTTCCAGTTTAACAGCTCCTAGTCAGGAATGACTGTGACCAGCTTGCAAACAATGTCAGGACAACCACCGTGCAGTTACATCCAGCTGTCAGAATTATCTTTGCTTTAAAAAAAAAAAGCTGATGCTGTTCGTAGGCTGACAACTGTCTCTGTAAAACACTTCTACAGTTTCCATAGCCATCCTGGAGGCAAGGTCATACAGATAAATGTGACAAGGAGAGCCGTGGCATTTAACAGTCTGGGAAGAAACACTGGAGGATTACAGGTAAGGTATCAGCATGCTTCACCAGGACAAGTTGCAGAAAGCAACTCAGATCCAGAGACAGCTTCAAAAATGCTGTAAAATAAAGCCCCTGGGTAGAAACAATGTCCTCCCTCTATACCCAACTGTAGGAAGTACTCTAAAAGGCTGATTTATGCTACTCCTTTATAAGGGTGAAATGAAGGAAGATTCAGCATCACATCTGCAATCTTCCAGGGCTAGAAATTTACCAGTAGAAAGGGAAAATCCACAGTTGCCTAGCGGAACCTGATGCAGTTATTGTTAGTTCCACAAGCTGATGAGATAGATAAATTCTTTTTTTTTTTTTTACAAATAGGGAAACTGTCCAAGAACCCTGGCTTACCTGTGCGATCTTACAGCAGGAGACTGGAGTATGTGTCTGCATTTGAAAGGACCACTCTCATCAGCCAAGTTTCTAGACATCCTATACAGCCTTAATAAATAATTGGTCCTGTGTCCTGTCTGAAAAGCAATGAGATATAGCTTTGCTTTTTCCTTCCTGACCATCAGCTATTTTTCCATATGCCCAGCACCTCAATCTGTCAGACATTTGGCAAACCATGTACTGCTGCAGATGTACTTAGATGTAATCCTTGTGTACTGCTCTGTCATGCAGACTGGGAGGTGTGAGTTGACCAGGATTACTCGCTGTGCATGCGTGACAGCCATGCTGTACCTTCACAGTCTCTGTCTCTTTTTTTCTCTCTCCAGAGTGGCAGACAACTGTGGTCATCACTGCCATAAAAAGACCCTGCTCCAACCTGCTTTCTGCTACAACTTTCCACTGAGAGCAAACCATGTACAAGCGCCACAGATGCTCTATCTGAGTCCAGCCAGTTTAGCGGTGTTTGTGCCAGAGCTCTTGGCGTCATGTCAGCCCCAAGAGGAACTGGCTGTGCCTGCAAGTCTCTTTACAGATAAAGAACCTGCTTTGCTGTTGCTGCTGTTAATACAGAGGAATTTGAAGTTTCATTCTGCTCTCAAAAAAGCTGATTTTGCATGCAAAAGCACAACAGCCAAGAACAAACACGGCAAATAACTAGTAAAGAGTTTAATCACTGTCTGTTGCAGTTTTTCTTCGTAGGTTTAGCTATTAGAGCACCCAGCTGCAATGTGAACTATTGGTGTATACAGTTTTACTAATAAAAAAATGGACATATTGCAAAGCCTCAGGTTTCTAATGAACATTTGAATTCATAGCTTTTCTCTGAATCCACAGCATTTAGAGCAAAGCAGACTGACTACTGGTGGTGATGTTGACCACTGGTAAGCTAAGCACAGGACTACCTACATCGAGGGAACCATAAACTCCACCTTGGAATATTTCTTTCAGAGCACTTCCTTAGCAGACTAACACCCATTTAAACTTAAATACTTGGTTCTTCAGCCAGAATAAAAATACAGCTTTAATGAATAAAGCCACAAAAGAAGTTTCTTTCAAAGTTTCTCTGAGAAAACATTTCTGTTTTCAGCTAGCTGTAGCACTCAAGGGTAAAAACAAATCTGTCAGAACAGGAACATAGCAACCTTCTATCTTGCTTTTGCATGGCTTACCAGAAGGTAAGGATGAAATAATTTCTGCTTGTTCTGCTTGTATAAATTTTGTTATTATATGCTAACTACTGCAGCACACCTTTTTAAAACACTCCTAAACAAAGTATGAGGTTCTTTTAAGAACAGTAGAGGCCCCAGGAATCCTACACACACAGCCCAGCAGGTCTCCTGTTGTAGCTGATGCACAGGCTAGACTCATTGCCGGTGGGGCATTGCGCAGACCTGTGAACCTGTCGCATCAGGAGGCCGGCTGAGTTCCTCAGGCCCATGCCTTAAGTTAGCACTGCTGAGATGCTGATAAAGAAGTAGTCAGATATATTCACCAGCAAAATCCTTAAAGGTTGCTTTAATAATGTTCTGTGTATTGCTAAAGGGCAAGTTCTGAGCCAAAAGTTAATGGTTTCCTACTTGATGCTCTTTAGACTTTGAGAGACAAGCTCAGTATCAGTAGTTTCTCATATGGATATACTTTTCCAGCTCTCTTGCAAAATGCAACCCAAAAAGGCAAAATCTTCAGCAGCAGCATGTGCCTCATTTTCAATAGCTCTGTCAGCTTTGTCTCAAAGAAGTTGAAGTACAGTTTACATCTCTCCTGAAATTCAACAACTGATGGAAACAATACAGGACAATATAAAAGTGCCAGTGTAGCATCTGTAACTACTTAAAAACACCAGAACAAGCAGAAAGTAATTAGTAAGACTACTGAAACCCACAAATTAAATTATATATTTCTCCCCTGAGGAAAATAGGAGATTGAGCATTGCAAACTATTCCAGAGGAAAAGACCATCTGGGCAGAATTTTGAAAATCACAGCAAGTGCATTAGCGTGGACTGGGCATTTGGCCAGAGGGAGCTTACCAAATACTGAAGGCCTCAGGGGGCTCAGCAGACAGTGACCTGGAGGCTGAGCTCAGAAACAACACAAACCAAAATGGAACTCTTTGCAGCAGCCAGAAGAAACTTTGTTTTGCTTGAGTAACACCAGCATGTTTATGTCCTTGATTAAAAGTATCTGAATGAAGCACTTAAAAAATGAAATATTTTGAAACCTAAGAAACATATCAACATTTTATGGGATAAAAGGTTTAGAGAGATTTCAGTCTAGTCGTTGTCTCAATCAGATGATTTTAGCCTAGAAATAAATAAAATACAACTATTCACACCATCCAGCTCAGGAAACTGTTTTTTGTACCTTTCCTACATGCGTAGTCAGTGGACAGAAGGTAAATCAAGGCACCCAAATCAGGCCTGGGAAAAAACCACTCCCTTTTCCATGGAGTTGCGGGCCTACTCTCTGAATATTCTTCTAGATGTCCACCATCAGAAACTCGCAAGGAATGAAAACTCTGCTTTCTGATCTGCTTTAGTCACCGCATGGCCTAAATTTTGGGATTAGCAGACTTCTCAGAAACGGTAGGCAAGGATCCAGTCAATCTGTAGGTAATCAGAAACTGCACTTTAGATTTCAGCTACAAAAAGCCTTCCAGTAGCACAGGACTCCCAGAAGATTTAAGGCAAGTTACTGAACCATTCTCAGAGCGGTGCACATGCACACCTGCCACCAGAGAGTGAAGGACAAGGCCACCGTTCCAACGTTAACACTTGCAGACAAGTTTTTTATGATGAAAACATCTGCACAAATCTGTCAGCCCCAGCACATTTATTGTCATTCCTTAGTGAGTAACCAAGATCAAGTTCTGGCCTTTCATTTTCAGCACACAGTCCAATTAACAACAGATACATATATAAAATAAAAGTCTATTTTGACAGCTGATTTTTAAAGATGGATATTTATCATTTTGTTTGCAGGGTAAATGGTTAGGTTTAATTCATGTTTATTAAAGTCCATGAAAGTTGCTGTACGAGAGACAAATACAATTATCTTTACTATGGGAATAAATGTATAATGAAATCCTAGCTTTCCCTCTTTAAAATAACATACTTCACAACAAGTATAGGTTTTGGCCAAGCAATGTTCCCCTGCAATGTTCCTCTGCCACACAGCACACGTTTAATGAAGTTACTCCTCAGCTGTTTGTTGCTGAACTGAACTGAGCCAAAATGAGATAAACTAACTGAGTTTGTAAGCACTCCTAGTCCATTAAAGTGGAAGCCTCCACCGAAGGAAAACACTTTACAGTTTCAATCTAAAAAGTATGTCAGCTTATCAAAAAGACAATCATTCTGTCTTTTCACAAAGCAATTAGAGCAGAAAGCAATCACAGAAAGCAATGAAGAGGGATTTGTGGCCAGATCTCCCATCAGGATCTCTCAGACCAGATGGATTCATACAACCTCAGATCTCTCCCTGTGCCTTGTCACATTCCGGCCAGCAACAGCTTTGGCACGGATATACTGAAAGAATGCCAATGGCACTTGCATGATCTGCAATTAACAAGCAAGGTTTCAATTTACCTATTAAAAAAAAATTACATTCTAGGAAGGTAATGAAAAGCCATTTTATTAACAAAACAAAGTATTTTCTCTGGCCTGAATAAATGACCCCAATATTATACAGCCCACCTGAACTCAGAAGGGAAGACTTTTGGTTTCAGGAAAAAAAAAATCAAGACTTTTTGCATGGAAAACCATGTCACTGGAACAGTATGTGCTGCAAAATCGAGCTTTAATAGTCAATAAAGACAGAAAAAGGCAGTGCTTGCTACCTCATAGCTAGCAGGTTTTCAAATTATGGAATTCATCTGTCACACTCCACTTAGCATATCTGTATCACTTCACCAAGTAATGCCACCATCAGATAGTTATTTTAATAGTGAACAGGTAAATGAATAGTGTAAAGGGTAATAGAATGGAGAGGAAGAAGAGACAAGTCAAGACTTTTTTTTTCCTTTTTCTCTTACACTGAAAAGTGAAGATTCCTCTTTAACTTGCTGTAAATGGGGAGGAATGTGAAAAAAAGGGAGATGTATTTAACAAAGCAATTTACTTAATAAAAGAGAAATCTGCAAGCATGTTTCAGGGGCAGCTCTGTAGTGGTGCTTTCCCTTCTCAAGAGTAAATGGACACAAAGAACTTTACTGCATGGATAAATGACTTACAGAAGCAAACTGTGATCCAAACTTAAGAGTGACTTGAGACTTGTCCCTAAAAATTTGAAGTCTCCATCTTCACAGTTTTTGTTCTCCACAGCAGCTGATAAGCAGCGGTCTTTGGTCAAGTAGTTCTCAAGGTCTAGGCTGCAAAGTCTGCAGCTCTCCTGAGCAGGCTGGCTGCGCCCATACTGCTTCCTGAGCAGGCTGCATGGAGCAGTGAGAGATACACCGCAGTCCTTTCAGCCTCCACAGCAGAGGCAGCGGTTGAACATGCAAACTGCCAAGAGCCTCAGGCAATTCTCCAAATGTGCATCCATGCATTCCCTGCTTCTCCAGGTGCTTGTATCAGAACACGGAAAGGGCAAATCACATTCCTTGAGGGGTAGCTGCAGAAGTGAGGATTCAACATGCAGGAAGATTCCTAGATGAAACATCTAAGCAGGAGCAGGGAGGTGATCGTCCCCCTGTACTTGGCGCTGGTGAGGCCACACCTGGAATACTGTGTCCAGTTTTGGGCCCCTCACTACAAGAAAGGCATTGAGGTGCTGGAGCGTGTCCAGAGAAGGGCAACAAGGCTGGTGAAGGGTCTGGAGCACAGGCCTTATGAGGAGCAGCTGAGGGAACTGGGGTTGTTTAGCCTAGAGAAGAGGAGGCTGAGGGGAGACCTTATCGCTCTCTACAACTACCTGAAAGGAGGTTGTAGCGAGGTGGGTGTTGGTCTCTTCTCCCAAGTAGTTAGCGATAGGACAAGAGGAAATGGGCTCAAGTTGCACCAGGGGAGATTTAGATGGGATATTAGGAAAAATTTCTTCACCGAAAGAGTGGTCAAGCATTGGACCAGGCTGCCCAGAGAGGTGGTGGAGTCACCATCCCTAGAAGTGTTCAAAAAACGGGTAGATGTGGCACTTTGGGACATGGTTTAGTGGGCATGGTGGTGTTGGGTTGATGGTCGAACTGATGATCTTAGAGGTCCTTTCCCATCTTAATGATTCCTAGTTTTTACTTTCATTATAAATAATCCAGCCACCAAGCCAGGAAACATGAAGTTGCTACTCTACCCTTAACTGGTTTAGTGGTGGACTTGGTAATGTTAGGTTAATGGTTGGACTGGATGATCTTAAAGGTCTTTTCCAACCTAAACTATTCTATGATTCTATGACTCTATGATCTTGTTTTGTCTGTTTTCCTGGTGGCTGGCTTGCAAAAGCAGCACGCGACATGGCCATTCTGCTTTGCATTATGAGGAGGCTTCCCACCTTCCCCGTGCTCCGAGCAGGGAGCAAAATGCACAGGCCCGCTCTGCTCTGGGAACTGGGGACCTGTGGAAACATGGGCTGCTCTTCACCCCATCACTCACATTTGTTAGCACAGCTGAAGCCGTCAAGAGGTTTTAGTAGCCACTGGGTTTTGCTCTGAAAAGCTGTTTCCCTCAGTTCTTTCCATTCTACCTTGGGCCAGAGAGGCAGCACAAAACACTACTGCAGTGTGAAAGCTCGGAGCTGCAACATTCCATGTTTTGTTTTTAACCTGCCTTCAGTTGCTGCTTCGGGTCACCACTCCCACACCATTCAGAGCATGGAGAATGGGGGAGTGAGGGGGACAAAGAAAGTAGAGCTTTTGCATGTGGGGCATGTTTTCTAATGTAAAGCCCTAGCACCCTCTGATGTGCGTAACCCATATATAAAATCTGCCCCCTTTTGTGTTGCTGCCATACATACTGCCACATTTATTAACCAGCCCACTAGAAAAGAGTTCTGTATCTTCTTCTGTATCTTCCCATTCCTTTTAATAAAATAAAGTGTACCTATTGCACAAGAGATTATCTGAATTTTGCAAAGATCTTTTGTCCATTATTTAATAGAAGAAGATAGCACACATTCTGGGAATATAAAAATGTTTTCTTCACTATTTTCAGCTGACTCTTACTTTTCGTCTACCCCAGTAATAGAGTTAATACATTTGTACACATTCTCAATGTAGTATTTCACATTCCACCTGCAGATATATCTTTTAGTCTTTGAAATATCTATGAAATGCATTAAATAATCACTGTAAGCCATCTTTTGTTGATAACTTTATCATTTTACTGCCCTGAATTATTCATACAAAGCCAAAACCATATCACTATATTATTACAGGAAAGCAATTAAGGTACGCTGTAGGATTTGGAGAAAATGGAAATCCCTCTATTCTGTTGCATAGAGCAGGTTGTTTCCATCCCCTGTTTAGGTCAGTGTCAGAAAACATCAGAAGTTTGCAGAACTATTTAGGAGGGTTGGGGGGTGAAGGGGGTGGTTGTTTAGTAGTGTTACCGGTTGCATAGGGGAATAAAGACAGGCCATTTTTCTCAGCCCTACTGCCTGGTTATAACAGAGCACTTGTCATGAAAGCACATATAAAGAAGTGAGTGAAATTTTTTCCCTGGCCGCAGCTGGTGAAACAGAGGCATGGCACAGTCTGCCTCCAGTTATGCTCATAGCTACTGCCTGCTGCAAGGCGCCTGTGGTTCTCAAATGCCAGCTCTGTGCAAGAGCTGGTCAGCTGTACAACCACACGAGCGGACAAACCCTTGGCCTTGTCCCAGCAGATGGAAATGGCTCGTTTTAAAAATGCGGCCACTGGTTTCAGGTGCCTTAACACCTGCATATTGCTTTCATGTACCTGTGAATGCTACTGATCCCTTAACACCAGCCTGTAAATTGAAGTCTACATTGTGACTTACTTTATAGAAGAATCTGAGTCCATCTGAGCACCAATCTTCCTATATCCGCTTGAAATCTGATTTGGTAAAGACATACTTATTTCTTTCGCAGGGCAGTCCTTACATGAGATAAGAGTATCCAATACTTGTCTGTTTTTTTGTTCCCACAGAACACTGAATAAAGCACTCTCCAATCTAAAATACATATCAAAGTCATGGATGTTGCTGATTGTCCTGGTTTCTGCTGGGATAGAGTTAATTTTCTTCCTAGTAGCTGGTATAGTGCTATGTTTTGGATTTAGGATGAGAATAATGTTGATAACACACTAATGTTTTAGTTGTTGCTAAGTAGTGCTTACACTAGTCAAGGACTTTTCAGCTTCCCATGCCCTTCCAGCAAGAAGCTGGGAGGGGGCACAGACAGGATAGTTGATCCAAACTGGCCAAAGGGCTATTCCATACCATATGATGTCATGCTCAGTATATAAGCTGTGGGGAGTTGGCCGGGGGGGCACCGATCGCTGCTCGGGGATGGGCTGGGCATTGGTCAGTGGGTGGTGAACAATCACATTGTGCATCACCTGCTTTGTGTATTATTATTATTATTATTACTACTACTACTATTATTACTATTACTATTTTACTTTATCTTATTTCAATTATTAAACTGTTTTTATCTCAACCCACAAGTTTTTCTCACTTTTTCTTTTCTGATTCTCTCCCCTATCACACCAGGGCAGGGGGAGTGAGTGAACGTCTGTGTCGTGTTTAGTTACTGGCTAGGGTTAAACCATGACACTGATTTAATGAAATCAACAGGGAAATCTGCATAGGCAGTCGGTACAGTTTTTGTGTTTAGACCAGATTTAATGCAAACATGCCAGAGAACAGTAAACAGAAATTGTCCCCACACAGTCCTGTACAGACAGCATTATGCCCTGGAACAGCCAGCCTGTGAAAAAAATCAATCCTGTCAATGAATGGTGCTGACAGAAAATGGAAACACTCCACAGTGAAACATCTCACAAAAGCTCCCTGTTCATCATCAAAAGCTTTTGCTATGAGAAAGCGTAAATACTATTATACATACATACATATATATAAGTGTATATATATTTAACTAGTTCCAGTAATGAATTATTCTTTCCTAGGAAGCACCAAAGAAATTAATGAAACATTTTCTCACTCTGTAAGGACCTATTTTAGGTAATAACTGTAAAACAGAAAAGGAAAAAAAGATTAAGTAAAAATAAGAAAATCTGGCCAAGAAGGTTCAAATTCTGGAAAAAAAATTAAAAAATATAAATATCCTCTTCTTTGAAAAATTGAGTTGTTTAAAAAAAATACACAGAGGAATTCTTCCTGCTTTGCCACTCTCCTCCACATCAGCAACTGTGCCTTCTCACAACTCTAGAGATGGTAAGGTGGGACCACAGAGCAAACTGAGACTGTGTAGTCAAGTTTACAAACAAAAAAACCCAAAACCACACATAGCTATTACAGATGAAACTGAAGCGAAGGTTTTTCCCTATGCCCAATGCTGTGCAGCAGCCAGATGAAACCACAGCCCAAAGTGAACAACAAAACAGGAGGCTGAGCCCGTGTCCAGCATGTCCTTGAGGTCTACAAGACATCTCAAGCCTGTCTGGAAATCCTGCCCACTGGGCAGTGGAAATTACTGGGCAGAGAGGAACCATCCCTGTGGGCACCAATTAGGAAAGAGAAATAGACCCTCCTGCCCTTAGGTAGCTCTGTCCTTCTGCTAATGTGTCCTTTCTTATCAACTGGAAACAGCCCTCATGGATGCAGAGCGCAGGAAATCACCTCTAGGTTTGCGAGAAGCCACTTCAGGTTTAGGAAAAAGAAAAAACACTCTGTCAAGTCACTGTCTCTGTCATTTGCACAATGAAACAATGGTCAAATAGACACTATTCACTTATTCACATTCAGCAACCCACAGCATAAAACAAACCAGGGAGCTGGCAGGTTAGCTGAACATAACATGCTGGGTAATTTATTATACACAGCTCCCTAATGAGCTGTGAAATAAATTCAGATGTGGCCATTTTAGAAAATTCAGAATAATCTCCATCTCTCAAATATCTGAGCTAATGATTCACAGTGTGTTCACAAATGGTAATGTCACTCCCCCAGTCTGTTGCTACTGGTTTTAATCTCAAGGGAGCAGTAACAATTCTATACCTCTTCTTTGCATCACAGAGGTACCTAAACGCTCCAGCCAAGCTCAAGTTTCTCTCCTGCCTGGGAATGCACAGGCAGTCCCTTTGCAGTGTCTTCACTGCAGGGTGGACTTTTTCTAAGAATTTTGAGACAGCTCAGAAAACATCTTTTGATGTTTTGGCAAGGACTATCCTGGCTAGTCTTCCACATAGTTATCATCACTTTTCTCCATTTAACCATAAACTCGGTTCTCTACTAAGCATGCCTTAACAGGTTTTGGGTTTTTTTCTTTTCAGAAGTGAGAGGAGCACATATACATTAAAGGGAGCAAAAAAATATAGTGGGTATGTGCATATGACACTCAAACATACATGATGGCCTGCAACAGGTAAGATGCACGTATTATTTGGTGTGTCTGTTGGGAAGTATTAATATGATGAGGCCAAGACTGCAAAGCCTCAGCTAGCTTAGCCCCAGAAATTCATATCCTATAAATACACAATCTTTCTCAACCTGCAAGACATTTGTATTCTGTCACACCCAGTTTTAAAAGTCTCAGGCGAAGGTGATTTTGCAGACTACTATATTTCATTAGCGGAAGCTTTCTGCATACTCATTTACAATTTTCCTCTCCTTAATTAAGTCCAACTACTTCTAGTTACACCTTTGTGTGCTTCATTGAATCGTTTCATTTCCTCCTTGGTATTTAACAGCCTTCAGTTATTTGCAGACTGCTGAGCTCTATTCTTACCCTTTAGGTTGGCTAGTGGCCAAAACTAAACTAGCCAGCTCAGATCCTCAGCTGGTGTAAATCACTTTAGTACTTTTAATCTTTCTCATACTGTACAAGTCGCTTATTCCAAGTCAATGATCTGCTCATCAATTTTTTCTCTTTAAGCTCTGATCTCTCCCTATTGATAACACAATACCCAGACTCAGCACCACATTCAAGAAATGAGTGCACCAGAGTACTTCTGTAAAGGCAGACCAGATTGCCACTGGCTTTTTCTAAACAGGTTGCAAAAAAATGTCTAATTGTGTTCTACTATCAGAATAGTAGACTCTGTCTCCTTCAATATTTTCTTCCCATGCTGTACACTTGTGGATGTTTTCAATAAAGTCATTGGAAAAAATACAATTTAATACAACTTAACTCATTTCCTTGTTTAGTTTTGTAGTTTTTCGCTACTCCAATGCATTTGTCTCTCTTGTTGAATCACAGAATCTCAGGTCTGTTTATCTCATTGAGTAAAACATAAGCCCCAAACAAATCTCGTTGGAGTGTGCGCCAGTTAAGTGTGTGGGATTAGCTGCTTTTGAAATGCAATGGCATAATACCTATTCAAAACTGCTCACTAGGACATATGGGGGGAACATCTGTGGAGCTTACAGATGTCTACAGTACAGAACTGGAGGAAGGAAGTAGAAGTGCCGTCCTCCAGTCTGAATTATTATCTAGCACTGCTAGAGCTGCTGTGCAAGCAGAAACCCAGTCCTTGTCTATGCTGCTTACAGTGTGAGTATGTTCAAAGAATTGCAGACATGCCTGTGAGTAACTTCTGTTGCTTGCTACTGAAGGAACTATGCATAGTGCTGTGATGATGTGCAGAACTGATCTCTCTAATTAGATGTATTGTCCTCAGTAACTTCCCAATGACTTCAGTTAAGTAACTGACAGAAGGAAATAGCTTCAGGCTTTTGTGCCTCTGAGGACTCTGCTGTTTCTGCTGCACAAGCGACAGTGCTTCTGAGTTTTGCTTCTAAGCGTAAATGCAGTTGCACAGTCCAGAGTGCTCAGAGGTCATTTTGTGCCGTGCAGCTACTCAGAAACAACCCCACTAACAGTCTGCGGACGTGAAGCATGACAAATGGACATCCTATGAACAGCAATGATTTCTCACAACAGCGAAGGTGGGCGCACAGTGCTGATAAAAGACATGAAAGGCATTTAACACCCAGGTTTTCAATGGCCTAAGTAGAGAGGTTATTTTCCTCAAACAATCATGGCTGGGGTACTGCAAAATAGTGTGAGCTGAACACAAATGCCAGGAAATAGTTTTCGACAGAACTGACACAGCTGAACTAGTGTTTAGCAAACAGGTCACTAGCTGAAGCTATCCCAAAGGGCTGCAAATGTCAACATGGCCAAGTAGTTTCTGTGTAAGATGAAAGGAATTACATCTTACCCATTCTCTCAGAACAACAACATAAGGGACAGTGGCGTGACTGCCCATTTCTCGAAAGACAACTGTAGTTTGCTTCTCGCCCTTCCACACTAAAATTGAACACCTTTTGCATCCCATAAGCTATATACATCTATCCCACAGAGGAACAACAGGATGGCTATCTGAGAATTACCATTGTGCAGGTTAACGAAATAAAACCTGTCTTCTCAGACACGCTGGAAATAGCACTAGTAATAAACAGCCCTTCATGCTCACCAAAGATCAGACAGGGGATCAGATGTTCAGTATTGGACAATTTGTATCAGACAATATTTGCTAATTAGACAATTCCTTGCTATGTCTTACTAAACAACCAAAATTAAACATGACTGCTTTAGAAAATCCTGTTCTTTACCTTCAAATACAGCAGACTGAACACTGTCAGCTTCTTGAGGCAGACCGATTAACACGTTAGAAACTGCAGACTATGAGAAAGCTGTTTCCAATGCAATGATTCCTAAGACCAGAACTGGCCACGTTACCATTTAAAGCTGCTCTGGGGTTGCTCTAACCTACACCATACATATGGGATCTTAATATAGACAGCACCAGTGCAGAAAACCAGCAGGCCCCAGACAGATATGATCTGTATCTTCCTTTTATATGGGCTGCATATTTTTTCTGCATCATTATTAGATGCTAGTAATATTACAAGAGGTGCTAATATTTGTCCCATCAATGATCTCAAAGGTCAATTCTGCTCTCAGCCACTAAATGGTTGGCCCTTATCTATGCCAAATGTGGGTACAGGCATAGAGATCCAGAAATACATGCTGTTATTAACTCTTGACATGAATGTCTCCCATCCCCACATAAACATCATATTTCTCCAGCTGAGAAACGTGCAAGACCTTTGGATGTCTTTCTAATCCAAGGATAATCCACATGGAAGTTGTGATTTGAATTCAGGCCCTTTGAGTAGCGTAAAGGAGGCTGTATGTAGCAGACCCCAGCTGAGTTCCCAGTATATGTGAAAAATGAATGATATCAGAGGATAAGAGCCAAGTCAATACAGGAAAAAGTTGAAATTTGAGTAGTTTGCCCAACAATTTACAGGAAGAGAAAGTTGCAAGTAAGGCTGAAAAGACAAACCTAGACCTGAGTCAAGTTCTTGTCAGAAGTTCTGACAAGCCGGTACACTGCACTGCAAATTATTCTGAACTTTAAAGGCTGAAGTTTGAAACTAGCCAATCTTTAAACTAATGAAATACACGGAAAACTAAGTATATTTTCTGTCTTCCTTCCTAAGGAGGATCTTTCCATCACTTAACCTGTTTTAATTCTGCTGCTCACAATAACAAGCACCATTATGGCTACATGATTTATTTTTCTCCAAAATTGTCCCGTGCTGTAAATCAGATCTGCAGAGATTTTAAGCATGAACCTTGCAAGTTTTGAGGTTTTTGAGGTTTCCTGGAAAAATCCACCTCTTAAAGTGGTTATGCTACAGTATCAACTTTCATTAACAAAAATTTAGGCTTCTCATCTCTGATGCCCCATGCATGGTGGTTTTAATGTCCATGTTGGTAGGGCACTGTCTGTCTTAGCAGAGAATGACTGGAGCCCTGATTCTAGAAAGGCGCTTCATTTTACATATTATGATCAACTCCAGTGGGAATATGAAGATGAGGACTTTCAACCACGCACAGAATTCTTGCCATCACTGGCAATCAAACATGCTGCAGAGGCTTGGCTTCACTCCAAATTGCTTCCCCTGCCAGTCTGAATTTTAATATTTTTATGCTTTTCTCTTTCCCTCTACAATCAGTCCACAAACATACACTCCTTTCTCAACATCTTTACCTCTGCAATCCTATAACTAATCCAAGAGTCAATAATGAAACTCTGAATTGTGAGCCTTTGAGGGCAGGATTGTGTTTTTTATGCTGTGCCTTAGCATTTGCCAATAACCAGCTTCTCACTCAGGTAATCCCTCTGAAAGTCTCAAGCAGCTACATGTGTGGCAAAACCACAGTGATCCTGATACAACTTTTCACATAGCTACCCTGCCTAGTGCTGCCTTCTGCCCCAACGTATCTAAGTGTTAGGGTAGGACAAAGAGTGACACGCGCTTTGCCTTCAGTTTTAGAGCAGTTTTACCTCAAGACCCTATCTAATTGGGATGCAGTCACTTCAAAAAGAAGATATTTGAGAGGGCATTATCAACAGTCTCCTGCAATGCCTGTTTTAATTAAGCTGTGTTGAGCCAACTGCACTTTGAGCTTCTTATGCCTTTGTTTGCTGGGTATGAATCATCTTCCTCATTTGTGCTTTCATTCTTTCGCTGATGGAAAAGATAGCAGGAAAGGATTCCTCAGGATTGATTAACTAAGCTCTCACCCCATTGCCCTTGCTAAGTTTAAAGAGAACTGGAGGTTATAATCATCTTTATCACTCCACGTTGCACAGCCATGCAGATTTCCATCTTTCATTTTATCACATCATGACTTTGCACTTAAAGGAGCGCATAGCTCTGCTAAAGCAACCATCCCCTCTCTCTCTAACCAACAGTTGCCAAGAAAGTTCTGGATAGATACAGTATGCTGTGAAGCCCCCTTCAGCGAGCATGGCTTTATAAAAGTGCTTATTGTGGTCTAGAGAACATGACATTAATCATATAGGGGATGAAATCTGTGCTTCATCCTATACTACCTGTGTGACCTTGGGCCGTTCAGGTTGTGTTACAGGCACAGTAGGACCGTGCCTGTTCTCAATGCCTGTGAAATTCACGGACCTGGCTTTGTTTTTCAAGGATAGCACTCACGGCAAGCGTATAAGCCTGGAAAAGGACTACGGAGCCAGAAGGGTGTATGAGGGAAAAGCATAGTGTTTCAGGGCAAATTGGAAAAGAGACGTCACAGGGGTCTCAGAAATCACACTTCTCATAGGCTTAGAGGTGCAAACCCAAGTGCAAGAGCCGATTTAGTTCAACCTTACAAACCTCATCTTGGATGAGGGATGAGTACAGGAGTCTGCTTAAAACTTTTATAACAAGTAAAACTCTTTTTAACTGAGGAAATGCAATCTGATTTTTGGAAACCAAAGTGTCTACTGTGTCTCACAGACCAGTGGTAAAATTCTTGACTCAAACCTGCCTGAGAAGGAGAGCCAGCTGGTAGGCCATGAGGGTGCTAATAGACTCTAACTACCCTCATCAACCTCTCCAGGTGCCTCCAGCCTCCACACATAGAATCATAGAATGCTTTGGGTTGGAAGGGACCCTTAGAGGTCATCTAGCCCAACCCCCCTGCAGTGAGCAGGGACAGCTTTAACCAGATCAGGTTGCTCAGAGCCCCATCCAACCTCACCTTGAAAGTTTCTAGGGATGGGGCCTCCACTACCTCTCTGGGCAACCTGTTCCAGTGCTTCACCACCCTCACTGTAAAAAATTTCTTCCTTATATCAACTCTAAATCTATCCTCCTTTAGTTTAAAACCATTACTCCTCATCCTGTCACAACAGGCCTTGCTAAAAAGATTGTCCCCGTCTTTCCTATAGGCCCCCTTTAAGTACTGAAAGGCCACAGTAAGATCTCCCTGCAGCCTTCTCTTCTCCAGGCTGAACAACCCCAACTCTCTCAGCCTGGCCTCATAGGAGAGGTGCTCCAGCCCTCAGATCATTTTGGTGGCCCTCCTCTGGACCCGCTCCAACAGGTCCATGTCCTTCTTGTGCTGAGGGCCCCAGAGCTGGACGCAGTACTCCAGGTGAGGTCTCACCAGAGCAGAGCAGAGGGGCAGAATCACCTCCCTCGACCTGCTGGCCACGCTTCTTTTGATGCAGCCCAGCATACGGTTGACTTTCTGGGCTGCAAGCACACAATGTTGGCTCATGTCCAGATTTTCATCCACCAGTACCCCCAAGTCCTTCTCTGCAGGGCTGCTCTCAATCCCTTCATCCCCCAGCCTGTACTGGTATCAGGGGTTGCCCCCTCCCAGGTGCACTACCTTGCACTTGGCCTTGTTGAACCTCATGAGGTTCACACAGGCCCACCTCTCCAGCTTGTCCAGGTCCCTTTGGATGACATCTCGTCCTTCTGGTGTGTCAGCTGCACCACTCAGCTTGGTGTTGTCTGCAAACTTGCTGAGGGTGCACTCAATCCCACTGTCTATGTCACCGATGAAGATATTAAACAGCACTGACCAGTACGGACCCCTGAGGGACACCACTTGTCACCGGTCTCCATTTGGACACCGAGCCATTGACCACTACCTGGTCACTGGATGCGACCATCCAGCCAATTCTTTATCCACCAAACAGTCCACCCATCAAATCTGTATCTCCCCAATTTAGAGAGAAGGATGTTGTGGGGGACTGTGTCGAACGCTTTACAGAAGTCCAAATAGATGACATCCGTTGCTTTTCCCTTGTCCACTGATGCAGTCACTCCTCCATAGAAAGCCACGAGGTTGGTCAGGCAGGACTTGCTCTTGGTGAATCTTTGCTGGCTGTCTCGAATCACCTCCCTGTCCTCCATATGCTTTAGCATAGCTTCTAGGAGGATCTGTTCCATGATCTTCCCACGCACAGAGGTAAGGCTGACAGGTCAGTAGTTCCCAGGGTCCTCCATTCTTCCCTTTTTAAAAATGGGCGCAACATTCCCCTTTTTCCAGTCACCAGGAACTTCACCTGACTGCCATGATTTTTCAAATATTATGGCCATATATATATATATCCCAGGAGCTCTATCTAAGCTCAGGTCTGACTACTCTAACCCTTTCTATGCACTGTGTTGTAGAGAGGGTTTGGGCCCAGCCTTGTTCTCTGCTGAGCCTGACTTGCTTACCAGGTTTCCTAGCTTGCCCTGGGACTTGCTTCATCCCTGCACATTTGTCTGATGGTCACTGGGCTGTTGCTGGGACTTGTTATTGCTACCAACTTTGCTCCACTTGTGCTGCTTGGCAGCGTGCCCCACACTGGTGAAGTTGCTGTGGCAAGGTAACCTGTGCATCGTGGTTTGTCCTCTTCAGTGGAGCACGCCTGTTCTTCTAGCACTCTGCTGCTGGGCCCCTACCTCCAAGGTAGCTGCCCTGTGTGCCAGTGACTGGTCAGACTGGCTGAGCACCCCTTGGGGCAGGGGGTGTGCCCATGCCACAGGTACTATGACTTGTTCTGCTGTTGGTAACGTAATGCTCCTTGCAGGGCCATGCATGGTGTGAGAGCCCAGAAAAGCAGCTGGGGAATGCATGGGGCAGGGCAACACAAAGGCACAGAGCCCTTTGTTTGCAGCAGAGAGACTTGGATTGCTTTGTGAGAGCTCCTAGCCCAAATCTGGGGATCTGGGTGCCCCTGGACTGCAAGGTGGCAGAGCAGGGGAAGCCACTGATACTGAAAAAGGTTTGGACAGATACATTTTGGGGGGAACAGGTAACTGAATGAGGGTCTTGTTCAGTTTATGTGCTGCCACTTCTCTAGGGAAGGCAAGTGATGAGAAAAGGGGTTTTTTGAAAGGTTTAAGGACCTCTGGTTTTGCGTTCTTCCTTTTGTTGAGCTTGCTTTAGTGATACTAATGAAATGGCCTGATGGATCTGATGGAGCATTGATTCCATCTCCTGGTCACCAAAAGAAAAAATGAATTTGAGTAAGATTTTATTGCCACCGTGAAGCTTTGTCAGCCGCCTTCTAAGCAGTAAAGCAGAACAGAAGGGAATTACAAAGAACAAACACATGAACTGTGCTTTTTCCAGAGTTTAAAGGTGAAGTTGTACAAATATCAGAAACTAATTAAGCTGACTGTGTGATATTTAGTTATCTTAGATCCTGGGAGAAAAATTGATTTCTGTTGCACTGAATTAAATTACATTTTCATACTGATTGACAGAAGCAGACTTTGCTTCTACTTGTCTTGCAAAAGTAACCATTATCTGACTTTAGTTCTTTAAACCAGGCTACTGAACTTTTACAGCGGTGCTATTTTAGCACTGTATTGATGAACAAACACTTTGTCTGGGGGTAACATCGGTTTGAAAGATCTTATATGCATATTAATCACTTTTTCAACTAATTGCAGTTTTCAAAAGGGCATTATTTTTCCTAAGCAAAACAGTATTTTTAACTTGTACAAATATGCTGTGCTGTTACCAGCTTCCAGGTGCTTTTTGTGTGAGGGGGTGAATGCAAGTAACAAAAGCTTGTTTCCTTCCTTAACTGCAATCAGCTTTTAAAACAAAGTTGGTGCCTGGAAACCAAGCACAAACACATGTTTGAGTTGCATGGCTCCTTGCATCTCCCCCAGCCAAATTCCGGAAGATGAGCCTCAAATCATGACTTCTCATCTGATAAACCCTGAATTCAAGGATGTGATGTCTGCTACTGCTTGGCAATGGTGCCACAGTGCAAGTACTTACTGTAGATCATTATTCATTGCTGTGCTTCAGAGGGAGGAAATGGAGTGGTAGGTGTCCAGATGATGGCCAGTCCTCTTCGTTGCCAAGTTGTAGTCAGCTCCTGGATGGGATCTGCCTGCATAGCAGCATGGCGCATACCAGTTCCTTTGCTGCGAATTGCTCATGCAGCTACAGAATTTGAGATGCCACTAAAGAATAGGATCCTCGTTTCTGATCTCTCATCGTAAGGGCAGCTGGGGTTCTCAGCCTCTGAAAGCCAACTCCACCAGCAGACCATATCCCTCCTCCAGCACAAAGGGAGAGGATGCTTGTACCTGCAGATGAAGTTGCCAGTATCAGGGAAAGACAAGGAGGATGTAGTACCCCACTCTTAAGTGAACCAGGGAGATGGTCCTAACTAAGCGGAAAAGCACTAAAACTGCTTTCCTACTGTGAGAGAAGTTATCGCCTTTTTTGCTTGAGGGGAAATAATATAGGAAGGTTAATCTGAAAATGTTATCTTGCTATTTTGATGTACTTTGTGATGATCTTCTCTTGATCTTGTAAGACAATTTTGAGAATCCTCTTGATGCCTATGGAAAGCAGGCACACCTGGAACTGCCCAAGGTTTCTGGTCTGAATAATTTTCTACATGCCTGACTCATTCATACTGCTCATGGATTCCTGATGATCTCTGTAATGGAAATTGCATGTGGCATGTCTTTCACACTCATGGGCTTATCAAGGTAAAGCTGCAAGTTCTCTCTTCTCAGCCTCTGACTCTGCATGACAACCTGCAGTAAGTCTTGGCCGCTTCCAGACAGACCATGACTTCTGTTTCCCACAAGACCAGAGATGCTTTGTTACACTGATAAAGTGCCTGTCACAGACTACCAGGGTTAAGTGCTGCTCAAAATACACAAAAAGCAATGGGGAACTGGCACAAGAAGTGATGATGAAAGGAAACTTCAGGCTAGACCCAAGCACTGTGAAGAGCTTGGTCATCTTATGGGGACAACAGCACAAATTCAGTAGACAAGCTTTGGATGGTAGACAAAGGTGAATGCACCCAGTATTCCTGGGTCACAGCTTGTGTCTAGCTGCTTTCCAAAGTTTTAGATAGTTTTTCTAATCACTGTGAAGAATTTGGATATGGAAATCTGTGCCCAGATACTTCACATAAGAACTGTACTGTAGTGAAGAAGAATTACCTGACCCAAGGGAGGAAGTGTAAGGCCATGTCTTCATCCCAACTTTTGCACTGAGCAGCAGAGATACATGCATCCATCCAGTTCTGTGCTTCATGGAAAGCCTGATGCATGTGAGTAGGGAAGCAATATTATCCCCTGACAAAAATGCTATTAGGATAAAAACTCCTGACTTGCCACTGGGGAGAACCTCTGTGCCAGGTGTACGGACCCTTAACCAAGGTATGTCACAAGGAAGTAGAAGGGAGAAGTTAGCCTCTTTTCCCCAGCACCAGTAGGAGCCCATGTCCCCTGGAGACTGATCTGAATAAATTCTGTCTCCAGCATGCTGAGCAGACTCTTCAGAAGTCACTACTATTCTGCCATGCTGCTCCTGCCTATCCTACCAACTCACATGCTGCTGTTTTCCCTCAGGGTATTTGCATTGATACAAGTCACCTCAAACTCTGAATGCAAACCCACACACTATCTTGCATACTCTACAGATAGGTGAATACTCTGAGCTGCAGAAAACACCATTTCAGTGGCAATGGAAAACATATTAAATTCATCTCGCCTTCTGTATTTTTTTGCATGGTCTTCATTTAATAGGTACTAAAGTGACAGCATCACTTTGAGACAGCATTCCTTAAAAGAGCTACATAATGTAAACATTGGCTAAAAACCTTTCTACTTATTTGGGTTATTGTTTCTAAGCACTGCAGAAAGAGGTTAAAAGGCTGTATCAATTTGCAGGCTGTCCTCTTCCATAAAAAACTGTCCTTCCTATCCCATCTTTTTCCCAAATAATGTTCATTAAGGCAGAGTTCCTCTTCCTTTACGAAGGCTGAAGTAAATGCTCTTAGATATCATTTGAAAAAAATCTCCTGGATACACTGAGTATTATGACAAAGGCTTCTTGTTTGCTTTATTCTTTCATTTTGGGTAGTTTACATCAAATCAGTGTAAATATATTTCCTTTATTACTGAAAATTACTCCAGTTCCCCTTCACACAGGAATGTATAGAGACAGAAAGTTCTACTTTGTAAGACTAAAGTTTATAAGACCCATTAACAAATGCGAGATGTTTGCAGATGGTGTTGATAACAACTGCAAGTACTGGGATAAACAGAAAGGGTAGAAATAAATGAGGTAGAAAGGATATACTAACAATACCAAAACAGCCTTCAAAGATCAAGAGGCTGCGGCTGAGACAGATGAGTAATGGTGGAAGTACAAGCTGCTGATGCAAAACCAGAAGAGAAATGATGGCTACAGAGACGACAATGGCCCCCCACTAAATTCACCAGCTTACATGGCCTCTGTTAGAGTAGATTGAACGTGCAATCTGCTGCTTTTATTCTCAGGCCAACATTAGGTATAGAGCAGAGGTGGCCACTGACTTTTCAGGTGGGGGCCATAAGAAGGGTGGTCACAGAGCAAAGCGAGCAGTCTTTCTCCTGCTCTAAACTATCCTCCAACCCACCAGAGCACTTGCTCTTATTCTGCTCAGCCAGTTTCAGAAGTAGCACTCAAGGACTAAATTTCCACTTAATTTAATTGAGAAAGGCTGTAGGGCTTTACTGCTATCATTGTTTAGCAGTTATTTTTCCTGAAGCTGCAATTATTGCTGCCAATGCAATTCAGTGGGTAATGGAGGAAGTCGGGACAGTATATGCTTCAAAACCTCACAGGTGCTACCTATCCATGATACTTATTTGTGAGGCTCTCACTCTGCTCCTCCATTGTTCCAGGGAGAATAAAAAGCACGAGCTCTCCCCGGTTTAAAGCTCTAGCCCATCTTTTACCTGTGCATTTGAAAGAGTAGGGAAGGAGTGTTGTGGGAGGACGGGAACAAATTCAGAAAGTTAAACAAGGGTAATTACAGAATAAAGGCAAGAACTCAGCACTCACTAATTTAGCCCTCAGGGGAGCTGATGAAGTGTGAAAGTAAGGGATCAGACAGTTAAAGTCATGGACAGGAAAGACTGTTAGCAACTGCACTGTGGACCAGGTAAAGTTTTTAAAAAAAGATTGTGGGATTTAGGCCTTGGTAAATCCAAGGGTCATTTGAACTGAGATGCTTCTAGTCTTCCCCTTGAGATTCTCATTCAGAAGCTGGATCCCAGCCCTTCAACAGAAGATTCTCCTATGACAGTCAGCTACCCTCTGAAGATTTCACCTCAGTCCCTGAAACATTTTAACTTCAGATCCTGGTCAGTTACATTTGCCTTTAAGATTCTGCATATAAAGAGCTAATAAATGTTTTAATACATACTTCACAAAGTCATAAAATCCAACAGACCAGCAAGTTGTTTCTACCTGTGGCCTGTAACCATCTGCAGCATTCGCTGATGTATTTATAACCATCTAGAGATAAGTGGCATATGTGATAACAGTTCATACTCATTTATTAACCTCATATAGCCCACTGGAGAACATTCCTTTGATATAAAGTTTGATCATAATTTTATTACTCAGAAGACACATTAATTTCTATTTACAGTCTAGCAACATATGCGATGAAGAATCAAAGAATTGTTTAGGTTGGAAAAGACCTTTTAGATAATCAAGTCCAACCATTAACCTAACACTACCAAGTCCACCACTAAACCAATTAAGGGTAGAGTAATAATTTCACGTTTCCTGGCTTGGTGGCTGGATTATTTTTTCATGAAAGTAAAAAATAGAACAGAATCATTAAGGTCGGAAAGGACCTCTAAGATCATCAGTCCAACCGTCAACCCACCCATGCCTACTAAACCATGTCCCAAAGTGCCACGTCTACATATCTTTTGAACACCTCCAGGGATGGTGACTCCACCACCTCTCTGGGCAGCCTGTTCCAGTGCTTGAACATGCTACAAACCTTCTGACAGAGGGAAAGAAGTAAATACTGGGCAAGGAAAATTTGCCACCCTTGGAAGAAAAGGCCCAGTTAAGGCAACAGCCAAACCTACTGAAAGAATGATAAAGTAATGAATTATCCAAGCAATATCTGGGATTAAAATTGCAAAATACAGGGCTTTCTTGCTGTAATTATTTTGTATGCCCTGCTTATTCCTACTCAATACTACAGTGTTACATTCCTTTAATCAATTAAACAGGTGCATTCATGATGCAAAACAAATTAAGTGGAACAACTTTGGACAGGATTTGCTCGTTGATTTGTCCTGCCTTCAGCCTGCAGAGTGCTAATGCAAGTGTGCCATCAAGTGGTACAGCAAGAAAGAACTTGGCAAAGAACTGATCCTCTGCCTTAAGCCTATTAAATACAGGAGACCTACTGTCTGCTGAAATGCCACCTTTTTATCCGTAAATAACAAGTGACAAGTATTGATATGCCACCATAACACTAGGTAGGAAAGAGCTCTGTGGCTGGGGTTACTGGGTACATAACTACAGCGGCAAATGTCTGCTAATTCAGCAGGCATTGAGGCTCTTACAACAGGCTTATATAAAAACCTAACCTTTTTAAAGTCTGCCAAAGGCCCTAATTATCATACAGCTTGGTGTATGTCCCACATAACAGAACAAAGCAGCTCTTGAATGACCCTTCTGAGGAAGCGATGAGCAGCATGACTTGTTCAGACAGATGATGCTGATTTCAATGCAGTTCAACTCAGCTCAGAAGGGAAACTGCTGCTGTCATCTGGGACCTGCTGGTAGTGCCTGTTTGGTGAAAGACCTGTACACCTATGTGGGGACACCAGGAGATCCTCCACTCTCCTTGCATTGCTTCCAGCCATGCTGGAGCTGATGAGTTAGGCTTAGAAATATCTGATTGGGGTCTGGGATATGAAGGGATTAGTTTAGATACATGAATAATCCTTGTTGGGGATTCCCCAGAGACCTACATGCCTTCCATCACCAAACTACCTCAGTATCTCAAACCTGTATACACCAATCCCTATGTTACTATGAGGAAATGTTTCACTGCTTTTTTTTTTTTTTACATCCAGGTGACTTGAGCACATACATGGTAAAGGTCATATTTCAAGAGCTGCTAAGGTGCCTGTACTCAGTAAAATCACTAGAAGTTAAGTGCCCCTAAATACCTTTACAAATGTAGTATTAGGCAATATGCCTCAGAGCATACAAGTACATATATTGTACACACCCGCTGTTTCCCTAGCTCTAGGTGTAGTGGATGGTAAGACCAAGAACATCATAAAGTGGATCTGCTAGTTTTCAGACTAGCCTGGCATATATTGGCCTTTACCTCATATATATATAGAGAGAGCACATATGAGTCACCACTGCGTTTTCAATTCTGGTGGAGCTGAGCAGCAGATATTATCCTATGCAGAACTACTTCTGGCAATTGCATTTGTTCCAGATTTTCAGAATTTGCTTGATGCAGCTGAGATGAATGCAGCACAATTTCCATTGATTTCTTTTTTCTCCATCTTAATTAGAACTTTCCAGTATTTGCTGAATGAAACAGGAAAAACTGAGAAAGAGCAAGCATTCAGCATTTTAATACAGCCCTGCATTATGAATAACAATAATAGTCTGCTTGGCTAACATTCAGGTAAAGAGTCATTAAAATTATTGAGGCAAAGTTACATTCCAAAATCAGGCTGAATTTCTCTTATGGTGACCTTGAACTTCACTCTCAAACGAATTTTTCCCTGGATATTGCCTGATGCCAAACACATCTCAACACAGCCTGCTTCCTTTGATGAAAAAAGGTAATGCAGTTTTGTTAGAGTGCAGCTCTGGTTAGTGGGTAATCACAGCCATGTTGAAGCAGACATTTGAAATAACAGAATAGGAAAATGTCAAGGAAAAAGAACAATATGAGCAATAACTGAAAGATTGTTTGGAGAGCATCAGTAATTTGTGGCTAGCAATGCAGAGATGTTTGAATCAGGACCACAACCAGTTTTTTCCTAAAAGCGAATAAAACAAACCTCCTTCCCAAAGCAGCTTGTTCTCACTGTCAAATGCACTAGGAAACATCCAGCTTTCCTCTTTTTTCACTAATTGTGAAGACTTACATTCAATACAGTTATCCACAGTCAGCTGAGCTGGGATATCTGTCTGTATTTGTGTTCTCACCCACAGCCAACCCCCCTGGCAAAAAAGCCACAGGGGCATAAAGGGGGCCCTCATTAAGTCCTTGGGGAGTATCTGTAATACTGGCATGCTGAAATATCCAGGTATTGTACTCTCTCTATTATCAGTGTTTACATGGAGCTGGAGATAGAGGAGATCAGAAAGCAGAGGAAGAGAGGAAATGGCAACACGCTATATGTCAAATAGAGGAAAAATTATACTTTGCAAAGATTTTAAGTTACCGTATTTGCATGCTATGTAATTTGTAGTCCAGGAAAATTGGAAAAAAAAAAAAAAGAAAGGAGTTTCATTATTAGTATCATAAAACAAACAGTAAAACCTACTGCATACTGACAGACATTCTCAACTACTAAGGAAGTGTGAGTGACAGGGAAAAGTTTATCAGAAGACAATGGCAAAGAATGAAAGCTAATTTAGTAGGAGATGTGTACCCAATTACCTGTGAATGCAAGGAAAGGAGGGAGGAACAGGCTGTTCACTAAAAAGAAATACACATTTGAAAGCATTATTAAAATTGCAGTTACTCTCTCCTCACTTCAAATGCTGTTGGAAAAGCAAACCTGCTGGTGGGTGCAGCTATGGCCAAGGCATGGGAGGCTTGGAAAGTAACATGTGAAAAGTAGAGGCTGGCCTTTAAAGTGGTGGAAGAAAGTGAACATCAGAACTTCCCAGCCTCTTCCAAGATGCTGCCTCCCCCCTCCCATGATGAGCAGTCCTTTTGTCTTGTCTTATGCTTGAGTGACTGCAATGCTGGTTCACGGAAAGGGCAATTTACCCTTTGCTCTTCAGCTCTTCTATTGTAACACCCTTTTTTCTTTCCTCTTTAAAAAGCAAACTTTAAATGAGCTTTTCTGCTCCCCTCAGCGTGGATAATGTGATGCACAGTCCTATACACCCAGATTGGCCCAGGCTCTCGCTTTCTGTAGAAGCCTGTCTGAAGTTTGCTGCTAACAGCCCTGTATCAAAGAAGGGTCAGCAAAGCTGAAGACACTGTCAGAGGCAGCATCACGTATGTACTCATGGTCTAGCTAGATTTGCTATGAGCCCTATGCTGAGCCTGCAAAAATGAATGAAAAAAAAAAAAAATAGCATAGAAAGCTACTTTCCAATAGTGTATTATTAAACAGAGAAGCTTTCAAGCATCTCTGTTTACGTATATAAACCTTCCTTGGGGAAAGTGGGTCCAGAGTTCTAATGACTAATGGTCTCTACATAATAAGTTGAGCTACTGTGCGAAGGTTCAGAGGATCAGAGCTAATGGTGTCAGAAATCTCAATGGCAGAGAAGTAGTATCTCACAGCAGTAGGATGGAAATTGCCCACCTCTCTTCACTGTCTTAAAAATGATGAAGTTGACTTAGATGAGGTTTTAATTGAATTTACCTTTTCCTTTCATCTGCTCTTCAGTCTTCTTATTGCAACTTGTAAGGCTTCTCCAATTTTCAAATTGATTTTCTCATAATTAATTGGACAATTAACTGTAACTTAGTAATTATTTATCAAGTATGCTAATTATGCAAATATCTACAGATCTAAAATATATCCACACTCAAAGAATTTAATAAAAAGGCATTGCTGTGGATATTACAGAATTGTTCTTCACTTGCACCAAATATTTGAAAAGCAAATGTTAGGATTATATTTCCTTTCACAGACCTCACAGGCTTTTGGAATGCATTGTAGAATAAAATTACTGCATTGATTGGAGACTCAAAAGCTCTTGAAGACTTTTTTAGAAAAAACTGAAAATGGTTTTGAAATTTGCGTGATACTTCCAGGCTGATACAATGGTCCCTTGATGTCAGTATCGGTAGTCAGCTTTTAAGGAAGTTGTAGGGAACATCACAGCCAGCAACGCAAACTCCCTCTGGCAGCGTTGTTCAGTGTAGTTAAGTTTTCTACGTTGCTTTATAGGTGTAACCCTAATCCTGAATATCTCCATTCTCCAACCCTTTTTCTCCCTCTTTAAAGGAAGACAGTAGTTCAGTTACCAGCATGTGCTTAAGAGTCCTAACACACTGCAGGAGAGGGAACTGGGTGTGTGGATCACTGCCAGAAAAAAAGAACCAGGAGAGGCCACGCTGACCACCGATGCCAGTTCTCTGCCGTCACAGGCCAGCATACAATATCCTATTAACGCTGAAAGGTCTGTAGAACATCCCTTTCATGTACCTCAAACTGTATCCATGAGCCATTGAAACACCCCATAATTTAAGATGGTGGCTCCTGGTTTGTTTTGTAACAGTCAAGATTACAGCACACTGCAGAAAAGAGTGAGCAGGCACTTAAAAGATCTTGGAGACCTGCAGCAGACTAGCTGCTTTTTCTCTGTTAATTAGCCCCTCCCCAGCAGCTTTCTAGCTTCAGAAATTGGATGTCTTTTTGCTACATGTTAATGCACATCCTAAAACACTCCTGAAATGGAATCAAGTTAAAATAAAAGCAGTATCTTCTCATCAGACAGACTTATCAGCTCAGCTATACAAAATCAGCTGACAGTTCTACATAGTATACCCTGTTGCTCATCAGCCACATTACTAAATTATTCTTTCTGCTCTTCCTTTTGTAGACAAACTCCCTTTTTAATGCATTGTTTCTGCACCTGTTCTATCATTTGCATTCGTAGCGCACCTCTGAGAGCTTTTTTTGGGCTCCTTGTATTTTGCTGTTTGATCAGACTGATGCTTAGGCTGATGTGAAGCGCCATGTCATTTTGGATTGAATTAATGGCAATAGCTAATGTTCTGAAAAAGCAAGTACAAAAGGAGGAGCAATTTTACTTTTAATGACCTTGGCCTGGACAGTTCTTGTTTCCATGCTTCATTCTTTTGTCTTCATTCATAATATCTTTACCGATCCAGAGTACACTAATGTTTCATCTAGAGAACCAAGGAACCATAAATGGCAGTTCTTGCCACTTTGTCTTGTTTGAGAGTCCCCCATATGTCTATGATTAGTGACATCTTTTGAGTTACGGTCAGTTCTGCACTTCTACTTTTTTGCTGTTGTTTTCAACTCTATCATGAGACACTCAGAGGGAAGGTGAAGACACTGAACTGGAAAAACTGGTTGGTTATATGGCAGTTTCTGTGATTGGCTATTTTTAATTTTACAGCTGTTTGAGAGGCAAAGCATCAGAAATACTTATCCTGCAGTTATTTGTGAGTAATGTTAAAATATCCATCATCCTGACTAGTCGGAAAGCTTGGAATGCCATTTTCTGTTTGGAAAATGAAGTTGCATCAACATTTTCTTTAAGAACAGAGATTCTTCCTGATGGTTTGATGTCAAACTTGCTTCCCTTGCACCTACCCTACCAAAGGTACAGTTCTTCCTCCCATGGCTTCCTTTGAGCATTGCTTAATGCTTTGGCTTACAAGTGAGAAGAAAAAAAGGTAAGTATAATGCATTCCCTACGGTTAATGGATTTGATAAATCCTTAGCAGCTTTTGATGGGGAACTGAAACTAAACTATTTAGACAAATTGTTGTCACTTCTGCCTGTGAAGTCTGGAGTCCGCCACTGAAGTCACTCTGGATTTATTCTGGTATTTAGATGAAAATCTGACCTCTTACTGCTATACCAGCTAGACACTTTGTTAGTTCAGTCACTTTTCTCTCTCATGCTAAGCATACAGTATCTTACCTTAATCACATCAAGATAACATGTAGTGGCAGTCAGTACTTGGAATTCCCTGGTGAATGAGAAGAAATGACAAAGGCTCACATTTTTTTTTCTTGGATCTAGTTCCCAGCCTTCCTTTCACTGTACAGTCCACTGCGAAACAAATGGCCTTCAGATATGCAAAGGCCACAGGTGCTATGCTCAGCTAGGCGCTGGCTCTCCCATTGGCAGTAGTGGACCTAGCAGGGAAACCTCCGCATGTAGCAGGGGAACAAATTCATCCCACAGCCTCAGGCCAGCGACAGCCCTCGCACAAAGGAGCAGCGGAGGCGAAGGAGCCCCATCTCCCTCCGGCTGGACCGTGCCAGCCCGGCATCCTCGCCCGCTCCTCACCGGCGCTGCGCCCTGGCTCCCCCGCCGTCCGAGCCCCGTCCCTGGCCTCTCCAATGGCCCTCGGGGCCGGCACCCTAAGCGGCCGCCGCTCCCCCGCCCGCCGCGCAGGGCATGGCGCTGCTCGCCAGCCGCCCTACCGCCGTGTGGCGGGGCAGGAGTGACCTCTAGCGACCGCGGCCGACAGCCTGGTAAAACACTTCTGCTACAGCCCCGGCAGTAATTACCTTCTGGGAACAAAACCGCCGAGGGAGGGAGGGGGTGAGAGGCCCTCGCAGGGCCACCAGCCCAGGCTGTGTGTGGAGAGCCAGCCCGCCCGCCCGGGAGGGCCGCCGGAGCGGTCTGTGCCGGCTCCGGGCTGGCCCCAGCTCCGCCGGAGGCGGCCCGAGCCCCGGGGGGCTGCGGGGGCCGCTCCGAGGCTCAGGTGAAATGGCGGCAGCGCCCCGCCGCGCCGGTGGCTCTGGGGCGGCAAGGCTGGCGGTTTCCCTTGTGATAGTTACGGCCTGGGTTTTTTGTTTGTTTGGGGTTTTTGGGGGGGTTTTGTTTGTGGTTTGTTTGTGGGGTTTTTTTATGAAAGGCGAAAAACAGCTAGCATGGATGGAGACACTGTTTCCCTACGGAAAGCTGGCAGAAGAAAATAGCAATGCCTTCCTACAAAGAGCCCTGAATCTCCATTCCCATTTCGGATATGGGTCTGCTGTCTGACCGTAGACAAGTAACCTAACTGCTTTTATGGCCTTCACGAGGGAAAGATGTGTAAGGCTGTGAGACGGTCTAATTGATGATTGTAAAAATGCTGCAGGCGCTCATGGGAATGCTTTATAGGCTTGAAATTATTTTGCAAATACTGTACTCTTAAAAAAGGAATGGACGCTATCAACATTTAGGTAAGATACCTCAAACTCCTTCCCCAGAGCTGCTTGCTGCCTTCATCTCAACTGACTCTGGAGCCTTGTGTTTATTCTGGGTTATAGCAGAGGGTTGGCTGATGTGACAAGAAAGCAAAAGGAGACAATTCCAGCGGCTTTAAAAAAATCAAATGCTGCTTCTCCATTTGGCTAGCAGGCATTGACTGTAACGAATATATCTTCAGGAGGGGAAATGACGTTTAGTCAGAGGATCTAAAAAGCTGTAATGTCCATACAGTCACATGTCTTTGAGCATTGGGGAAGAAGCACTGAAAAAAGTCAGATAAAAAGGATTATAGTACCCCACAGAATAAAGCAGTATATAGACAGGTCTTGCTGCACAGGGTGTTATGTGTGTTAAATAGCACCTTAATGCCTAAGAATATCACCTCCGAAACAGACTTTTTTTTTGTGCGTAGCAATTGCTGATCAGCAATAGATGTTTGCCTGCTGTTTTGGTCTAATCCAAGTACCTCAGAAGGGAAGAGGCTGCAACTAGTGTGATCACTGGTCTAGCATTTGCACAGCCATTTCAGGTCATCCTTAGCAGTATGCCCTGTGATCTTCAGGGGGGGGAAAGCATGTCTAACCAATGCTTAAAGCATAGTTTTTCTGAAGAGTTGGTGTGCTCCCGTTTCCCCTGTTCTGGGGGCACTATTGCTGCACTACCAGCCTTCAGAAGTCATGCAGCCTAGCTCTTTGAAAATCATCAGCTAAGGCACCAGATAATGAGCTTGAAGGCTTTGTCTGACAAAGGAAATGCCAATGTTTCTTTTCATTGACTATTAAGTATAAACATAGGCCACCTGCAAGTGTCTTTCTGTAGCTAATTGCTCAGAAGAGGTGATTTCTTTAAAGAAAGGTGAAACTTTGCATGAAACCTGCATGGGATTGAGTGACTTTTCTTCCTGATTGTGGTGATAATTAGCCACCTAACTACTTTTCATAAAATCAGATGTCAGGCCTCCTGGGGGGGAGGGTGAGAATCCGTAATACTTGTGATAAAATTGTGAGATTTGGCAATATCATCAACTGCTGTGTTGATGATCGGTAGGTCTTGCTCTGCAGGTGGGATCCAGGTGGCAATCCAGGCAGATGTGGCCAGCTTGCATGGGCACGCTTTGCAGGGTGACTGGCGTAACTGGGTGTTTTGTTGATGTTGCTGTTGTAAAATGCACCTGCTTGGGCTGCTGACTTGCTGTGCTTAGAGATCTGAAGCTGTGCTGTGAAGTCTGAGGCTTAAATCTCTTTTTGTATGCTTTGTGATGCAACTCTTAGGGGAGTGGGTAAGAGACCAACTTCAGATCAGGGCAGGATACTCATCCAGGATGAAAAGATTGAGATCCAAGTGAGTTGTGGAGTGCAGAAATGTAACCCAAGGAGGAGCCTCGCAGGGGTCCAGAGGAACCACACTAGTGATGATTCAGAGTTTCTCCAAGAAATCTCTCTGGATGGCTGTTTTGTCAGAGCAGGTGGGTTTTCCCCACCACTCAGTTTCACCCGATCAGTTGTGTGACATGGTAAATTGTGCTGCTGGACTGAGTTGGAAAATAGCAGCTCTGGTGGGCCTGACTCAGCCTTTGAACCTTTTGGGACCTCATTTTTCTGTGCCTCTGACTACAGCATAGCAATGGCAGTGACTGAGAGTGACTTTATTTACTGCTGCTTGCAGACACAGTGAGAAGCTCCCATGACCAAGGTAATATGTGCCTGTGGGAAGCCAGTCCAGAGCCAGACCTGGGTGAGCCTTGCCTGCTTCTGATAAGGGTGGATCTGGCCCTGTTTAGTTCAGTGGTGCATCAGTTGTAAAATGGACAGCCCACAGAGCATAACTACCAATTTGTTTTCTGCAAGCGAGAAGTGCCGCTAACTGCACCAGTAATACCCCATTGCCCTGGCAGTAGGGTGGCACTTGAAAGATGGGTAAGGCATCTGCTGCTGTCTCAAAGTTGCAGAAAGTGTTGCAGAAAGGCTGCTTGCTTTAGGCTGCAGAGTTTTGGTAACTGTGAAGGGATCTTATTTTCTTAGGGACTCTTCAAGAAATTTAGGCCTTTCTGGGGTTGTTGGGCAGGAATTTTTATTCCGTATCACAAGCTACCTGGTGTCTCCACCTGTGGAAACAATGTAAATAAGTAACAGTAGAATTTAAGGCTGCACAGAAAAATACTGAATACCTTGAGTAGATGTGAAAGTCTTGGCTTAAATGCTACTAAGAATCTTTAACTTCAGGGCAAAAAATCTCCAGTCCTGCTCTAATGTTGTCTTTTCACAGCTTGTTAAGTTGTTTATGCCTATGCGGACTCAGTTTTAAATTGTTAGCAAAACAGATTTATGGCATTCCAGCATGGCTTTTCCAAGGGATAAGGGGAGGTCGAGTTATCATTCTCTCAAAGGTATCAATCATCTCTGTGGGTAGCACAATGATACTCTGTTTTCTGTCCCCGCTAAGCTTTTCAGCTCAACAAGAGTGTCCATGCTGAAGTAACAGAGGAGCCAGCCAATGCCTGTTGGCATTGCAGTAGTTCCCAAATTACAGTCTGCTTTCCATGCCAAACTGCGAGGCACTGGTCGTAAGTGGTCCCCAGAACCATTTTAAAAATATGGGAACATGACAGCTAGCAGCTGTTTGGCCTGAGAAATTTTTAGGGCTGTTACTGCTCTAGTAGTTTAAAATATTCCAGAGGCACAGATTTGGAAACTTCTAAAGCTCTTGAGGGTGCTGAAATTGTTCACAGCCATTTTCAAACCAACTTTAAGGAACAGGGCCTGCTGTGTGCTCAGGTCCATGCTAGTCCAATTCATAAGGCAAAGAGAGATCATTGGTGCTTCTTCAAAGGTGCCTACTGCGAATTGCTGCTGGACTGCTCGCACAGCTTTTGGTTTGAGGACCTATTCTTCCGCATGATAAAGCAAACCAATTGGTAGACAAACAGGATGTAGACATAAAGTTTCTGTACAGACTGAGCAGCTGCTACTGGGTCGTGACTTAGACTTCTTGGTAATAAACACCACCAAACCTACTCTCTGAGTACTGGTCCTGCTGCTTTAGAGTACCATCACTTCTCTAAACCCTGGCATCTCTGAAAACGCTTGCTGCCTATGTGTAGGAAATGCAGATTGTATTTAACATCTGTTGAACTGTGACAGTATCTGAAGGAGTTGGGATCACTCAGCTTCTGAGCGTGTAGATACAACGTGAAGTCTGCACAAGTTCCCACCCAAGGACTGAACAGAAGCCAAGCCCATCATGTCTCTGTCTAGGTGCCACATCTGTATTCACACAGAGCTCGATTCTGAGGATGGTTAAATCCACTCAGCTACTTAAAGAAATCTGCATGCTTGCAATATCTTTGGAAACGAAGTTATTTCTGGCGATGTCTAATGAAGATCCACAGGTTTGAAAGTGTTTGGTGATATTGTGATGCTACTCAGATGTCGCTACTTCTAAGTCGTGCATATGTCAGAAGTACTGTGACAAATATGTTTACAGTAGTATAACCCCTGAAGATGTGTGTGTAATGCAGATAGATATGATCAATCGTTTATTCAATTTGATTTATACATGAATCTAGCCTTTGTAAAAGAATTTGAATTCATCAGGCTTTGCTTTCAATGGTGACAAGGCATTTATTCATATTTTTCTTGACTGACGTGGAATTTCTCATATCTGCCACAGTTTGCAAAGCACGGTAATAAGGGATTTGGTGTTTGAATGCAGGCAGTTGCATTGGGTGTGTGGGGCAAGGAGTGACAGACAGCAGAGCTTGTCTGGGAATTTTTCATCTTCAAGACAAATCCCAGTAATGTTGAGGGGAAACTGTACCTGACTTCATCTTCAAGTATAGCAGTCTCAGGGCAAGTTTCAGATCCTTGATGTAAAATTACAGTAGCTGTCAAGCACACCCGTGATACAGAAATGTTAACAAGGAATACTATTTTTGCATGTTATAATTATATCCATAGGGCATTAAAGTGGGAGACTAAGGAATGCAATTTGTTCTGCTAAACATGAAGCTGATTGAGGTGTGATTTGGCAATAATGTAGAAATAACTGTATGCGGGGGAAGCACCTTGATTTAGTTTAGGAGGACACAGTACTTTTAGATTCAAAAAAACTTAAAAATAAGGATCAGGTATTAATAGTGAGGCCAATTAACAACTGAAAATGTATGAGAATCTTTGCTGGGTTTCTCCATTACTTGGTGGCCTCAGATTGGATGTGTATCTGTTTGAGGATAGTGTTCTTAAATAATAGGAATATTTAGGCTCTTTTCTGTCCTTGAGTTTGTAAAGGAGGTCAAACGAAGGGATCTAATTTTCCCTGGTATTTAACACTTCTGGAATTTTTTTCTGGCACAGATCCACTGTCTTCACAAGAGCTATGCTAGCAGAAGTTGGGTCTTGAGGTCCCCTGCTTGTTCCAATGAATCAGAGGGGTAAGCATTAAGAGCAGGAGGCTTTAATAATCAGACACTGGAGCTCAAGAAGAGTGGGGTCAAGGATCCCCTTTTGTCACTGCAGACCCCACTCAGGCAGTTACACAAATGCATAAAATAATCTTGGGACCAGTGAAGAGTATGTGCTTCATGGGAACACCCATGCGGTTGTATGAGTATGGGGGAAGGAAAGAAGGGCAAGTACAGTGGCAGCAAGGGAAGGTCAACATCAAAGTGGCTAAGTCCGGAGAAAAAGGAACATGAATCTTAAATGACACACTAAAATCAAGATGTCCAAACTCCATTAACTCTTGCTATCATTACAAAAAGGCTGATTGACTAACCACCATTTGTTTGCATGTCAATTTTTCTCAGGCCTTCATAATGAGGTGGGGGAGGAGGTTGCCTTTAAAATATCTTTGGCCAATCAGCGTGGCTGGGAGATAATAACTTTTTGAAGAGCTGAAGATGTTCCTGGAAACCTCAGAGATTTAATTGAGGCCTTCTGTCATTAAATTCATATTACTGTGCAATGGAGCTCTGCAACAATCTAGATTAAAATGAGTCATCTCAGTAGAAGCTGGCATAGAGATGGATCCTATTGATATTAGCATAATTAAGGCTTTCAGATAAACATTCAATTAGTTTGAAACACAGCAATGGAATGGCTTTGTATTAAGAAAAGCGGAGTAGTGTTAATATTGTTTTGTGTTTGCTGGAGGATCCTGAAAAGTCTGCTCTTTTTGGGTTTAAGTTTAATTCTTAATAATGCCCTCACTGAAGAGCAAATAACATATGAAATCCTAATGGATTTGAAAGTTAATAATAAAAAAGGATTGATTTAAAGCTCAACTGGCTTGCCCTTTTAAATGCCAGCACCAAAGAAATTAGGAGCAGGAAGAACCATCAAGTAAAACAAAGACCAGAAAATCCACCCCCCCACACACACGGCTTTCGCCCACCCCTGTTCAGGCCCAATTACCTATGGCTTGCCTGAAGTAATAGCATTTTCATTTTTGCAGCCACAGATGGGAGAGTGCCTGATATTAATTGCTAATGGAATTAAGTGACTAGTCATCAGAGAAATGCTCAGGCAGAGAAAAGGCAATATGTATCTTCATAGCCCAAAGTGCAATGAAAAAGCTCCCACGGCTCTTTACTAGACCAAGGCAGGCTCCAAAAGCGCATATGTCAGCTCGTATATAGATGTCACTCAGCAACTTAACTCTTCAGGTGAGACCTCTTTGGGTAATTGTAATAGAAGATTGGACTGTGAGCAGGTACCTGAGTTAATCTCTGGGAACACAAATTCAACCTGGGTTTTAATACAGTACCACAAAAAATGGAGTGCATCTCACTTCTGCTCGCATTCCTTCCCATCTTCCCTGTCCTCAAACTCAACTTGAGAGAAAGAGAATTGCCATGAAGTCACCAGTAGCCTATAAGCTCATTTTTAGGTGAATAGCTTCCCTGCTCCCCATGGCAGAACTAGAGAAATGTTTTTTTGTACAAATCTGCTCTTTCTCTTGTTCTGTTTTAATTCTGATCCCCTGAATGTCTATGTTACAGAATTTTCATTTAAAGATTTCTACGCCTTTTTCAAGTATTAGCCAGCAAAGCCTGGAAACATTCTGACAGTACAGGTAAGAATTACCCCTATTTTACGCAAAGGTAAAGTGAGATGGGCAAAACAATTCAAATTAAAATAAGTGCTTAGTAACTTACAGCACAGATCCTGAGACTTATGACTCCTGTGTCCCACTTCTAATTAGAAAAAAAACCAAACACAAAACCCTGCCTTTTGTAACATACTGCTGTTCCTGTCAAAGTGTATAGCAATGTAAGTGTGAATTCCTGGGCCAAATTAAGTCAGTGATCTTTTGGATTTTGCTTCAACGGGGACAGCCTTTTATACTCTAGATCCTCTAGATTTTTTTTTTTGTCTGAAAACTTTGCATTTACAGAAAAATGCATGTGGAAATGTTGTTGACCCTCCCCACTGCATCCTGCTTTCTCCAGTTCAGTCCCACTCTCTTGTGCCCTGTAAGCCCTATGTAGTTCATCTGATATTCATACAAATGTGATGAAGATGTACTTAACTTAGTGTTACATAGTGTGTCAGAGGAAAAGCCAGTTAAGGTGGCGATGCTGAGGAGAGGACACTAGCCCTTGTCTCAATATTTGTGTTTTAAGTGTTGTTTTTTCTCTTTTTGTCCCTCCAGAGATTGCTAGCATCCTCAACCAGGATTCACTTGTGCTTCAGGCAAGAAGGAGTTGCTGTGCAAGCCCGCAGGCATCACTAGGTGGTGCAAGCAGCCCACCAGCTCCAGCACTGCTCTTCTCCCAGCCTGGAGGAATACCAGCTTCTAGCTCCTGGCCCTGGGCTGGACAGCTCGGTGTGTGGACGACAAGCCCAGTTCAGTTTGCAGAAGCCCAGGTAGGCAAAGCCGAACTGGTTTGAGTTAGAATGAGAAACAAACAGAGCTGCGTTGCTGTGTGCCCTTGAACCAGTCATGCTTTATGCTACAGATACATTTTAATCGGGCTAGAAAGTTTCTGCAGTGTAAATTTTTCTCATGATGAAACAGTGTTTAAAGAAATGTTTTTGGTTTGCTTAAAGATATCAGTGCCAGGTAACAGAAAGGTGAGCACTGGAGTTACATAACAAGTTCATTGGCCTGCAGAAGTCTTGTGCTCTCTTAATTAACCATCTGGTAGAACATCAATTCAGCATCATAGAGCTAGGTTTCCAAGAGAGTTTCATTCTTAGATATGTAAATTAAGTGTTTGATAATTCGAAATGTTACTATTTCTAATTCTTTAATATAATGGTTGTGGAAGGTGCACAATACTGAACTTTGACACAACACTGGAATCAATTGCATTTTTCACAAAGTTCCAAGTTTGTTGTGTGAATGAATCTCTTACTAGGCAAAAATAGTGCAGAAATATAAGCACATTTTCAAGCAGCTGTAAAAGTTTGCACATGAAAATGAGCAGCTCTTAGGAAAGGAATAACAGTTGTAGCAGAAGAGATATATGATATGTTTATGTGATACTGAACAGGCCCAGCAAATAACCTACTCTGTTACCCCATTGTGAGAAGTCAGAACGTGGTACAGAACGACAGGGATAGGTCATTTATTAGTGGTGGCAGTTTCTGTTTATGTCCCCAGTTAATCTGAAAAGGAAACACATCTGAAAGCAATTGCAACCTGGAGCAAACTTTCTCTGAATAACATCCCTCCAGGAACATCGGGAAAGCAAAAGCTGTCAAAGCTGTGAGCCAAATGACATCTCAGTTGGTTCTGAACCATTGCCTTGCTTCCATATGATGGGAATGTGGTTGTCAAAAGAAAAGCTTACCCGAGAAGGTCAAAGTGAGCGAGCAAATCTGGACTTTTTTTTTTTTTTCTTCTAAGGGATATTCTAATCTTTGCGCATTTGTCTTTGACCTAAAGTAGAATTCGAAGATGTTGAAAAGTGTTGAAATTATGTAGCTTCATTGCAATTTCCCTCACTGTGGAGTTGAAATACTTACTGTAAAAAATGCAATTTGGATTTTTGTCAAAGATGTTTTCCATCAGGGAATCCTCCTGATGGAAAATTCCCAGCTGGTTCTTGAAGTGAGATTTTTGTGCCCTGCTTTCTTTCATCTCTTCCCTTTTTCTTTTCCTTTGTTCTCTTCATTGTGCCGTGGCATTAATGGGTTATAATGCTGCAGACCATGGGCTTGCATTCTCATTGTAGTTTTTATAGTCATCAAATATACAATGTGTCCTTGTTTCAGAAAGCAGACAGAAAAGAGCCTTTGCTGAGAAGTAATTTCTTTACCCCATTATGTACTTATCCCCACATGACTAACAGTAAGACACAGGAAGGAGTTCTCTAGGACTCTGTTGGGGCTGGCCTAATGTTTTTCACTGAAACACTTTCACGCACACAATCATAGAATCATAGAATGCTTTGGGTTGGAAGGGACCTTGAGAGATCATCGAGCCCAACCCCCCTGCAGTAAGCAGGGATTGAACCTGTGAACTTGGCGATATTAGCACCATGCTCTAACCAACTGAGCTAACCCGGCTGGTCAATGTTCTTCAGTTACTCTAAAAAACCCACAACTTTAGCAGGAACAGATTTGGGGTTTTTAGTGAAAATCCAGTAATATTTGTCATATTTTAAACAAGCTTTTAGTTGAATATTTTTAGAAAAAAGTAATGTTAAAAATTCTTTTACAGACTAGTTGACTTCATTTTATTTTGCTTACCAGCTGTCCTCAAAACACTGATTAGATAAGCTTACAAATCTCTTGACTAAATGCCTGTTTTTAACTAGGTCCAGTTCAAAGGAGAAAGAGGCAAACAGTGACCATGTTGAGGATTCTGGGGTAGCTGACTGAGCCAACTAGACCCCAGATTTTGAAGGTAATCAGGTACTTATAGAATGTGAACACTTTAACCATCTTAGTACTATTGACTGATATTTCAGATGGATTAAACTCCAACAGTTTCTTCCCCTAGTAGAGTTATTGCCATTGGCAATAACTAATAGCAGTTTTAACCTGTATTCGTCCTACTTAGTCATAGTGAAAACAAGTGAGTGAAAGAAAACAAGGAGAAAGACAGAAGAAGCTCTAGAAATGCTGCACAAATTCCAGACTTCTTCTCTGTGGGTCAATTTCCAAACCTTTGGAATGGGATCACACTACTTTGGTCAATTTAGGTTAGATGTCTTAGGTTAGGGATCTGTTCCTGGAAGTTGGGCTAAGGGTCACTGAAAGACAAATAATTTCTCATCAGCTGTTGGAAGAAAAGAAAGGAAGAGAGCCCTTTGGTGAACAGGATGCCCCCTTACCCCTCTGTCCTGGATAAAATTTTATTTCTATATGTATGTGCCAGGTCTGGCAACATCAGTGCCTTGACAAGTATGAACTGTGTTGTGTTCACAAAATCCTTTGCAGGGTACAGAGAAAAATACCCCATCTTAAAAGGTAAAGCTTGTGAGGGGGCACACATTGCAAACAGCAGCTGTACAGGAGAAACAAAGCATTTTGGATTCCTGTGCCCAAACTCTTCTCCTCCTGAGATGTGAAAGTATTTTTCTGAGAGTAAAGAGGGAGGTGAGGTACTTGACCAACCATTCGTGGGTCAGAAAGAAGATGTGGTGCTGATGCTTATTTTACTTTAAGAAACAAAAGAGTGGTAATTTATTTCAAATTTCAGACCTTTAGAATGCAGACAGAATCTGCTCACATATGAAAACCTGCTCCTTGATTGAGTTGTTTCATTAGCTGTATGAAATCAGACAAGGAAACACTTGGGAAACCAGTGAGATTTAGAGGCAAAGAGTGAATTCAAAGAAATGATTTGAAGGTTATGTGGTAAAACGCTCAGTTTCTTCAGCTAATTAGGGCTGCTGGGACTGTTGGGGAATGTGCAGTTTCTAGGTCATATTAAGTTTAAGAAGCTGCTGCTTTAGCCAATTGAAAAATAAAGGTTGGCTGAACTGTTTTTGCAATGCAGTTATTTTCCCCCTAGGTTATCTATCTTCATTTATTCTTGCCATATACTTAGCAACCAAATAAGGTAGAGACAGAAACCAAAACACAGCAGTTTATTAAAATCTACAGTTCATCTTCCCTTCCCCTCTTGAAGATCCTCCAAGCAATTTTGAACTGTGAAACTCCATATATATATAGAAGTGGTGCTTAAAATGTACTTGTTCAGCTGCACCTGGTGACGGCTTTTCCTGCTGAATTTCCCGTGCTCTAAAAACATGAACACAAAGTCCAGGCAGCCCTGTTGTGGGCTCTGTTCATCTCAAGAAGCTGACTGTCTCGGTAAAGGATGTGACCCAGGATTTCTAAATGGGAAGTTGTTGCTTAAGAAGTTTTTGCTTCTGCTGCAGTCGTGCAGCTTCTGATTATTCCAGACTTAGAACAGATTCAGATCTGAAATCACAGCTGATCCGGCCATCCCCATCTTATACAACCATGTAGTGCCTTTCTGAGCAACAAGTCATCATCATCTTTTGAGCTCCTGTCAAGGCTGGTTCAACCATTCACACCTCCATGCTCCAGTGAGTTCTCCTCTAGTTATGTATCAGTGGCATTATCTGTTTTTTGCAGGAATGGCCTGCAGGCAGAGAAAAGTCTGAGATGAAAACAGTGAGAAAATCCATCCCATTGAATGAAATGTAGTCAGGAAACAGTATTTCATTTTAAAAAAAGCCAAAAAAACCAGTCTGTGAAAAATATCCCTGTTCCTACTTTTGTTCCTTAATCAGGCGATGAGGAGGTTTTTTTCTGACAGTGGAGTCTTTGTTTTCAACTGCTTCTGCAGTTTGGCTTTTGTCCTTTTTTCTTGAAGAAATCCAAAATAAAGCTGGCATTTTCATCTTCCATTTGTGTTTCATTCTGGATTTTAATAAGCAAATGAAAAGAAATTGCTATTTCATAATGAAATGGAAATGTAAATTTGACCTGCAAGCAGGCTTTTTTGCTTTATCTAGAAACTTTACCAAAAAGTGTCAAAACTATTACTTTATATTTTGTGAAACAAAAGTCTTTGGGCTTTCAACCACCTTCCAGTCTATCAAGTGGAAACATAGCTCCCTGAGCCACTGATTTCAGTCTTATTCATTAAGTTCTTGACACTATTTTTTAAATCAAAGCCTTTTATTTAAAATTGAGGCTTTCTACTTCCTCAGACAGCCACCTGAGCTATAGCAGGCGTACGCAGTGGTCATTTTTCATGACATCGGATTTTTGCAGGAGCAATACCCCTGCCTCAAATATATCAGCAATGAAGGATGTATTTACTGTCCATTTCTATAATTTCTGCAGTGATGGCTTCTGTGGGCTGGTGGCAGGTAGGATGTCTCCTTAGGTACAGGCTGGAACATGATGCAGGTCTTCATGCTGTCTTCACATACTCTTCCAGAACCTGATCCCTCTTTTCCCCTGTGCTGCTTCTGGATATTTTCAGTGCAAGACAAGGCCTATAACTACCAGGGCTGCACACTTTCAGGACCCGTGGGAGATAGTAAGCCAACTAACTGGGCAGTGCCACAGAGATCTGGCTATGATTTAGCTGTGGTTTTCTCTCCAGGAAAAAAGTACACAAGGGAAGAAATGGACAGCCCACACTATTCTTTTCCTTTTTTTTTATGTACCACAATGCATGACAGACAGTTATTCCTTTCAGACCTTTTCCTTTTTCTAATAAAAAGCCTCATTTCCAAGAAGGCTGAAGTGCAAATTACTTTCTCTATTCAATTACAAAATCTGATCACTGCCTTTTCTTTTTTCACTACTAATAAAAGCTATTGAAGTAAAGCAGTTATCTCTTGTTATGGAAAAACAGGCAGTAAGTCACCTTGAGATTAAAATATATATTGCTATACCCTTTCTTGGGAATGTAGTGCAGTAATTGCTTAAGACAATGACAACAGGGACTAGAGGGAATGTATTTTTGTGGAACACTTCTAGGGATAATGGGTGAAATCCTCCACTGGTTCAAATCAGCAGATCTCCACCAAGCTGCTACTTTGGCTGATGTAAATTATCATGTCTTCATTGAGGTCAATGGCCCAGCTCCTCCAGCTCTCATAATTTGGGATATTTCCCTGAGATATAAACTATAATCCAGTCATTTTAGCTGAATATAACAACCCAGGTGCAGTAGATCCGTAACTAATGTTCTAGGCTGTGTGCTGGGATATGCTCTTAGGACAGGATAGGAATTTGGCGTGGCCTTTGCTACCCATGTAACAGGTTCAGGAATAGCCAAGCAAAGATGTGCCGTATCTTCAGGCTGTCTTGCTGCTTGTCGTGGCTGAAGTGGCAAACATCAGCTAATTACACCTACACTTACTCTAGAAAAAGAGAAGAAAGGGGGATGGGGGTTGTTTAAGAGCAGTGGGGACTTGAATTCACAAAGGTTTTCTAGTGCTTATGGTTTTGCTGCGTTTCTGTTGCGAGAACTCAGGTGATCAAAGAATTGGTGAAGCAAAGGCTGGCTCCAGTGCTGTGCTGCTAAGGTTTGAAGAAAAAACCAAAAACCTTCCCTGTACAGAATGAAAACTAGAGATTTGTCATACTAATAGGAAACAGAAGCCAAGAACAGGTTAGGGATACAGTGTTACAATCAGATAATATTTGAAAACTCAATAGAGCACCCTTCAAAGGTCAGGTTGTCTTATATATTAAGTATCTATGGGAACACTTAGAGGTGGGAAAGCTCAAAGTAAAGGTCGAATGTTTAACCCCTAGCTTTAAAAGGTTCTATGTGCACCTTACAAAAGCAGACAGAAAATACATACTGGTACTTCTCATGTGATATATGAAGGGATTTTTTTTGTTTTTTAATCCATATTAATGCATATTTTTGCAGGTTTATTTAAATATGAGATACTGTTCTGTGTCAGCAACATATGATCTTCAGTGCATTTTTGTGTGGCAGAGAACTGTTAGCTTTCAGACCTTACAGGTAGGAAATGGGAGTGACTTGGCTAATTCCAGCAGCGTTAGCACAGACAAACCTTTAAACAGGTCAGCTTGAATCCTGAGATCAAGCACTATAGATTCGTATCCAGCCCTCATATCTTACCATGCATCAACCTTGTCCGCATAATGAATGCTAGCATAGTGCTAACAGTTTTACTTTTCTTTGTTCACAATAAATTTGTGAAGAGCCTTCCATAGCAGTCTTTTAAAAATCGAAGAGATCAAGCATGAGATTTAAAACAGCAATCCCTACTGAATTTCTGTGCAGACACACATGTAGGCAGAGTGAAATCATGATATTTACAAATATTTAGGCTTATGTTTATGTGGCCTTGGACGGTGGGGCCAATGGTGGGAGGTGTAGGGAGACAGAAGAGGATTTTATTCTGTGATTGAGGAGACAGCATTAAAGGAGATAATTCTGATTGGGACTCTGCCTCAGTTTCTTTTAATATCTGCCCAGCATGATACTAGAAAGCCAGAGTTCTTGTTTTGAACACTGGCCCTGAAAAGCCCTGAACGATAGGCCAGTGTTTGAGCTGCCACGTAGTGCTCCCGTATTTTGGGTCCTCATTCTGAGACTGCCAGCTTCTCAGGGTGAATGTCTTCTGAAAGTCACATTCATACGCAATTGGTGTTAGCCCTTAAAGCAAGGTTGATGACACCACCTGATCTATCTTGTGTGTAGGCTCTTTGAAAATATCTGTCTGATACAATGGGTCTTCTCTTTTGGGGTTTTAGTTGCCAGGATGAGTAATGAATAGCACAGCTAGAAACATTAGTCCAGGTTATCCTGGCCCTACAAAGGGATCAGTTCTAAACTGAGTTCATGTCCAAGTTTCTGCTGAACTTGGAAAGGAAAACATCAGCCTCTCCTTGCCCTTTTTCTTGGCTTTGCCAATTCAGCTTTTCTTTTCAGGTGTGTGCCAGCTCAGGCAAGAGAGTGCTGCTGTCATTTAGTGTGCAAGCCAGAAATACTTCTGGTGAAAAATACTGATTCTGGAGAAAAAAAAACATTTACCTTCCTGTACATCTCTATTGCATTCTCAGCCTCGCAAAACTGTCAGTTGGAGTCAATCACATTTGCAAGGCATTTCCTCCTTTTCCTTCACGCAAAAGATTCTTTTTTCTAATCTATATCACAAAGCAGCTTATTTTATACTGAAGCTGGAATGGGTTCATTGTTCAATGAGTTCTGCTCTCTCCCTATATTTATATATAGGTAAATAGAGTGATATACCCCATTCTGCCTTCATTCTGACTATGAAGGTGAAATTGAGGTAAGGGTGGTCTGGCTCTCTTCATCTACTGCCAGGAGAGTACATTCATTCCTAAACAAGCAAACGCAGTAGTCACTTTAAAGCGTATCCTGAGCTCTTTGAAGTTTGTCTGCTACGCCAGTGATTTGAGAAGCAAGTGGACCAGAGCTGATGTTAGCACGTCAAAGAGCCTGCTCCATTTTCACAGTGAAAACTCTATTTGAAGTTCTGTGTTTAATGGTGTGGGACTCCATAGACCCCTGAATTGCATGCTGTTATTCCAGATGTGCATTGTCTCTATAGGAATGCAATTTCACAGTCATTAAACATTTTAAGTTCATCAAGTGCTAATTATAGCAGAGAGCATGACAGCAGAATCTTCAAAGCCCTGGTGGACAGAAAAGCCTATTGATCATTCAATTGATTTTTATTACTTGGTATTGAGCAGCAGGGCTGCCTGCTGTTGTATAATCTGTTTTGGTTTTTTTTTTTATTATTTTCTGGTTATTATACTAGACTCATGAAATAGCCTAGCTTGCTCTGATACAGGGCATTGTTTGAATGGCATATCACCTGGTGTAGTGTACTGCATTACTGCAGCTCTCCAAAATTCCGATCAGTGCTATTTTCTCTGCTAGAGAAGGTGCTGCTTTTTCTAGACCTTTCTCCTGGAGCTATATATCCAGTGATGATGTCTCAGAGACTGAAATGAGCCAGCTTCTAGCTTCTGGTCTTCTGATGTCAACTTGCACCAGCTCCATCAGTTTGGTGAGTTTCCAGCATGGGAGGGGAAGGAGAGTTTGCCAGTGTGCTGAGACATAGTCACTCACTGTAGCTTTGGTGCTGCTCCTGGGATTTACTGCATGTGATCTGAGTATTGACTCACTAGGAGCATTGGTCAATCACAGTATCAAGCCACTTGTCTTTGCAACAGAAAGTAAGTTGAGAAATGGCGTTTGCTCTACTAACTGCCACAAAGCTGTCAGGTTTTTGCCAAGCTCCTGGGGGACAGGGAAACGGGAACAAGAGGTCCTGCCATTCCTGTTAGCTGCTCTCTTGTGACTTGCTATGGCTGATTTCTCTCCTCTTACACTGTTTTCTCCCTTCTGTGTCTGTTAGCTGCTGCTTGTAGTGGAAGGATAAGCATAGATACCTGCAAACCTGCCAGTTGAGGAGTTAAATGTTCAAGACGAATTTTGACGTTAATGAGCCACGCAGAGCAGGCAACAGGGAGTCCCAGAGGATTCATCAGGGACTTGTGCCAGATACCTGTTGAAATAATTGGAAATATTTCCACTGACTTCTGTAAGCTCTGATTCCCTTCCTAATCGCACCCTCCCGTGTTTCTCAGGGACTTGAGTACAGGAAGCTAGATATCTCCTTCTGATCTCCTGCTATGACAAGGTGACCTGCTTAGTAGATGATAGAACGGCTGTGGATGTTGTCTACCTAGACTTTACTAAAGCCTTTGACACCATTTCCCACAGCATTCTCCTGGAGAAACTGGCTGCTCATGGCTTGGACAGGCATACTCTTTGCTGGGTAAATAAACTGGCTGGATGGCCAGGCCTAAAGAGTTGTGGTGAATGAAGTTAAATCCAGTTGGCAGCTGGTCACAAGTGGTGTTTCCCAGGGCTTAGTAGTGGGGCCAGTTCTGTTTAATATCTTTATCAATGATCTGGACAAGGGGATTGAGTGCACCCACAGTAAGTTTGCAGACGACACCAAGTTGGGTGGGAGTGTTGATCTCCTTGAGGGTAGGAAGGCTCTACAGAGGGATCTGGACAGGCTGGATCCATGGGCCAAGGCCAACTGTATGAGGTTCAACAAGGCCAAGTGCTGGGTCCTGCAGATGGGTCACAACAACCCCATGCAACGCTACAGGCTTGAGGAAGAGTGGCTGGAAAGCTGCCTGGCTGAAAAGGACCTGGGGGTGTTGGTCAACAGCTGGCCAGGTGGCCAAAAAGGCCAATAGCATCCTGGCTTGTATCAGAAATAGTGTGGCCAGCAGGACTAGGGAAGTGATCATCTCCCTGTACTTGGCACTGGTGTGCCCCATACACCTCAAATACTGTGTTCAGTTTTGGGCCCCTGACTACAAGAAAGGCATTGAGGTGCTGGAGCATGTCCAAAGAAGGACAACAAAGCTGGTGAAGGGTCTGGAGCACAGGTCTTATGAGGAGCGGCTGAGGGAACTGGTGTTGTTTAGCCTAGAGAAGAGGACCTTATTGCTCTCTACAACTACCTGAAAGGAGGTTGTAGTGAGGTGGGTGCTGGTCTCTTCTCCCAAGTAACTAGCGATAGGACGAGAGGAAGTGGCCTCAAATTGCAGCAGGGAAGGTTTAGATTGGCTATTAGGAAAACATTTCTTCACTGAAAGGGTTGTTAGGCATTGGAACAGGCTGCGCAGGGAAATGGTTGAGCCCCCATCCCTGGAGGTACTTAAAAGATGTGTAGATGTGGCACTTTAGGGACATGGTTTAATGGTAGACTTGTCAGTGTTAGGTTTACAGTCGGATTTGATGATCTTAAAGGTCTTTTCCATCCTAAATGATTCTATGATTCTGTATGCTGTGCTCATGCACCCACAGCTCCCTAATGTTCTTTCTGTGCCAGGGCTCTGGAGAAACAGGCTGTATCCCAGCTGCACTTTCGTCTTCTGGGTACGTTAGTTACATACCTCAGGGCCTCAGTTTCCCCATCTGCAAAGATAAAGATAATGATAATTGCTTCTTGTATAAAAAATGCCTGAGGACTTCTCATTTGTTGCGTAGAGGAGCTGATTGCTTCCATTGTTAGTTTGAGTGACTGGACAGTGAGAAAAGGAGATGAACAAAACCAAAATAGATATATCTAGTATCAGGGCAGCTACATCGATGATCGTCTGAGAGCCATGTGTTGTGGCAGACAAAGATCAGACCACTGTTGGGCCAGAACCAGTTAGCTTAGCTGAATTGTCTCTTTGCTGTAAACAGCCTATATTTAGGATAGGATCTCTGAAAGCTGTCGTGATTGACTGAGTGTAATCACATTGAAATCAAGTGCCAAAACTCAACTGCATTAGGAAGGAATGTAGACTGCTGCAGACCTTTGTGGTAAAGAACATCCTGAATGCACAATCACTCTTCCATGTTAAGGATATTTCTGTTAGCTCCTTTTGTTCAGTTGTTTTCTCTAAGAATTCAGGGGAGAGAAAGAAAGAAAAGAAGAAAGTGTATTTAAGATGCAAGGAGACAAAGCCATGTTAAGTTTCATTTACAGAGATGAATTGGGAACAGGTGCTTCACATAACTGAGGGGCACCATTCTGTGAGAGAGCCCTTGAGAGTCAAGAGAAAGGAATTACAAAGAGCAACAGTATATTCAGAAAGATAACTATAATCAAGCCCTTTCCATGTCTATTAAGGGGAAAAGACAACAACCACAAATGCAATGGAGAGATTAAAATTGACTTTGTAAAAAGCCATTTTTTATTTGTTTTTTGTTTCTCTGAAATAATTTCAAAACCAAAGGCAGGAATAATTGAAGCATTTACAGAATATGTCAATAATACCTCATTATACAGCTTTGCTTCAATCCACTGATTTCAATTTTCTTTTGAACAAGCGGCGTTTATCAGAGGACTTAGCATATGAATGGGGAAGGGGGAGAAATGTAAAATACATGCTCCAGATTTACATGTCTTAGGATGCCAAATAGCCATCAAAACTAATTGTTTCTGAAATGCTTTATAAACCTTATCTTATGTGTTGACCCTAATCAGAGCAATTAATTTCATAATGAATTCTTTCTACACACGCCCTATCTTATTATTATCCTTAGTCTAAATTAATAACATCATGATAATAATTAGTAGATATGAAATTGTCTCTTCACTACTTCTCATAGCATGTGGGCTTGATATAAAAGAACAACAAGGATGACAATTAGAGGAAAACATGTCAGCTGTATTGATTGTTGTGCACCTTAACCCTAGCATCTGCAAAATAGGCTTTATTTAAATGTGAATATCTTTGATATTCTCCTATTTCTCCTCCTATTTTATTTCAACAGTTTTCCTTCCTGCAAGAGGCAGACATCTCCCCCTCAAAGCTCACTACAAAAAGATTAAAGTAGAATTTTAGGGCCTGATTCAAAGTGTGCTGGTGCCAGATTTTGGAGCAAATGAGCAATATGGACCTATGATTTAGGAGAGCATCAGCGTCTGGAGATCCATCTGTAACCTCTAAACCCTTCTTGAGGTTTCAGCCTTCCAGAAACCTCAGGAAAAGTGGACATCTTTATACCTTGGACTGTGGTTTTATGGCCTCATTAAGACAAATTGTGTAGGTTGCTCCTGTCACAGTGCCAGATCCATTCCTTGCTCTACCTCACCACTTAATCATGGGAAGGTAGAGTGGAGAGGGTAGTGGAACTGCCCATGTTTAGAAGAGCATAAGACAGACATGAAACTACAGCCTTAGCCCTTTTATTGGACTTTACTGAATACCTTACTTTGTATCAATCAATTACTGAAATAAGTCTTCTCCCTTCTCTGAAGGTAAAAATCTCTTTCTACAGGCATGGCTGTAAGATGATAGTCCCTGTCAGTCCACAGCCCTACCTTTAGGCCTAGCTCTGTTCTTAGAATTTCCTCTTTCAAAGTCACTTTTCCAGCCTGTGCAGTCACAAGAAAACATGACACGCCTGCATTAACAAATTATTGCCTGAAGCCAACAGCTTGAACAGGGACCGAAACAGGACAAGGCACATGGAAAAATTGCTTCAGAATGTTTTATTCATGCACCTGACTGATGATGTATGGTCTACAGCTTTATGGTAATAGGAAAAAAAGAGATCTGTTGTGTTGTTTTGTTTTGGTTTTGTTTTTTTTTAAAAAAAAAAGAGCTAATGATCAAGACCGTGGAATATTAAGCACAAAAGGAGAGTCTTCTCTGAAACAGAAGACGTTAAGTCACTTTGGTTCTTTACTACAGGCAGAAGAGCCCAACCTTTAGCTTCTCATTCTGGAAATTTAAGTTAGAAGAACACATTCCCTTGATGCCTTTTCAAAAAGACATAGCTAACATTTCCCCTGAAAAGGGAGGTATTTTGATGTTTTGCAAAGAAAGCCTGTGACAGAGTCACATTGCTGACGGTCAAGATGAAGGCACAGCTATCACAGAAATACAGTCCCTTGTGTGTTTCTTTTTTTTCTAAATCAGTTGTGAACAGCTTTTAAACTATCTTTGTATTTTTGAAACAAGCATCTTGAAGTGCTGCCTCTATCACAAAATCTGCAATTCAGTGTGCAGGTTAAAATGTTAAGCACAAAATGTGGTCTTGATATACACACAGTGAATGTTTCTTTGTTATTGGCAGTACTAGTGTGAATCCTAGATCATCAAACCAAGTTCACAGTCCCTTTGTGCTTTGTGCTGCACACACAGGTAGTAGGAAAGATTCAAAGGCCCTCTGCTCTGCACACACCAAGAGCATATCTGAGATGTAACCATGACCTGCCTGATGCACCTTTCATCTAAAAGGTGAGGGCCTACCAGCAGCAAAAACATGGCACAGGCTACAAACTCCAGAACCTTCAGAATGAAAACTTCTACAGGAACAGTGGTCAATCAATTTCTGGTTCATGTATTTTGTTCTGACTATTTTTTCAATCTTCAAAAATGAAATTAAGATAATGGGTAATCAAAAAGTTACTCCACAAACTATATAAGTATATAATTTTTTTTAAAGTATATTTTTTTTTAAAAAAATATATAATTCTTAAAAACTCCAAAAAGAAACATTTCCTCATTTCTACTTTTTAGGCCAAGAATATTTGCCAAATTCTACTGAAATTTTACATTCATTTTGGAAAATGAAACAAAGTTTATTTCCATTGTGTAGAAGGGTTCACAAACTTCTCTTTAATCTGAGAACAGAAGCTTCTTTGGCATCCTCACCTATTGCTTACCATGGTCTGTAGCACAGCAATCTGGAGTCCAGACCTGCTTGGTGGCAGCATGTCCGCACTGGCCTCTGTAACAGAAGATGGCAGCAGAACTTACAGCAGTATCTGTACTTGTAAAGCCAAATAGACTTCAATGTAAGTCATACTCAGCCCCCAAATTTGCTCCCTCCTTTATTTTTTAATAACTCTGCACTAATTCCTATGTCATTTGTGTGGTTATGTTGGTCCTCTTATGCTTTCAGTTCACCTTTAGCTTTGGTTCAGAACATACAGTTCACACAAGTGAAGTTAACGTGACATGAATGGGTTCCTTCTGGTGGCTGTTGGCTATATGTAGCAACGAAAAGCCCTTTAGTTCTAGTCTGTTTTCCTGTCAGGTGAGATTTGGACATTATCCAAGGCACATCTTGTGTTGTTCAGGTAACAGGGACTGATCTTAGCCTCGCTTTAACTCAGTTACTGGCAATAACTCCAGCTTTGGCTCTGCTGATTGACTTTTGTGTATTGATGCTGATTTAACCAGGTTGGAGGTCCGTTGCTCTTGAGACAGTTATTATAAAGATCTCAGGTCCTATTAAGGTACTTAAAAATCTGTGAACATTTTAAATCATAAGATACTAGTGGTCACTTAAAACAGTGGGGTCTGCAGAGCTGAGATGTTTTGGGAAAATAACCTGTCCATAATCTTAACATCCCCAGATGTTCTGGTGGTTTAATGGTGTTGCACCCCATGGAGATTTAGGGACTCCACAGCATAGCTTGTGAATGCCTTTGCTCTCTAATCCAGTAAGGTGAGTAGCCATACAGTAAAAACAGTGTGCAAACTTCTCTCTTAATCATACATCAGGAGTGTCATTTGGGATGATCTCAGGCTAGAGTATTTTCTAAGTGACCTCCAGGCCTGTAGAATCTGTCAGGCACCTGAAACATCTCTGCAGAGCTGTAGGTAAGCAAAGGGGCTGAGGAGATACAGAGGAGTCAGCCCAGAGCATGTGTTTCTGCTTCAGTTCCACTAGAGTGCAGTTTTGCCACAGCCAAAGCTGAGAAGAGCAGATAAGATCAGGGATGCAGCATGCAAATTCTCTCAGCATGGCTTTATCCCACATAATGTTGTCTCACTGAGATTAGGATGCAAGCTCTGTTACTTGGTTGTGTACAAATCCATATTCAGTTTTTGAGCTGAACTAACACTAGAGACTAAGAAGCCCTGTTAAAGACCAGGTATTTTATTTAGATTCACATCAGAGGTTTTTATTATACTATGAAACCCCAGTTTAGTATTGGTTGTACTGGAGCTAGATAAATGCTTAATGTTTGGCATATGCTTCGTTGTACATGTTTGAATTACCTTGCTGAATCAGAATCTCCTTTAATATAAAATATGGAAGTGGCAGGAAATGTGCCAGAACTGGGTAAGACTTGGTCAGCCTTTGAGATTGCACTAAACAGTAAATTATGTTGATCCTTTAATACAGAAAGCTCAGCTGAGTTAGTATATTGTGTATCTGTTCAGTGGGCTCAGAGAAAATTCCAAAATTAGATTAAACTTTGAACTTTCTGCAAAGGAAGAAAACAAGAAGTGCTTAAGTTCTGATACTTTATTAAAGAGATGATTTCTTCTAAGCATAGACTTTTTTGGTGTTTCTGAATACTGAATCATTGATTCATGTAGTGCTTTTGTTATCTGTCAAAAGAACTTTGCCTTCTCTCCTCCAAACAGTTTCAAACAGGAGTATTTTTTCCCATGCAAAACTGTTTCACTGAAACCCGCTGATTTGTGCAGCTGTATTGTTTATAGAGTATTGCTAAACATGTGCTGCGTACCATGGTTATAAGACAATTAAATTCCCCCTCTAAAATGTTTATTTTATAACCTGGCCTCCGGTGGCCTTTTTCACACTATAGTGAAAGTCATAGAGTCTCCCTCCCTACCTTCTGCAGCTAGCCCTCTTGCATCAGTTCTTACATCCTTTTTATGTATCACTAAATGCTCATGACATGTTGCAGAGGAGCAGACCTGGACAGAAATACTCTGTATAGAAAACTCGCACAGAAAACTCAGCTAGTACACAAGCAGGTCCCTTACACACAACTGAGAGAAACTGACCAGGAAAATGAAGGGAAAAAAATTGTAACTTTACCTGTCTCTCTCAACTGCAGGAATGAATGACTGGTTAAACTGCGCAAGATAAATGTGAATTAAAGCTGGCTGATAAGAAACATTTGTTCATCTAAGGTGAGTCATGAGCTTTCAATTCATTTCACCTAGCCCTGTGAGGATATTCAAATAGCTGTAACAAACACTGAAATAACTGTGGTGTTTTTCAAGTTAAAAAAATGGGCCTATAACTTTCATAGAAGCTACAAACCCTGTGTCTTTAACCAGCTGTAAAATATTGTAGCTTATGAATTTTCTATGAAATATCAATAATTACGAAAGTGCTTATAGGGATGTCAGGGAAATTGTTTTTCAGTGCTTCTACTGGGGACCGTTAGCTTTGTGTTAGTATTAGCCACACTTGTCAAATAATTTTGCTACAAGCAGACTTTCAAGAACTGGATGTTTCATGAACGCATTTGAATTGTCCTCACTTGCATCATTGCCTTCTGATTACTTATGTTGCCTTCTGATAGATTGTCTTCAAAACTGTTTGGCCTGCAGCCTGCCAGGCACGTGACAGGGAAGGTAGCTGGCACAAAGTCTTTTTGTAACCCTAATCCCTACTCTTTTAAAGATGTGCTTCTTTAAAAGCTGTGCTATAGAGCCATGCTTTCAAAAATAGCTGTCATCTGCAATAACCGGACACAGGATGAATCTGGCTTGCTATTTCGTTGAGAGCAGAGTGGGGCCTAACTGAGCACTTTACAGGGTAGCCTGAAATATCCTCAAGGTTCAAAGAATTATTCAGAAAGCCAGAAACTCTTCCAAAGTATTTCCTATGTTGGGAATGCTGCCTGATCTGCTCAGATAGTTATGGCATGTTTACCTCAAGATAGTATCTCAGCTGGTTGTGAGCATTACTCACCACATCCTCTTAGAAAAACCCAGCCTTAAAAACTGGCAGGTGAGCAAAGGCAGGATGGAGAGAGGAATACCATGAGGTCTTTGTTCAACAGAGTGCATATCTACCAATTGAAACGGAACCAGTGAAAGCAAAACCTTTTTCTATAATGAATAGTAGCTTTCCTTATGCCTCCTAACAATGTTTTGCCCTCACCAAGAAAGGACTTGTGATTGTGACATTCATGGTACCCCAGACATATTACTGCTGGATTTAGTTTGTGTACCTAATTAAAGCTGGAATGGCTCATGGCTCACTGCAGCTTTCCATGACATGAAGCCTCTTGACATTATTTATGCGACTGCTAAGTGACACAGAAACACATCCAAGGGAGAAGCAGAGAGGAACAAATGGCTAAAGAAAGGTCAGGGCAATACCACATGGCTGCTTGGCTGCTTCCTAGAAATGGAAAGAGAAATTCTGCTCTCCTTGAACTCCTCCTTTTCTGTTCTTTGTTAGCAAAATTAGTTTATGGGTTGTGACATTGAGGGCTTAATTTTCCTTTTATTGCTTTGGAGGGCCACAAATACACACAAAGCAATAAAGTAGAAATATGAATGTAGACGTTCTCTTTTAAAACTGCCAGCAATTGGCTGTCATGCAGACAGCATCGTTGCTCTTTGTGCTTTATGCTGCAGACACTCTCAGATCCGGGTAAGACGCTTAAACATATTCTATGTGTTTCAGGAACATCTGTTGGCGTATCATAATCTGAGAACAAATTTGCCAACCCCCATCAGAAATGCCACTAATACATGTTTATATCAAGAGTCCAGGCATGGAGCAGGAGCTCAGCATTGTCTTGAAGCTAGTTTTTTTTTGTCATGGTATATCAGCCTCTGAAATCTAGGATGCGGGAAGAGGTCTACAGTCTGATCAGTGGTACAGAACGGGTTTTGTAAGAGGAGCACTGTAATAGATGAGCAGGTTAAAAGCAAATATAAGGAAACACTTATTCATACAACATGCAGTTAATCTGTGGAACTTGTCACCATAGGATGGTGTGGATGCTAAGAGCTCACAAAGGTTCAAAAAGTGACTGAATAAATTCAGGAAAAATAGAAAAATCACTGGGGAGTGCTAATCCCCATCGCCACATCCCATTCAAAGGGCCTTATGTCTTGGATTACTGTAAGCTTTAGTGTACCTGGGCTTTGATCTTGCTTTGGTCTTATCCTTGTACATAGGCATCTGCTACTGGCCACTCTCCAAAAGAGTCAAAACCAAGTAGAATCTTCTGCATTACAGAGAGCAAGAAATTTCACAGATGCTTATTCTGCAGTTAGATCCTTAAAACTAAACAAACAAAATTAAACAAAATCATGCCACTTAGCATCATTTTACATACAGTCAGTCAGGAGGTTTTCATATAAGCTGCAAAGATTACTGAGTGGCAGACCCAAGCTGATTATCTTTATTTCCTTCAGCATAACATGCCATTTCCTTTAAAATCAAACCCACATAAATATGAAATGTTTGCTTTATATTTTGTGGACTCAAATATTGCGGTGACACAGGAATTTTCCAGTCTGGGGAAAAATTCCACTCAAAGTGTCCTCCCTGTCCCGAAAAGTTTCTAGCCTTTAACTCTTCAGCTCTTCAGATCTGGGGCTTTTATGTATGTTGGCATGTTTGCTCTAGGTTGATATCAAGCAAACAGAGACTGAGACAAAAGAGCTTAATTTTTAAGAAGCCCATTATGAAAACATAGATCAAGGAAAAAGAAAAAAAAACTATTCTAAGCCTCTCCAGCTAAGGCCAGAAATACAATAAAATGAGGTTTTGAAGGGCAAAGTGAGAGCATAAAAGAAAATGAGGAGAGAAGAGAGAGTGAAGGGAAGGAAAAGAGTTCAGATGAGGTTAGAGATGTGCTAAAAAAAAAAGAACCAACACATTAAAAATCATACCATGAAGAAAAGGCCAATGGCCTTGCTGATAGACTGATGGTTTTGTGGGGCAGAGGTGGGACTATGTTACACTTCACAGCCCTGACTTGACCTAGGCTGACTGCCAGTCTTTCTTTCCCATTTCCCAACCATTAAGGATTTAATTTGGTTCATACTGCCTCTATTCTCTCCTGAGTGTTCATTTCTTCCTATTTAGAAAAATGCCATATATCCTGCAAGGGCACCATGAAAAAGACTGTGTGCAATTTTGGTTTAAAACACAAAGCAGTCCAGATTCTGACTGTCCATCTCCTTTTCATTTCTAATTTGCACAATAGGTGGATCTTTTTTAGCAGTGAACTGACTCTGCCATACACATTCTTTGCAGGACATGAAATAGTTTTGAGTTGTTGAATATGTAATGTGTCTTCAGTCTGCTAGAAAATATGTACTGTGTAAGCCAAATGCAATTTGAAAATATTGTGCTTAAATATTTACATTTTTGGTCAAGATGTTTTGGTCTAGATGTTATGCTGTGTCAACTTGCAAATGTTTCAAGCCAGAAGAAGGTTTCATTCTGCTAAAACGTCCTTGATACAGTTCAGCTCCTAGATGATGTTTAAACTTCAGCAAGAGCTGCATAAGGCTGACACTGAGCCCAAATAGGTCTAATCTGTTGAGTTAGATCTTTCAAAGGTAATAATTCTGTTAATAGACGTTAAGGTCTCATGAAAATGTACCTACTGGTATCAGCTGATATCCATGGATTTTTGTCAGGGCTTGAGGATGCAAACAAGGAAAGCAAAGCATTGGAACATATTCATGTATTTAAATGTTTCTACTTTTGTTGTGAAACACAAACATCAGGTTTCAGATAAACAGCTAGCATCTGCCATAATCATCTGAAATTAAATACTCAGATTGAAACTGATATACACTGTAAAAAAAAAAAACCAAACCCAAAACATGCAGAACAACCAAACAACAGCGCCTGAAAATGAAAACCAGGGAAAAATTGTGCTGGGATTTCCAAGTCAGTAATTTTTGGTGTAGCCCTTCTGTAAATCATGTCAACAAAATTAACACTGACTTCAGTGGAGCAGACATCTTGGTTAGTGCTGAATAGTTGTAACCCCTGCTGCACACATGAGCACATGCTGCCAGTTACATTTGACCTGAGCAATGATACACACAACTTCGGCTCCTTCAGGAGGAGTTGTTGGTGCATGTAGCTGTCAGAGTCTTCATCTCCTAGCCTGACAGTCTAGCTTAATTCTTAGAAGGCTACAGGAGAAGAAAACAGTCCCTAAGCTGTGAATGAAGTTGCATGGCTCACTGGTATCACCAGGATTTGATTAATGATTTTAAGTACACATGTGCTGCTGTAGGACTTATGGGAGCCAGTCACTTCATACTTCTGAAGAGGGAGCGGTAGTATTTGTTAGGATTTTCCATTCCAGAGAGTTGGTAATGCAATGCTCTCAAGGGCCTGTGGTCCCTTCAGCCCTTTATCCAGTAGTTTACACTGCCTTAAAAGTCATAAAATGTGCATGTATTATAGCAATACCCAGAAGGAAGAACTCACTGCATGAAATGCAGTGGAAATTTAGCAAAACCTTTGCCTTGGTGCTGGTGGCAATTCCTTTGATGACAAAGCCATTTTTATTTTGCAAGCAATAAAACCTCATTGCATTCCCTCCCACTTCTTTTCTCTTCAGCTTGCATGCACTTGCAGTTAACTTCAGGGAAACTACCCATTTCTTCCTACCAAGATCTCCCTCTCACTCTGTTTTAGGGGAAACACATAATTAATTTTTTTTTTGTTTCCAGATCTACCATCCTAGTCTCTAAATCCCCGTCTGACTAGGCCCATGCAAACTCCAGGAGACACACAGGCATTCAGAGTTGCTATCAAAATCAAGGGCCTTTCTCCCACAGTTAAACTGCACCTTGACTAGGAAGGCTGTTGGTGGGCTGTGTTCTGGGTCTGCTGGCCCAGGTGAGAAATATTTCATTTATCTTGAGCTGTGGACCAATTAGTAGCTGATATAATTGCCCTACTCCCAAGCTGGTGTCTGCTCTGTAAGGCATGAGCTCCAATTCTGAAAGGTATGTGTGTTACAGAACAATCTCTAGGTACCGTGTTCCTGGTATGGAGAGTATTTGCTGACTCTGTGGCCAAGCTTCTGAAAGAACTTTACAGTACAGCTGTTCTGTCCAGCTGAATGCTTTGCAGTGTGAATAGGGTTGCTCTGAACCACTCTGATCATTGCTGTGATCCAATGTATTGCCAAGGGGTAAAGCACTTGGCAGGGCACAGTAGACATGCCTTCTACTCCTTGCTGTAGGCAGGAGAGGAGGGTTTGGAAAAGCTGCTTAATTTAAACCCATCTGTAAGATAAGTACCTTTTCCATAAAGCGCATTGACATCTCCTCATGAAAAGAGCTAGGTATTAGTATTATTAAATAAGGCTTAAAGCCTTTGGCTCTTTCTTGTTTGCAGTTGCTTGAGCAGTAATATGTTCATCTGATGGGAAACTCACCTGTGGTTTTCCCTGCATGAAACTTATATTAAGTTCTCCTAGGTGGATTCATAAAACATTCCTCATAATCCCCATTTATTTCAAGCCATTTTGCTGTTCTGAATAGCACAGTACCTCATAAAGAACGTTTCCTTTCATTCAAAAAACCTTTGCATTTTATTTGTACCTCAGACTAAGAACAATCCAAGCTGATTACAATCCACAGACAGTGTATGTAATGAAAAATTAATTGCATCAATCTTTTTGCTGTAGTGGTCTTAACAACTCATTTTCAACTGGTCATTTCTCCACCTGCTCACCGAGGCCCAAGCAGCTGAAGCAAGCGCATCTCTGACACTGACAGAATACCAATGAAGCTAAGGTCACCTAAGCATCAAGTGAGTGGGAGAATAGCACCCAGCAAAAGCTGTCAGTGTTTTGGACCAGCAGCAATCACTGTGTGATAGAAACCAAAGAAGTAACTGGAACACAAATCTTAGCGAACGCACGTTGATACACGCATGCATGCAAAAGAAAAGTTGCAAGGGGAAGGAAGGATGTGTCTAAATCAGATCAGCGAACAAAGGTTGTTCTGGCTCCCTTCATCAGAGCTGTCGCTTGGCAAGCATTGACGGCGGTTGTAAATCAAGATTTGCATGCTGGCTCAAATGCTAGTGATTTGTTCTGCCAGGTAAAGCACTCTTGCAGAATGCGTATTTATCAAGACATGGTTTCTGCTTTCCACCATCAAAGTTGCTGAAATACAAAGGAAAAGTAAGCATTAAAAATCAATACTTTACAAAGCAAGAAAAAATGGGGGGGAGAGGGCGGGGGCAGGGATGACACCTGCTGCCTCCTTGCATCAATAACTGTGCAGGGGAGTAATTTTCATCCGCATACCTGCACTGAAAGTGTTCTTTGTGTACAATTCAGTGTGAGCCATATCTAAAGGCACTTTATGTGCAGGGAAAATTAGAGTATTCCATGTTGAACCATGAAAAATTACCAGAACTGGCAAAAGAGTGTAATTGCTTGATATTGGTTGAAATGGCTTGAATTTTCCAAATTCTCTTATGACTTGATCAGAGTCCTCAGATAGGTTTAGGGGATGCCTGAATTTCAGCCATATTTTAGAGAGTTTAGTCATCATCTACATAGCTGCCTAAGGAAATGCCTGTGTTTATATTTCACCACAATTTCCGATTGTTTTAGGATGAGAAGAGTCACATATTTCTCCAGTCAGGTTTTCTTTTTCTGCTTAGGTGTATGCACATTCTCCAAAGTAAACAAACCTGTGCTTTTGAAGGAGGATATTTTGTCTATATGGGATCCAGCGCAACACACAGGAACTTAAAAAAAAAAAAAAAAAAAGAACACAACATTCTTGAAAATATGCTGTAGCTCCCTGTGTAGCAGAAGAATTTAAATTGAATTTCTTTTAATTGATTGTAATCATTACTTTTAATTTTCCTCTAGAAAGTGCTTGCTACAGTTCGATAATGGAGGGAGAAAACAGCTGGTCTGCACATTTGTGAGTAAGCAGCATTTAATAAGGTAATATGTTCATTTTCTCGGTGTCAAGAATTACAAATTTATGCCAGGTCAAATTAATGCACATGTTTTCACACAGCACGGTGAAGAGCTCCGTAAGTGAGCACTGTTGTATTTAGGGTGCTTGTGAAACATCTAATCCTGCAGGAATGAGAGGATAGCCTCTGTGTTATGGAGATGCAGCCTTTTAACAGAAGTGGCAGGTCACATCTAACCCACACCTCAGTATTCCCCCCAAAAAACCAAAACCAACATAAGCTGCTGGCCATAAAAAATGTCGCTATATCTGGTGCACAAGCCCCAGGCTCCCATCCTTCTCCTACTACAAAGTACCCCATCGCGTTTCAGGAATATGAATAAAACCTAATTTTCCTTCATCTGCCAAGGCAACAGTATGATATTGTGTTTGTAGTGTAGATAAAAAACAGATATCAAACTGTATTAAACTTTGGGCTAGACTTTTGCTTCTTCCCAAAACCAAATAGTAAATATTGACTGAAGTAGGTTTATCAATATTTATCTTGAGGGGAAAATAAATCTTCCTGTTTGCAAAACTGTAAAGCCAATTTTATTAGGGAGAGAGATGACTCAAATGGTAAGTTTCCCAATAATAATCTCAGTGCCTTTCAGCAAACAGAGGACATTAAAAGGGAATGATCAGCTAGGAAACATCCAAAACTGACTCCCAGAGGCAACCAGGTGCTAAGACCAAGCAGGTGCCCAACAAATAGATCCTTCTGCTTTTAGAGACAGTGCCATTTCCAGATGTGTTCCTTGAACTTCCCATTTAGAAGGTGATGATGCACTTGTCTATGTAGAGAGACAGGAACTGCATGGTTTGGGCACCTGCTGCCTGGCCAGGACAGAGGGGACGCCTTGGGTGCAGGATGTGATGCCACTCACCCCTAGCAGACATTTACCTCTTAGGGTGAATGCAAGGAGAGGTGTGCAAGGAGACCATGGGCTTGTGAAGGAAAGGCAAGATGGGGAAGGCAGAACTTATGTGGGCAGTGAAAGAAATTTACTTGTCAGCCCAGAGAGATCAAAGAGGGATGAAGAGGTGTGAGACAGGAATAGAAATAGATCACAGTCTGCACAGCTGTAACTGGAGAGAAGGCAACTGTCCTTGTGCAGCCAGTGAGACATGGGCCAGTGCTTCGGCCAGCACAGGGAGGGAGGCAATGCCCCCAGTACCAAAGGCACCCTGACAGCAGCATCGAACAGAGCAGGCATAGTGGTGGAGGGACATGGGCAGGAGTTCCCTGGCCTGACACACTAGGGACAGTGAGCAGGAGGTTCAGAAAACTATAGCAAGCCCCTAATTTCAGCTCTTGTGTTCTTTTCTACATAGCTCTGCTCTTTATCTCTTTGCCCATGCACAAAGGCTTAGTACATTGATACATGTAGGGGAAAGGTTAGAATCAACCTTGAATTTGCTGACCCTTGGCTAGAGGAAGTAAGCTGCGGCACTGAACTAGATGCAGATAGTGCCTTGCGCTTACTGAGGTTGGGCCAGGATTTTGCTACCACACGTTTTTTGAGAGTCCACCAAAGAACAGAACAAGTTCCCCTCTTTCTTCCACCCTCTCACTGGAAAATCCCGTTGCTCTCAGTGGTACAGATTGGCTTCTCCTTTCTCCCTACTCCTTCACCTGTTGCACAGGGAGCGGGGGGAAAAAAGGGTTGTCTTGAGACCAATAAATGAAAAGTTCTGCCAAAATGATTTAATACTGACTGTATAAAGTGTCAATTATTAAATGTTCCATACCCAGTGATAAGGAAAGGAGGAGATGGATTACCAGTTCAGTGACACATTGCAAAATAAGCTTAGCTGAGGTGAATACCCAAATTGTCATGTTAGAAATTACTTCATTAGATAAGATAGGAGCATGTAGAAAGGTGCAAAACATAATCCTGTGTGGGGCAGGAAGAGTTATTTGCATAAAACAACTTCAACTAATGGTTTTAACAAGCTGATTCTAAACTATGAGCCTTGAATTATTTCCTGTTGACCTTCAGGAAAGTGCTTGCGTAGCAGGATGATTTGAGGAACTCCAAAAGCAATGTTGTAACCTGCTTAGTTTTCAGCACAAAGAAATAAGCTCTTGAGATATTACTCACTGAAGTATGTGTATCTGGGAGATGTGGTTATAAGAGGACAACTATGTTCTTAAGAAATATTTTTTCTTTGGAAATTTTCTTGACTGTTTATATGAGCCTGAAAGGTGAGATAGATTAATGGTGAGATCACTGCCAGCTTCTGAAGGGTTTAAAAAAAAAACAAAAAGGCATGTCAAAAACCAACATGTGGTCATCATCCCAAGATGTTAAGGTACACTGGATAGCCAGTGTCCCTTGTTCTCTGTGTCATCGTGAGAATGATGACCATGGGATAAAAGCCCCTCTTAGTGTCTGAATGCTGAACAGACTGTTTGCACGCACATATCTTAGTACTTCTGAGTGTGTGGCATGAGTGCCAGCATGAGTCACTTTCCCTTTCTATAAGGTCTCTTGCTGACCTTTCCCACATTGTTGCTACAATACTGCAGCATTACTTCCTAAGTGTTATGCATGTGTTTGTGTGTGTGCGCTGTACAGGTGACATAAGAAGTCTGCAGCTGTAACTCAGCTCAGTGTTAGGTGCATAGGATAGCACGCTGGCTGGAGACATCCTCCTGACTCCACTGAAAGGAGAGGCTTTGTGTCTTAAGAAAGACTTACCTGGTCTTGTCTCCCCACCTTCCTTCTGCAGCAGTTGCTAAGGCAGCTGGGGTGACAATTTCTCCTTGTATTCTGTTGAATTACAGGCTTTTGGTTTCCTCATTGCCTCTAGAATTCTAGCCCAATTTCTTCTCTTAGAGACCACACAGACTTTCCAAAGTGCTTCCATTTATCAAACTCAGTATCCTAAGGTTTGGTCTAAGAAGGATATCCAGACGCAGGAACAATGCCTCAGAGATGTGTGATTCATTTCTAAAAAAGAAAAAGAAAGCAACGTGATCCAACTCTTTGTCCTTGTGCCATCGTTAATCTGCATAAAGAAGATTGAACTGGCAAGATCTGCATAAATTCCTACCAGAGAGATGACACAAAGAATAGGTAGAAGAAAAAGCACATAGCAAAATGAGAATGAATATTACAGTGAAAGAGGTACCAGCTGAAGGGGCGGAGTCTTTAAAACCAGTGTTATACAATGAAATGCAATGCTAACATTGCATATTGTACAGAAGAGTTGCCTTAAGGCTGTGTTCTACCACGGCAACATTTATCTCCATGAGTGAGCAGAGAGGAGGGACAACTGCCAAGAGGAATAGCCGTAAGTGAGTTATTCTGTCTTTCTGTGCTAGCAATGACAAGTGGCAGAAGGGAGATCCATCATCACCCTCCATGTTGCTCTCCAGGATTGAAGCTGTTTCATGCAGCAGCTGGAGGGAATGGAAGATGCTTGGAAAGGTGATCATGCAAGATCCTAACAGCTAAAGGTTGTAAGGTTTTTCCCTAAATGGAGGAACTTGTTGAGGCATACAGCCAGAACTCCAGGAAGGTCCAAAGTGCTCATCCTCCTACACAGGTGCCAAATGTGGTGCTGAAGAGTAAAAGTACTAGGTTTCTGTCGGTGAAAGTGTTATTTGGGTTCAGCACCATGAGCTGAATATCATAAAACTAAAGAAGGTTATTTCAATGTCTGGTGTTCTTAAAAAGCAATTGCAAAAGCCTTTTCTGGTCCAACTCTGGATGCCTCAAGGACCTCAGGTGAATCTTCAACAAGGGATACCTTGGAAGTTAAAAAAAAAAAAATTAAAAGTCATCTTCTATAACCATACTTTGTTCTATATTTTCCTCCTCTCTGTCCTCTTCTAGGTAGACTCACTGCTTGTATTTTTGAGCTTTCTCATCAAATTGAATACTTAATTTCTGTAATGTAAAGGTAATTTATTATAATACCTTCACACATATAGCTGTGGTGTCATCTATGAGTTCTCAGCAATATGGCCCAAGTCAATGCCAGGCTTAAGCTGTGCCAGAGGATAGCAAGAATCTAATAGAGAATGAAAAGATTTTTTTGTGATAGAAGGGTGAGGATGGTGGTGGGAATATTGTGCAGAAAAAGCTCTGGGGAATTATTTAATGCCATGCTTGTAGATCGAGGGCTTTAATAAAATAAAAAGAGCGAAGAGAAGACTGTGCACTCTGATGATGGATGAATATGCCTGCTTCGGTACTTCTGGGATGGATTAAGCTATTGAAAAAGCATTCAACATTGGCTAAAGAACTGTAATATATGTGAAATTCCACAGTTAATGCATCATTAAATAATTTGCTGCAACTGATTTATAGGTGCAATATACTACACTGTGTCAAACTATGTGGGATAATAAATGGTATCACAAAAATATACTATTGAAACTTTTGTTCTAATCAGTCTTTTGAGTTTTAGTAGAACATAGTTCTGCAGAATGGAATTGTCCTATTGATCCTGATAGAGTAATAGGTAAAAGCTTCATGCTACGTATATTTTAAGGCTTTTTTTTAAGCAATCTGGTTGTGGTCCAGTGAATCAGGCACTGGACTGTGACTTGTGGGACCCACACTCTAGTCCTTGCTCTGTCATTGAAACTCTAAACTGCTGATCTAAGTTCCTCCAGGCTGAGCACTGTAATGCTCACTTTGAGATATGTGCTGCCTCTTTCCATGGGCACAATCCAGTATCCCATCACCTGCCTGTGTATATTGGGTGCATAGGGGCAGGGATGTCAGAAGGGGAGATAACCATTGACCTATGAATCCAACCTTCATAGGGCTTGGGTGACTTACTGCTTCTGGGAGACATGTTCCCACTCCCCATATCCACTGTTTGGAAGAGAAATGCTTGTTCCATCTCTTCCAAAAGGAATTGTTTTCTTTTGAAGTATATTCATGGGAAAAAGCCTCACACACACCCCCCCCATCTCATTAGTGCTCCTATTCATTGGTTAAATTCTTTACAGAAGCAGCAAATGGGCTCAGGTCAGCTCTGATCTTGCAAAAATGTTTTTCCCCTTGTCCTTCTGTCCTCCACTTTCTAGGATGTGCCTAACCTCAGCATTTCAGGGTCTTGCTAAGCAACATACACAGTCACTCTTACTGAAGGAATGTCACTTGTAGAAAATAATGATTTACTCGGCCAGGTAAGGAGAAGAGTAGTTTGACCTTGGCAGACTGGTGATGGGACATTCAATTGGAGCAGGCCTTCTATTCCCTATAGGACTGTGTTTGTACTTTGCAAGGTCCCTTTTGGGACCAACGCAAAGAGCCCTGATGCTGGCTGGTGCATTTAGATGCTACCATAACACTAATGGATAAGCTAACTGTAATCGATAATTTATTTGATTAATTTAACCCCTTTAAACTTCTGTACTGCACTGTTTGCAAACAAGACTGATTTTTCCATCTTTCTAAATTATTAAGCAGGTATTTTCTGCAGCTGTATTTCAGCTACAGGAAGTAATTGCTAAGACTCATTTGAATCTGTTGTTCATACTGTGTGATTGGTCATTCTGTAATTAAAATCTGTATTCTTTCACATTTTGTCAGAGTCCAGAATGCACCAGTGGGTTCTAATTCCCCTAAGAGACCTCACCTGGCTCCTCCACCCTCACTAGCTGCTCATTGGGCAGGAGCTCTATTTAATCTCAAGCCTAGGCTTTCAGTCTTGGCCTGAGAAAAGTTGTAGGTGCACCTGTTCCAGTTCTGTTCCCAAATTGTTGCTCAGGTTTCCTGGGTTGACAGTGGACCTGACTTGTTACTTTCCCTTATGGCTGCTGGACTGTTGAGAGAAGCTGTTGCTGCCACTGCTCTGCCTGGGCTGCCCAGCTCAAACACTGTAGGACAGTGCCCAGTTGGTGAGGTCACTGCCCTGCTCATGTTGTGGCCACCCTCGGCTCCCAGCCTGCCTTGCCTTGAGAGGTCACCCAACTCTTACAGCGCCCTGATACATGTAACTTTTACTGGAGTAATCCTGAGGGGAGTGTTTAATACAAAACATCAAAAAGAACCTCTCCCTACCTTGGTTAAAGGCAGCATTTTGAAAAGTGTTGAGTGCTCTGAAGTCTCTTTTAGCAGTGATTTTGGCATTTCAGAGAAGAAGGTAGTATGTAATTTGAATGAAACTTTACATTTCTAAGTGCCTGACTGCAACAATGTTTGTAATCAGTGATTAGTGAGAATAAGTTTAATAAGTAGGAGGTGTCATTAATGTAAATACAGCTTAAACACTAGAAGGAAGAACTTCAGTGAGAAGGATCTGTGTCTCCTGGTCAAGGTCAGGTTGGACGGGGCTCTGAGCAACCCAATCTAGTTAAAGATGTCCCTGCTCACTGCAGGCGGGTTGGCTAGATGATCTGTAAAGGTCCCTTCCAACCTAAAGCATTCTATGATTGTTAATACCAATCAAAACCAGACAGCTTTTGGAGGACCAGTTGTTTAAAAACCACCTTCAAAGGTAATCATGTTTTGAGAAGGAGATGTTACTCTTTTAACATTTGGGTGGTTTAAAAACTTCTGTCTAGAGGTCAAGAAGTCTTACTGTCTAAGGGCAAGATTTCCAAACTCATCAGAGTTTCATAGCACCCACGTCCTTTTGAGAGCTGATGGAAAGGGTGCTAGTAAAAGATGGTATTCCACTGGGGAAGGGGAGGTGGACCCTAAAATGTTAGGTTTGGCCAGATTGAGCATGGCAGTGCCCCTTTCAGAATATATGCTGTACAGAAGTTGATGGGAACGCTCACCTGAATTACAATGGGACCAGGAAGTACCAGGCACATGAATGAATCCGAGAGCACACAGGACTTACATCAAATTTTTATAAGATGAGACCAGTTCTCTGCCAGTCCAAATCAGCTTACTCTTGCTGAAATCCATGGCCTCAGTTGCAGTAATTAGTATAGCACAATCAACTTACAGGGAAGTATGCTACTTTATTCCAACTGAGAATCTGTGCTAGAGTATGCACTAGCTTCCCTAATTGACAGCAGATGTTTCCAAGATGAAATACTGACCTAAACACCACCATCATCTCTTTAATATCAGTTTTTACCTTACCACATGCCTGGCAAAATACAGCTAGTGCAAGATAAGGCAAACTACTGCCAAGATGGAGAATCAGCTAAAGGGCTTACTTTTCTTTTAAGCCTTGAAAATACGCTAACTCTGAGAAAACAGACACTTGCAAAGGACCTTGGTGAATTATGGTCCATTGTCAGAAATGTTGCAGCTAATTAGCAGCTAGAGTTTCCAGAGAGAAGAAACTCTGACATGATGGAATGGCTGTTTGCAGAGTCTCAGCCCATAGGTGTTTTGATGCTGGCACAGTTATTGATGTGACTTCTAAATTAAATTAATTTAAAGAGCCACAGCACAGGGCTTCTAAATGAAATGAATGTTCAGAAGCTCATGCCTGTTTGGTACTTGCTTACTGACCACTGCTTTTTCAATTACAGCATTTTCAAGAAGTGCAGTTATGGTAGAAAGCAAGATTTTATGGCCCTTCATCTGCATATTACTACTATGAGTATTCTGTGAGTTGTGGTAAGAGTTGGAGGCCTTGATCATTGCCTTTTTAAGCATAGAACTTACGTTTCTGTCCCAGAGTATTTGCACTGGGTCGTCCACAGCCTTCTCCACATGTAGTGAGTTATCTCACTGGCTCCAAAGAGCATAAGGAGGTTCATTGCTTATGTACAGTCATGTTCAGGGTATCTTCTGTTGGCTCTCAGTGAGTAAAGGTTGCCCAAATGATTTCTGTAGCTCTCAGACTGGCTGCTCCTTGAGTTTCTGCTTTTCTTTTAACTGCAGAATTTTGATGCACCTTCCAGGGAACAAGAGAAGAAATTATGTAATTTGAGGTGAATCTTGGTGATGAAGCTATCCAGCCTGGAATGAATTGCCTGCTACCATCTGAAAATCACTTGTGTGAGGTAGAAGCATTTAAGTGATGAATTAAATATCACCATTCCAGTTGCATGACTGAACAAATAAAAAAGGATTGTATTGCCACATAGCTTGGTAAATCTTCCAATCCTCCCATTGTATTCTCATGTTGTCTCAACAAAGACTACTTTCTTTGCTTTCAGTTTCTAGTTCCTATTTCATCCTTGGGAAAGTTATGTGTAGATATGGCAGCCTTCCTCCAGTAAACACTCCTTCAGTATTGTCCATGCCAGATGCAATTCAGACTATTGAAGCAAGAGGACATCAGCTTCTTGTATGTGGGCAGAATGAGCAGAATTGCTCCTTTCTCCTAGTATAGTTTACTTCATCAGAGGTGCTTTTGAAGGAACTCTTTTATTCTTTCATGTTTCAGACAATTTTTCTTCATCCAGGTCAGTCTGTGCAAAAGGAGGAAATTAGGAATTAATTATTGCCACCTGTGTTCCTTTGAAGCCTGTTTCTGCAAATATTATTAGAGCCTGGATTCCATCCCTGTAATTTAAATGAACAATTGGCACTTTACTGACCCCATTTTCTTGTAGCTATTTCAGGAATTAAAGTAGTTAGCAAAGGCCTTGCTGGCAGTAACACCTGATAGTGCATGGCAGAATGATTACTGTGTTCATTTTCTGTCTGTTCTCAAACAGTAACTGGGTTTAAAGCAGAAAAAAACTTCCTTGAATGTATTCAGATTGTCCCTGCTTGGCTTAATGGCTCATGTGCAGATCTGAGACTCTGAAAACCCGAGTTCATATGTTTGCCACTGGTGATTCTCTGTGCCTCTACTTTGCCGGGTACTGTGGTCACTAATGTTTTCTTTTGTGCAGCACTGTGCAACCTCCCATAGGACCAGAAATACTCTGTCTGGAAGAAAGCAACTAACTCTAATCCATATCTGGCCCATGGCAGACCTCCTGCAATTGTTTCAGATGGCCAACAGGCAGATGGTACTACAGTCTGAGGCTTGGCTCCCAGAATAGGAACAGGAGTGTGCCTTCTTGAGCCTACGTACAGCGTGGACTACCAGCACGTAAGTGCTTGGAAGTAGTCCATGCTGACTTGGAGCCACAGGGCCAAAATCTGCCTGCCACTGGGTGCAATGCCATCCTAGCAGACAGCTGTATGCACACTGAGCTTGCTGTGGTTGTGTATGTGTTTGGGAGTCTGCCCTCCAGGCCTGACTGACTGTAACAGTGGTGGGAATGGGAACTTTCTCTGCTGTACTGCAGTGAAGGAACAGGTTGCAGAGTGGCTAAAACCACAATAAGCCACATGTTCAGTCCCGTAGCCAGACAATCTGTGCCTTTCCAGGACCTTGTAGGATATGTTAAATCAACGGCTACCCAAATCTTGGCCTTCCACATTGAGCATAGGGTTGCTTTCTCTTCATCATTGCATGGAATAATAAATGCATAATAGGCTTTTTGTCAAAAAGAATAGAAATAAAGGCATCACAGCAATGATTTGATCATGGTGAGGGGGAGCTGCTAACTGAACACTTTTGAAGTGTCTTGGAGGAGCCAAAATAAGGGTCTGAAGACCTAACGGGGGCTATATTTTTGTGCGCTTGTAACGGAGGGCTGCACGATTTTTCTGTGGTACACAGCCCCAGGAGTCTCTTGGCATCCCTTTGGGTGCCATAGGGCCCATAGGCAAACAAGAGTGTGCCATGAACTGTTATCCCAGAACACCTATCTGCACCACTACAGCATGGGAACTGCCTTGCTTTACACAGGCACCGCCTCTGCTGTGCAAAGCCGTAAGCCGTATCACGTGGCTCTTCCCCACTGGCAGCCTGTAGGAGATTGGGAACTGAGCCTACCTCCCAGATTAGCTCTTCCTCTTGTGATTGCTCTCACCAGCTCCTGTCTGCTATATGGGAAGCTGAAAAGGATTCTCAGACTTGTTCAGACTCTTAATTTCTGGCCTGAAATTTCTCTGTGCTGAGTTTAATCAATTCAATGGGAGATAAACTTGTGGAAAACAGCTTCCAAAGCATTTGAACAAGCATAACAGATACAAACAAAATGCGTACGTATAATCACAAGTTTTGTTTTGAATACTTTTCCCTTCAAAGAGGGCAACTTCCGTTATTGAATGATCTCCCACTGAAGGAAGTAAAATTTAGTCACTCACCCACCTCATAAATATTAATTTGCAGTTAATAAGTCTTTTTTTTTGTGCACATAATTTGAAATTGTGCTACAAATGTCTGGCCTGTCAAAGCCTGCATACTAATTATAAGTAAATGCGACTCCTCATTTTTATAAGGAAATAATAGATTAATCTCAGGACTGTCACTTTTCATTGGGAATGATGAAGCCTGACAGCAGTGTCAAACAGCTTATCACAGCTGATACTTCAAAGCCTCTCAGGCTTGGTTAATTGGTGAAACAATAAAATAAGGAGACCATCATCAGCCAAGTGAGTGATCCCATTTGTATTTTTCCCATTCGTAAGAGGCCAGGCTATTTTATTGAAGAATTGCTAATTTGTGGAGGAATATAATTCAGCTTTTTATTGGGAGCCTTGCTTTTGGAAGATAATTAAAGGCAGGTTGATTTTCTTGATTAGTGTGCACATAAATGCAGTTTTTCAGAAATGTACGCAGAACTTGGGTGAGATTTCTTGAAGGATTTGCTTTCTACTAATGATATTAACAGACAGATCAGCAAAGATCCTCAGCACACAGTTGCTGCCATTTTGGGAACCACGACTAAATGCGATGGACTCTTGAAAAAGTGGTCCAAAATACGAAGGATTTGGGGTTGTTTTTCTCATGGTGGCTTTCTTTGCAAATCCAGCCAAGTGTGTCGCAGAGCTGCAGGAACTTGCTTTCTGCCAAACCTGGTGTCAGGCTTTGGCAGTGGGGGTGTTCTTGAAAATTTGGCCCTATTGCCTTGGTTGAAGCTGCCTTTCCACGTTCTGTGGGGATATGTCTACAAAATATACTACAGGCAGCTGCAAGTCAGTCTGTCACTTGCTCCAAACTGATAATAAGCTGTATGAACAATGTTAACATGGCCCCAATGGGCATCTGCTGACTATCTTGTGTGCTCTCCCTCTCATCGAGGCTTATTAGCTCAATATCATGCTGTCAGCTCTGAGCCCACATCTGTTGGCAAAATACTGTGTATAGATACCCGTTGTCTAAGCAACAGCCTCCCCAGACCTCTGAACCCAGCTGGTTTCCCCAGATGCTTATCTCCAGCATAAGACTTTTTGTTTTCTCTTCCCTGGAGGTGGAACCTTACAGGTTTCCGATTGCTAGATCAGGATTTGGCTACAGACGCAAAACATATACATTGTGACCATTTCTTAGTATTTGCTGGGGTTCTCATGTGTGGAAACCCGTGCCTGATTTTCTTAAAAACAAAGAATTTTTGGTTTATGAAGCTTGAACCAAAAAGATTTTTAAAAAGCTAGCTGGCATGGTTAGTTTCATCTAATCTGATATTTCCTCAAAGGCAAAATTAAGTAAGCTTTTCTCCTTTATGTAGGACCGAGGCAGTCTTGAGAAGAACTAAACAACTTCTGGTTCTTGCTAGGACCTAAAAGTCTCCCTAAGCGAAATTAAATCCCCATTTCTGTGTGTCCCTGATCTTGGATCCACCTCACATTTGACCTGTGTAAGTACAAATCACATGCTTCTACTTATAGAGTAAGTTCAGTATCAGAACCAGCTTACAGTACAGTGCTGAGAGAGGAGCACCAGAACACAATATGTGTATCAGAAATAAACCTGTCCTATAAAAATTGTAAGGACAAGAGGAACTGCTTTGGCAATAGATTCTGTCAGAAGTCCCCAAATACAAATAGCCTTTTAGGAGTTGGTGTTTCAGGTATGTACTCACTGCATCTAAAAAGCAGCCGAGGGACTAAAAAGTATATAAAGATCCACTTAGAAAGCAGCTTCTCTTTAATAATGAGGAAAAAAACCACCACTACACATCAGCTGGGTAGCTTGGTAGATCATCCTTAAGCATATAATGGCTGGAGAGCAGAGGCACTGTGCTGGTACTCACTGCCACTGCTGCTGCAGTTTGTGTTCTGTTCCTCATTGCTCAGTGGGTGACATCCATCCCTGTGGATGTTTTTGTTGTTACTCAGAGCAGCTCCGTATTTGTGGTACAATTTTGCCAGTAGGATTTTTGGTGGGAATGTGAGGAAGATCTGTTCTATTGCTGTGTGCTGCAAAGCAACACTGATGTTTCAGGCTATCGTGGTGCTACAGTGCTTCTCTCATTGGAAAAACATCTGCATCGCAGGTTTTGCCATGAACTGTGTCTCCATACCAGCCTCCTTTTGTCCAGTGTACAAGCTATGTATATTGCCTGTTTAAATTAAAGAGTAGATGGGCAGCAGGCAGCCCTGCTGTACTCTAGGAGGCCTTTGACCAGCCTCACCTGGGACTCCCGCCCGCTGGCTCTGCCCATGGCTCTAGGAGCTCCATTTAAGCTCAAAGCCTGCAACCTATGCCTGGGTGATGCTGTGGGTGTACTTGTCTTCAGTCCTGTCTTTGGACTTGTCTTCTGCTGCTCCTTCCTGGATTCCCTGAAAGGACCACAGGACTGATTTGTGACCTTGCCTTGCCTGCTAGAGGACCCGGCTACCAGCTCCCTGCTCTGCCCACCCTGTTTGGGTGCTGTGGGGCTGCTCCCTGGTCAGTGAGGTCACTGCTCTGCCTGTGCTGTGGTCACCCTTGGCTCCTGGCTCTTGTTGCTCTCTGACACCTGACTTTTCCTATTAAGAAAACAACAGCAAGCAGAGCTGGAAAACTGAAGGTGCTGGTTATACACCTCCTGGACAAGACCGATGCAGGACATGCAGTGCTGCTCAGAGATGACTATTTTTATGACTGTAGGCTCTAGAAGCTTCCATGACTTCAGTAGCTTCTTGCATTAGGCACTGCCAATGGAGAGTGTCAGGGAATCCCATAAAGCTCCCCTATCTCGAGAGATGTTGCAGAGGACTGGGGTGTGGAGAGGGAGACTGGGGAGTGATTTATCAGTGCCACAAAGAAAGTGGCATGTCCTGTGAAAGAGGAAGAGTTAGAGTTCAGCTCTCCAGGGACCTTGTATTTTTCCTTGTTAATCATGACAGTTGGGATATATGCAAAGCAGTGCAAGGCACCTCAACAGTTTTATCCTGTAGTTATTCTACAGGGTTCCTGCTTCACTACCGTGTCTCCATAGTTAGAAGATACTTATGAAATATGTAGATGTCTGTACTGTCAGCAGGAATGTACCATCATGAAATCGGCAGATAACACAATGATGCAAAACCATAATAGGCAAATATATGAAGAGAAACTTAAATGTAAAAAGTAAGGGTTGTGCATCTTCAGAATTTGACTCTCTCATCTGCTTCACTGTTTAAAATGTACCTGCTAATGCTCTGCTAATATAATTTCACATAGGAGAATAGCCATGGGTATCAAGCATGGTTTTTACTTGTTTCAGTCCAAGACAGACAAAAAGTTATTGAACAAAATAGCACTGTGTAAACAACTGAACCTGTGATTGTGCTTGTTTGATGTAGCAAGGTATTACAGTCTCACCCAGCACAGAACAAGTCTATTTAGCAAGCCCTGCACACTGTTTTCTCATTGTCATTCAGAGCAATCCAGTCTCAGAGCATATTTCTTTTGACATGTTTCATTGCAAGGTGCCAGCATAGAAATCAGAATTTTGGTGCCTTCTACCATTTATTTTCTTCTCCTTTTTTAATGTTATTAATCAAAGGCAATTTTAGGTGCATATGTTCATCTTCTAAGGTAGGAGAGGGAAATTTGATTCTCAATTTTAAATTTAAATGTAGCTGGCCTACATTTAAAGGGTGGAGGGGGTGGTAGAAAGGGGAAAGAAGAAAACAATTTTCCAGCATTGCCTTATCTGGCTATTAAAGTTTTTAAAAAGGCTGCTGGGTGCCACTCAAAGGCATACAATAGATTTCTAGGATCACCGGGACACAGGACCAAGCCTACATCTGCTTTCTTTAGTGCCCTGTCCTCCACAGGACTTATTATCAAATGCTCCTACAGAAGGAGTCTGTCCCTTCCCACCCATGTCATTCTCCTACTTCTCTCTTGTATTTAGATGTCACTATGAGCGGTAGAAAGCCCAAAGACTAATATTCCTCATGTTTAAAAAAAAAAAAGAAAAAAAAAAGTAAAAAAAAAAAAAAATCCTTCTGGAGTCTATGCGGACAGTGGGACAGGTTCAGAGCCCAGATTTGGTGCTGAAGCCTGAGCCAGGAGAACAGCAAGGTCCCATTTCCCTCTGTAGGAATGTAAGAAGTCTCATTGTCTGTGACAGGCTGTATGGCCATAGTTTACAAAAACCTGTATCTCCACAGGCCCTGAGGTGTGATTTTATTTCCCTAATCTTAATTCAAGAACCTTTCAGCTCTGCTAGTTACAGATAAAAGTATTGTCTGTTTTTTCTTTTCCCACCCAACAGCCCCTACCTTTCCTTCTCTCTTCTGGGCTGCACCCAAAAACGAAACTGAAAATACGCTTATGCAGTTGATGAAAATGTCCCAGTCTCCACCTTCACAGGACTTGCTTCAAAAACTGCCTTAAGAACATGGCTGACATGGGCCTCTCTCGGGAACTTAGCCTAACTGTTCTGCTGTCCCCAGCCGTAAGGAACACCATTTCTGACCACTTGTGGTGTTTGCAGTTCCCCAGCCTGCCTGCAGTCCCAGAACCAGGGCTCTGCTTGAACTCGAGTTGAAACCATGCAGCCTGCCAGCTAAGCTTGCTTCTGGCTGAACTGGGAGCTCAGACCCAGGGCTGTTGTTGTTACTGCTGCTGTTCTTTGGGGCTGTGAAGGGAAAAAGTCCTGTCCTTCACTATTTCTTTCTACTGACCAGTCTACAACTTCAACCAAAACCTCTTCCCTCCCCTCAAAATGGGAACAATATAGAGGCAACTGTATTTGCTGCATTCCCTACCTAGAAGGAAGGTGCTCTGATAACCACAGCTGCTAAATACAGCAGGTCAATTATGCATCCCATTGTCAGGAGAATAAACGCACGCTTGAAGGCAAACAGGAGTGTTTCCAGGAAGCCTTTTGGATCCATGTGATGATTCTGTCCTTTAAACTCTCAAATGGTGAGCAAGCAACGTGAGAAGGATACTGCTGAGGTATTTTTCATCATTTTCAGCAATCATTGTAGTTTATGTCCTCTGTTTATATTAATAACCCTTTGCAATCTTGACACTGAAATCTGTTTTCTTCCCAGGAGCGTTCCCCTCCATCACTCATGCACAAGCTCCTGGTTAATAGAAGGCTGCTGGCAGGAAAATTGGCTTTCTTTTTTTCTTTTTCTTTTTTTCTTTATGGCAGTAAAAGCTATGAGACTGTCTCAAGGAAGTCTTCTAGCCTCTGGAATAGCCTTGATATCCAGGGAAGGACACTCAGCACTGGAAAAACAAGGGGAAAGAAGGGAAGTCAGGATGGTGAGATGTTGGCTGTGTCTGCACGAAGGAGGAAAGGTGAGCCTTTTATGAATGTACATAGGACTTGGTGGTCTTGTGCAGAGAAGAGACCTTTCCCCCTTTCAAATATCTTTTATCCCATCTTCACTTTCATCTGCAGGATCCTTCATGGATGGAGAGATGGAGATGGACATGTTTCTGTTCGTGTTTCAACTGTGTTTGCAGCTTATTCGCCACCTGGCCCCATATCATAGAGGTAGATGCACAGGCAGGAATTGTCCATTCCACTTTGCTCCAGTGGCACAAAGCAAATATAAAGCAGGTCATCAAACATGAAATTGAGTTTCTAGTCACTTTGCTGCGCTAGGTATGTAGCCCACAAGACAGCAGGGAAAGCAACCCACTGTCTTGTTCACAGTGCTATCCCAGCCAAGGATGCACAGCATCACTGCTCATCAGTAGTTGTCTTGCTGTGACTTTGGGTTCCCTCAGTTCCCATCTGCCTGATGTTTCCAGTTGTTGCTTCTAGGTTGCTGCTGGAATTGCACATTTTTGGCGGAAGGAGCTGATTAATCTTTCCGAGTGTTAATGCAGTGCTATTGCTGTACTCTGGTGAGCCCTCGTTTGCCCTTCCTTGGCTGCTCCAATGCGAATTGTGATAATTGTTATGGCAATGTGACCAAAACAAAGAATTCCCATCTCAGGTAAGAAGAGAGAGTCTGAACTTGGGATTTGGGCCTGGAGGTATAGTTACAGCCACTTTGCACACACAAGTGTGAACCCCATAAGACAGACTGTGTGGGTTCCTGATGCTCCTTCCAGCCCTGGTTCCTATGGTATGTGTGGTGCCATCTAACACCCTTACAGTGATCCAAGATAGAGTTTCTATATTTCAAACTAAGACAAAATAGCTTTTTGACATTTAAAAATATCTCCCAGGATGAAAATACCAACACTTTGTGGTGGGATCATTTCAGGAGGCAGTTATTTTTCTCTTCTAAATTTGGAGCCCCTCACCCTTTTTTTGTTCCTTGGGCTGAAATTATCAAAACAAGCGAAAGATTCAAACACTGACTATTGGATCTGAAAATAAACTGAGGATGATCTGAACACCCAGGTTCATGATGAGGCTTTGGAAATTTCTTTGTGTGATCTGTGCATAGAAAATCAGATTAGTTATTCAGCACAAACCTGGCACATACCTGGAAAGGAAACAAAACTGAAGGGACTTTAAGCTCTGCCTGGTTTTTGCCCCATCTGAACATGATATGAGAGGCTGCTTCTCCACTCTGCCGGCAGAGAAAGCAAACAGATGGTCAGAGAGAACAATTTCCAGTGCATTAATGGCAAATTGAAAAAAATGCATCAAAACAGGAGGCTTCATGTCAAGAGCATCAATTTCCTTCACTCCCCATTTGGCTTGGGACAGCCTTTGACAGAAAGCATTGCATCAAAGTGAATGACAAGTGAGGAATGGAGGTGATGCATAAAGGTAGAGTGGGGAAAGAGTGCAAATGATGTTGGATCCTCACCACTAGCCCGTGCATCTTGCTGGTGGGATACAGTGGAGATGGATGGGAGAAGGCAGGAAGAAGTCTCCTACTTGAGGGTGTTGCTTAACAGACAAATAGCTAAAGCAAAGGGACAATATACAGGCATAATAGTTAAATATAATCAGACTCCCATCAGCTTTTTCTGGACAATAACTCTGGTCTGTGTTCTGGTATAAACCTTATACCCAGTGCTTTACATCTCATTCTCTCAGTTTCATTTTCAGAGGTCACACTCTCTGCAGCAATTTTGGAGCAGTGACTGAGCTACCTGGGGGCTTGGATGCTGTAGTGTTTCACTGAGTTAAACAATAGCTGTTGCTTTAAGGAACTCTCCTTAAGGAACTCTCTCTGAAGTCTCTCCAGAGAGACTTCAGGGAGTGCAAGATCTTTATTTATTGTTTGTTTGGGAGATCCACACACCCGAGGCATGAGACCTGGCAGGGTTCGTATAAGACAGGAAAAGGAGTCCAGCTCCAGGACCCAGAGCTGAGTTGGTTTGCCCAGCCATCCATGGGGATTCTGTAGGAGAGCCAAGAATTTAATCCTGAGTTTCAAACCTCAGATGAATATTTCATAAACAAGCGCATTTTTCTTCTGGTTTTTTGCTTGCAGGTGGCCAAAACTTCACCAATCTGATCTTGAGTTCAGACCGATATAAAAATCAGCAGCTGTGGCCAGGAGATGATCACTAGAGAGGTGGGGAAAAGCAATATGATGAGTCTTGTCAAATTCTTCATGCATCAAGATTTAAGTCAAGACATGGGGACGTGGACTTTTATTTTATCTTTAAAATAAAAGAGCATGCTTTCCAGGTGCATTTCTTTTTATCAGTCCTGACTTACATGACAACACAGGATGAGGTTTTTTAATGATTTTTAATGGGGTAGATCTAGTTACACCAGAGTCTAACCTCCTGTTCTAGTTGGTTTCAACTACTTTTGGCAATTTACTGGTACAAAAGGAAACATTGATCAGGAGATCTGTCATAGAACTGTGTCTTCCCATGTTAAATACAGTGGTGAAATCGAGAAGGGAATTCTGAGTATTGAATTTCAGAAGGGGACATTTTCTCAGCTATTCCAGCAGACTCTTTTTTTCCAAACCAGAGAAAGTACTATCAAATCATAAATGTAATATCAAAGCAGCCATGTTGTTTGGTTGATTTTCTTCATGACCTTTCCCATGCTGCCACACCACAGTCAGCATTTGAGCTCTTTTAGCATAGAAGATACTTGCAACGTGGAGGTGTGATGAACACTCCCAGCTGTGTTGTCTGCCCAGCTGGACCTTGGCACGCTGCTCTCTAGCCAGCAAAGTGCTCTGGGACAGCCCCATTTTTCAGATTTCTACCAGCACCAGTATTAAAGGCCTGAGTGTCAACTTTTTGATGGTCTGATGTTCAAACTGTAACATTCTAATTTCACCTCGGAGCAGCCCAGCTCGCCACTATCCTAAGATGATTAAATGTAGGTTTTTGCCTGTTGAGCTCTGGCAGAGTGCTCCATGAGCACACTTGTGCCAGGGAAGCTTCTCTATCCTTGAAACAGTCGGCTGGTTCTGTAAGTATCCTGCCAATGAAGACTGAAAAGGCTGCGGTATTTATCTTGCTGATGTGTGGGCATTTCATTTTTCAGATGGGTGTCTTTGCTCCCCACTATGCCATTGACAAAGTTAAGCACCCACTGCAAGGCCTTCTCAGATGAGCCTCTCCTGGATCTCTCAGGGTAAGTGTTGAAAAGTGCTGTATGTGTGAGTCATACAATCTCCCAGTATTATACAGATCCTCAAACCAAAAAAGAAATAGAAAAGCCTCCCCAGACTTCAAGAAAAGCTCTGCCTTAGTCTGGAAGGGACTGAAGGCTCTGGCTGATACTTCTAGCGTACCATACAACAGGTTAAGGGGGGGAAAAAATGCCACTTCAGCCTTGTTTGCTAAATAAGGTGAATAAGGATTTATAGGCATTTCTGGTTTATTTATAAGTGAAGCAGTGGGTGGTATCTGCATCAAGGGAGCTGGAGAGTATGAGGTGCCTATGCTGGAGTGAGAATTAAGCCCAGAGTTTTGAGGCGTTGCATCCTTGGTGTTGGGCCAAGTCCTGCAGCACCAGAGCATGGCCAGGTCTTACCAGGTCAGGTTTACCCACAGAGGTGACTTTGTGCAGTTGGAGATACCAATATCCTGCTTCTGAGCCTCTTTAGAGAAGCAATGACTCAGCTGGAGCTCTGCCATGTGCTTCTGCCTGTGAAATACAGAGGTATGGGTGGACTTTTCCCTAGAGCCTAAGAGAAAGCTTCCTCTTGTGCCAGCTTAATTTCCCTTTCACTCCTTTGGAAAGCTCAGACTGGGTCTTTAGTCCTGCTCTGCAGGACTCCGCAGTGGGGAATCACCTGCCTCACATTTGAAAGAAAAGGAAAAAATAATTGTTAGTCATTCTTGTCTGTTATTGATGATATCTTCTGGTAGGAGACATGATTAGTGCTAGACAAGGCTAAAAAATATTCTGAGTCTGAAAATGGAAAAAGACAATCGAGAAAATTATGGCAGGAAATAAGCTTTTGCCGTGCAAAGTCTCCCTGTTCTGGAAGGTCAGTAGATAAAAGATGTTACAGGTAACATGAGAAGATCACTTATGGCACAAATAAATTGCATAAATGGCAAACAAATGGCATAAATAAATTTAGCTCCTGATAGTGTTTTCACCACAAGCCTCTTCTATGGCAGCAGTGCATGTAAAGGCCCTTGGGACACCCCATTGTCTTAAGAAGGACTGAGAAGCATAAACTAGTCTTGGAATATCCCAGGGTGGGGAGACATACAAATGAGCAGAAGGGTAGAAACCTTCAGTAAGAAAAGCTTCCTGGAGATGGCTGAGGTCCATTAAAATCCTGTTGGGGTGAAAACCTTTTCTATGCTCAGTACAACGTGAGGAATGAGAATAAGAAGTGATGTCCAAGCTCAAAGGAACAGCTGGTTCTTGGTTCCCTTCACTGCAGCCCTGTTCCCCTGTCTCCACCTTTCCAAAGCTGTTATCAAGTCCATCCCACAACTGGACAGAAGCCCTCGGTCCTCTGGGAAGGATATTCTCCTTCTCTTAGAAGAATCACAGCACAGCCAGCTTCAAGTGCTGAGTACCTAAACCAAATGATTGCATTAAAAGCCCTCTCTGGGCTCGCCTTGCAGCTTGGTACTGTTGTCCTTAGCTGAGGTGGCCAGACTGTCAGAGATGCTGGGCATATGCACCAGGGAGTCTTTTTCATTGAAAGCTGGGTCCCGAGTATCTGTCTTGCTGTGCAAAGATTTCATTGCTATTATTTTAATATGGTGCCTTGGAGGCAAATTACTTCACAGGCTGATTAAATTTATGAATAATAATTATTTCATTAAGGTATACTGTACAATTAAGTACCTATCTTTTTATATACAGGCTTTTAAATTACCTTTCTCCTTTTAATCATGTCACTTAGCGTAGTATCTACAGAATTGCACACAACACTTTTGTTTAGGAATGATCGGAGGCAAGCTGAAAAAAAAGCTAGAGAATACTGTAAGCCGCCTGATCCTAGAATTAAACTTACTAATTTGCAGTACTAATTACATGTACAGGTGTCGTGCAACCCACATTACGTTGGGTATGCTGCCTTAGGAACTGAAGTATTGCAGTCCTTTCTTGGTTTACATCTCTTTCTTCCTAAGAAAGATGCACATTAAGAGGACTTTAAAATGTACACTTCAGTTTGGACTTAGATGGATGGAGCATCTCTGTGCTAACAGTTTAAGAAGGTGTAGAAGAGAAGAGAGCCGATGTGTCTTTTCTTGGTGAGCAAGTGCTCTTGCATCTGAACCAAATGCACTGGCTCTGCAGCTGCCTTGGGTGATTTGCAGGTAAAGAAGCTGCTGGGTTATAACCAGCACCTCTCTAGAAATCAGCTGCTGCTTGGCTTTGGTGATGCCTCCTGTACCGGTAAATTGGTGCCTTGTGCTGCAGAGCTAGTGTGTTTGGGTCAGTCCATTGAAAGTCACCTCACTTCTCTGGTGCACTTTGCTGGCAAAGAGATTCACTGGGGACCAGGATGTGCTCCTATTGCTTCTGATCAGTGGCATCTTCCCGATGGAGGCAGCCTTGTGGGCCAGCCAAAGAGACAAATCTTGAAGCACTGAGAACTCAGACAACTCTGAAAAAATGCAGGTTTGCCTCCCTGCTGTCTACCCAGTTGTGCAGTATTGGTGTGCATCAGAGAGAGAAAGCATGACGGACACCTCAGGAAAGTGCCACTTTGTGATGACCAAGTGTTCATCTTTCCTCAGCAGGTCTGGGAGAGAATCTCCTCCTTCACACCATGGCTATTGCCTCTTCTGCCAGAGATGAAGCATATTCATTCCTCTTCTAATGTGCAGTACCACTCTGAGCTATTTAAAGCCTTTTTGCCAGAAACAAAGCCCAGGGAGAGCAAAGTACAGAGAGATACCTAAAGGCAGACTGTGGCTGGTTAGCAAGTTCTGCAGATGTGAGAAGAGCTCTGCTGGCACAAGCAGATCACTTCAACAAGCCCTGGGGAAAAACATGCGTTCAGCTCCTTCTCCACTGTTAAAATAAAAAGAGTGAAATTAAGCATATTGTAAAAGTTAAAGTTGTTGGTGGGATAACTAGCTGAAAGAACAAGAGCATTTCTGATTTGGGGGGTAGTATAAAGAAATCCACATTGTTAGCCTGTTTTCAGCCAAAATGCCAACACAGGAAGGAGTGCATTTTGCCCCACACTAACACATCCTTGTCTCTTACATGGTATTCTTTATGAATCCTCGCTTTCAGGCTAACATCTGTAAGTATATCAGATACTGCCCTATTTATGACTCTGCAGATTGCAGCCTTAACAGTTTGCATTCTCTTTATGTAATGCTCAGCTGGAGAGGAGATTTCTTGAGTTTTCCAGTGAAATTGTTAGTTCTAAAAAGCACTTTTCCTTAGTTAAAATAAGTTAAATAAGTTTTTAGTTAAAATAAGCTTGGAGCACCTTGAGGATCTTCTCAGACAAGCTGTATCTTACAATGGTCCTACACATTTAAAATCGCTGCATTTTCTTTTCCTCCCATGTATCTGGACATATCTCAGACTTCCATAATCCCTTTCCAGATGCTGACAAGGCAGTAATGCAACAGGGGTAAGCACACTGCAGCAGCACAGGGTGTTATCTGTGCTGCCTCTAGGAAGGAGGTTCCTCTGGCAGCATTTCTCTTTCCTCTTCCAAGGGGTTGGTGCTGGTGGTGGCCCAGACTCATAGCAACGGAGCCACAAAGGGGGCACATGTGGCCATGGGGGTTTGCAGCAGTGAACAAAACCAGGTAGTTTCTCTGAACAAAATCCATTTATCTGGTAAGGACCAGCCCAACCAATGTGATGGAGCAAGTGTTAACAGCTTATCCTCTCAAAGCATCCTTAAGGTAAATATCAAGGGCAGGAACATCTTGTAGACAGTGGAAGCAGCTGAGCTTTCCCCAAACTACAGAGCTTCACCATGGTCAAGCCTCTGCTTAGGGCATGTGACGTGTGCCGGCTCTCAAGACAGGCACAGAGACCCGGTCTCAGCCTGGGGTCAGCTCGGGTACCAGCAGCTCATTAGCCCCAAGCCACATCTGTCCCCACCAGCCCCAGCTCCTGGCAGCCCAGGGGCTCTGTGTGGCTGCACCTCCTCATGCAGTGCCAGCAGCATCTTCCTCAGCTCTGTTAATGCCCCTCAGGAACCTGCTTGAGCTGTGCCAGGAGAGAAGCAAATCTTTCTGCTGGCAAGGCCACCTCTGCCCTCAGGGCCTGCAGTGGCTTGGGAGGGGTAGGATTGTCCCAGCATTTGTAAACTAAAACTAGACTACTAGGGGAAAACCAGTTTTCTGATTCAATTCATGTGATTGGAGCTAAAAGGGGGGGTGTTCTGAACATGGTTGGGTGCTGTTCTGGCAGTTCCCAAATTTGCTGCTGACCCAGGCATCACTTCCCCTGGCTCAAGGCAGCAGCTGGAGCAAGGCAGGGCCAGCAACACCCACTGTCCCCATCTGAGCTCCTGGAAAGGCAACTGCATTGCCTCTGGGTTCCCTGGCGGAAAATACCTTTACGTGAAAAGATCTGCCACAGCCTCCCTAACTATGGCATGAGGGGAAGAAAAGAGATATTAATGGGTGAGGTCTGAGAGTGGTGTTTTCCCTGTATAAATCACTTTATTCTGAGTCATTCCAGTAAAATAAATGGAGGAGGTCAGAGAGTGAGCAGCTTCTCAATGCACAGACATGGCTGGAACTTGCTTTTTGGGTTTATTTTAGAAATGAACTCTGAAAAAGAAAAATGGAGTCGAGTGAAGTGGGAATAATAGCGGGAGACTTGGGAAGAGGATCTTTATTGAGTTATTTTGTTCTCACTTGGATAGCCTTGCTGATATTAATGAAAGACACTTGTAACTTGGCTGTTACTTTGTATGACTACGAGCAGTGTTTTATACAATACAATCTGAAACATTAAAGCAAGCCATTAGCGAACAGTTTATCCAAAACTAAGGAAAAAAAATAAGAAAAAAGACAAATGAAATAGGAATGTGAAATATGTCTTCTAGCAAGTCCTGAAGCAGGTCTTGCAGGCCACAGTGCAGATATTTCAAATGTGTCAAGAGTAGGCTGACATTTCTTTAAGTCAAAAGAAAAAAGAAATGGCTATCGCAGGAATCGAGCTACAACACTTGCCTCTTTATCACCCTGATGTACAGCAGAAGGCTGAGGCTTATTTACTAGAAACTTGAACTGAAATTGGTAACCTGTGTGTACCTTATTGATGCTTTGCCTCTCCCACAGGAATGAGAACAACGAATTTCTCAACAACACTCACTGTTCTGTGCATTACTGAACTGAAAGTTAAGAGGAGCCTAAACCAGACCTCCTTCTATAGCACACGATTAAACTGATAAATAATATCAATAGAAATCCTTGGAAAAAATCTTTATAGGTAGTCCTCTGCCTGTTTTTACCAGACCTAGATTAATACACAGCTCCAACCATTCATCAGTGATGGTGAACATCTTGATGTAGAGTCTCATTTTTGGCATATTATGGCAGACCTCATTCATGCAGCCATGCAGAGAACATATTCACTAATCCTGGGCTATTAGTATCCAAATTAAAGAACAGACCTGCAACCCCAGCTGAAACACAGGATAGAAATAAAATCAGTTACAGCTCATTTTAGACATTCTCATTTTTCCCCACCTAGAAGGTGTTTTAATAGGGAAGGTGGTGTGTGCTACAGTCCTCACCCCAGGATGCTCTGGGAAGCCAAAGGGTGGCTCAAAGAGACAGGGGAGGATATGTGCCCTGGGGGCTGCCAAATGGGATGGAGCAACACCACCACCAGATCAGGAAGCTCTTCAAATGTTGGCCCCTGAGAAAAGTAAAGCCAAGGGAAGAGTCACTTAAACCTTCCCTTCCTTTGACTTCTCTTCCCTACCCATTGGCTTGGGGCCCTGGCAGGGGCGACCTCTTTGGTCTGAGCTGGGATGCTGTGCTTATGTATACAGAGGTACCTTGTCCCGAGAGGTAATTCCATAATTGGGATAAGAAGCAATTTGGGTAATCTGTTTCATGGAGGGTTGCTTTTACTTCTTCTGCTCCTTAGGACACCCGTATCCACTTTTCCAGTAACAGTTTCTTTCTCCCTTGGGCAGGGCACAAGACCAAAATGAACATGATCTTGGCTGAATAATAGGGATACACTGCTAAGCACTTTTGCTTTCCTTCTCCTTTCCTCCTCTTCCTCTTTCTTTCTTTCTCTCTCTCTAAAGACTTAGGTTGCCAATTTTGAAGCTGACATGTGGGTCAACTAAAATGATGGGGATCAGACAGCATCCAAACATCCCTGTTGCTAAGCCCCAGTGGTGCACCAGCGATTGGGTGAAAAGAATGAACTAGTTGCTACAAACACTGCTGAGCTCCTGGCTCTCAGCAGAAACACATAAATGCCTGATAAAAAAGATTGCAAAAGACATACAGTAGCCATGCCTTATTACTTTGCCTAACAAACATCCTTTTTGCCTTTGAACCTCTGAATACAAAGCTGTCCTTTATGGATCCATGATTTCACTAGGTGGCTCAACCACAGTGTTCATGAACTTGCTGGGGAGACTACTTTAATATGTGGTATCTGCAATCTCTTGATCGTGTTTTCTACCTGCACATATCAAAGCAACCCCGAGAGAAATGTAACTTTCTTTTTCAAAGCCATGGAAAGTAAATTGACACAAGTTGCCTTGGGAGATGGCTCTCATATCGGTGCTACTAGTGTCTTGTTTAAAAAGGAGGTAAGCAGCTTTCCCAAAGCTTTTCCTCTAGTTGCAGAAGAAAAGGTGGGTGGTGGAAGGGCTGATGGGAGCATGCGTAGGTTCCCGTGGGAGATCAGCACGTCCTTCTCTGTTCCCCAGCTCTGCCACCTTCTGCTTCTGGCAGATTATCCTGATGGCTCTTTGCCTCCCTTTGTCAGCCATCTCTTTTTCTTATCCTCTCAGGCTCTTGGTCGCATCAGACTGGCACTGCTGCAGACAGGGAGGAGCACCAGGTGCTCCAGTCATGGTGACAGCCTGCAGCGTAGAAGGGCTCGGCTCCAGCAGGAGAGATATGGGCTGAGAAAAACACAGCACTTACCCTTCACATCCCCATGATTTCAGCCTGAATGGAATCAGTGTTGTATCATAGAAGAGATGTCAGCTATAAACAAACTTCTTTTGAGAAGTTAGAAAATAGTTTAAATCATCTTTGTCCTATCTGGAAATATAATTTCATTTGTTGTTTTCATGTACTACTGAAGTGTTTTAGACTATTGATCTTTGGTAAATGGATCTAGTCGAGGATTGCTGTGCAGTAACATCTGGGCTAACAATCCCTGGGGTGGCTGCACTGAGGGGCTGTCCATCCCCAGGGCTGGAGGGATATGTGACCAGCTAGAAGGTCACTTCTCAGCTATGCTAGGGTCTGAGCGTTTGCTGTATCAGCTTGCAGAGGAGACTCGTGCAGAAGTGGGGCAGGAGGATCACGACAGCTTTTAGGCTCGGGCAGCACACTGGCTAGGTCTGCTCAGACAGCAGGATGACTCAGGCACGGGCCCAAAGCAGCTACCCTGCAACTTCCCAGGACAACGGAGAGGGTAAGAGAAGAGAGGAGCCAAGTGCCAGAGAAAGGACTTATGGATAACAGTGTCCTTTGTTCAGTCTACGGTCAGGTGAGTCGTTGCCCATAACCCTTACCTGAGCCTAAACATTTCCAGTATATGTTGGAGCAGAGCAGGAGCTGCTCAAACCAACACTCTGAGTGAGAAATTGCCAACCATTTGAGAATAGGTGGCGGAATGCAACTGGGAACTGGATAAGCTCTCACTGACCTGCAGCAGAGTGAGAGGAAGAGGAGTTGTGCTCCCTCCCAGGGCAGGATGCTCCCAGCACACAGTGGGCCAGAAACGACGAGTGGTGGAACAAGCCAAATGCTGAGCATCAGCATCATCTGAGGAGTGGTTGTGGGAGATGACCTGAGCTCTTGGCAAAGGAATCCAACACGGCCAATCTCCAGAAAAGCAGCAGCAACATCCCTTAAGGTAGTGGGCTTTTCAAAATGCCAGTGTTATTTTTCAGAGTGAAACAGATTAATGATGTTTAGAATTAGGTCACTGACTGCCTCGGGAACTGTACCTTAACCTTTGATAACCCTCATTCTGGGAAGTAAGTGTCAATTAGGGCTTATTTAAAGGTGGCTGACCTTTTTAACCTGCACTGCTGTGTGGGAGATGCTCTTGATCTACGGAGAACCTAGGGAAATGTGCTTTGTTCACCCAGAGAAAAAGATTGCAGAGAAATTATCCCTTTGGTTTTCTAAGACTCATGTGCCAGCGAAAGGCTGAACCCAAAGCTGGCCAAGCTCTGCTAAGCCACTAGAAAAATCAGTAATCGGCATCTCCAACAGACGATCCCTAGAATCCAGTTAGTGTGTGAAACAAAACCAGCCCCTTGTGTTCTCCAGCAGTTTTATGCATTCATTAGACTCATTGTTTCCAGTGGGCATTTAAGCATTCATTTCTGTTACTGCTTTCAGTAGAATCTGGGCATCTGAAACACCATTTGGGATCAAGTAAGCAGTTTAAAGACCTAAATTTAGGGGAGGACAGCTGAACATTTCGCTGAAGACTGCTACACAACCATGAACTGGAGAGAAATTTTACTGCAGGCATGACTTCAGGCTGTGTGAAGAGGAAAGCTTTGAAATGGTCTTGTTAATCCCCAACTTCCACAAGTAAATCAGGTTCCAGCAGGTAGGGGCTTTGACAGATGTTCTCAGGAGAGCCTCAACAGAGGGGAATCTACATCTTGGCTGCTCCAGTGTATCACAGCTTGAACTCCCAGTGAAGGTGGATTTGAACTGGGAGCTAAGCACATGGATACATGTTGTACTCTGCCATCCCTGTTGTACATAACAACTTCCCCAGGAAGAGCAGAGAGACATTTGGGGACAATAGGGTCTTCAGCTGGCACCATGAGTTGAGACGAAGGAATTGCATTGAAACCCGAAGAGTTCAGGTCTGATGATCTCTGCATTAAGCCTTGTATCAGAGCAGTGCAGCTCATCAGTGGAGGATGATGTCTCCTCAGAGCTTTTGTCTGCCTGAAGAGGACCGCAGCAGGGATGCTCTGGCAGACCCCATGAAACCCCTTCGCTTCCTCGGTGTTTTTTGTGGTGCACAGAAAACAAGATGTTGGTGTGATTCTCTCTGATGGCCCATGGCGCCGATCCATTCTGACTGTGGGGAAAATCAGAGGTTGATCATCGCTTTCCCCTGGAAAAGCTGCTGGGGTGGTTGACACTGAACAGCAAGGCCCTCTGTCCCCTCTGCCAGGAGCAAGACAGTAAGTCCAAGCAAACAGTGAGGAGCAGAGGCTGATTCAAAGCTGGATATGGTGAGTGGTCAGTGAGTGTAAGACTAGATAAGGAGTGAAAGAAAACAGTCCTTTTTGATGCACAGGTCCTTTGTAATTTCATATAGAGGAAGAGTAAAAAGATACATGAAGGCTGCCTAAAGAGAAACCTGGAGCTAAGCTGTCCACAAGGTACATAGAGGTAGAGATTTTGAAAGTAGAGATGCTTTTACACCCTTCCCCAAGGTGTATGAGTGAACAGTGTACTCTGAGAAAGCAGCTGAGGTCTTTCTGTTTGGTGATGGGCTCAGACAGGGAGGAGGATGTTGGGATTCGCAGGCAGAGTGGGTCTGTCACATACTTTACCTTTTCCTTTTGAAGTAACTTGGGGGTCACCTTTCTCTTGTGACTGACAGATGAAAGTAGAAGAGAAGGAAAAAATCTGAGAAATAGCTGAGAATTCTGGTTGCTACAGGAAGAACAGAGATCGTGGTGTCCATAGAGCCGCTTTGCAGGGTCAGGTTCTCAGCTGGGCTAAGACACCACCACTCCTCCAGCTGTCACAGTTAACCAAAGGTCTATTTTGTGATGTAAATCAAAAAGTTTTAAATTATCTTTCAGGAAACTGGGGTTTATGTTTGTTATATTCACGTATATGCCTGTACGCATTTATTCACTATGTATGTGTCTGCACACAAACACACGCACATTTCTGTTATTTATGTGTAGATATTTTTATTTTCAAATAGATAAAATGGGCATAATCCCCAGCTGGAAAAAAAACAGTGCAGACCTCTGAACTGTCAGGGTGAGACATCTTTAGACCAGCTGAGAAAACATCCCATTTCATGTCCTTTCATTTAATTTTTTTTCATTTTGTTTCATTTCATTTCATTTCCTATTAAATCTTAGTTAAGGAAACCTAAAAGAACAAACAGATTATGTTGTAAAGCTGATGCACTCAGGATTTAAGGTCCTCTGTTCAAATTGATGGCTGAGATCCACATCCCATGTTCGTTTATTAGCTAAAAAGCCATTCAATCATGTAAGTATTTCTTGGAGCAAGATACCTTGCTATTTTGGAATTTGTACATCTTCTCACATGAGGGCTAGTTTGAGTTTCTTTGCATGTGGCTCATGCAGACCTAAAATAGCAATTATGAGAGTATTTAGTTCTCTGTTTTGTAGCATTAGATTGAGGAGCCTATGCTGCTGTGATCTACAGAACCAAACATGGAAAGACCGACTTAAAATCCCCCCTGGGTGCAAATATCCATTAGTTTTGATATAAGAAATGACCCCAAGCTAGAAGTGATTCCGTATTACGTGAATGTCCATCTCCCAGTTTTACAGGACTGTAGGGTCAACACTTCAAATATTTTATACTGTTGTCTGTGGAGCTTCAGTCTTCTAAATATGACACTGCCATCACTTAGTGAATACTCTCCCCACAACACAGGGAGTTACCCTGCCTTTAGCAGGAGAGATCGCTACTCAGATGGTTTTTTTCCCATTCTGCAGTTTCACAGTCTGTAGCAGACTTAATATTTAAAATCCTGCTTGTCAATTCAACACCCAATCTGGAAAAAAATGTGCTAATATGCCTTCCCAAAGCCAGAGCAAGATTGCAAAGACAAAAGCCTTCCTGGCTCTGAAGGTCTCTCACAGTGGAAAGATAGAAGTAGAAGAAGGGAGATCCTCAGCCCAAATCCAGGCTGGTGGCAACAGGAATGCTCATCTTGGTTCCCAAGCAGAGGAGTCAGCCATCAGGTTTAGTCAATTCCTCTGCCTGTTTCTAGGAGATAATTCTGCAGTACTGTGCAGAATAATGCATCTTATTTATATCTTAGTTCTTATAATTCTTAGTGAAAATGTTTATGCGTTAAATGAACTTTTTGTACCTGCAGCTTTTGCTCTGTCTTCTGAGGCACATCCCGTGTCCATTGCCTAATTACCATCAAAAGGCATCCTTAGAGCACACCAAAGCGGAAAACATTCCCTCCCCAAGATAATAATAAGGGCTAAAGGGAGTAAGATGTTATCTCAGGGCTGACCTATGGGGAACATTTGCTTTAGCTGCAAGGACTGACAGAAAACAGCTTCTGAGGCTGGGATAAATCATGCTAGATATACAGAGAACAAAATGTCATACCACTAGCATGAAGAGATCCTCGTGAATTAGGGTTGGCCAGAGTGTTCAAAAAGACTTCCTTCCTTTGCAGAGCATCCCCCAGCTGGGTGGTAATAGGGAGCTGGGGGAAAAAGCCCTCAGTGGTTTTAATTTTCGCTTTTTAGCTCTCTCATGTCAACGTTCACTTATTGGTACATGCAAAATATGAATTGTAATGTCAGTCTTCTATCCATTAGGGGTTAAACAGCGTAAGAGTCATTATGAAGTGATCACATTGGGCATTTCTAATTCAGCACACTTTCCATGTAACAGCTGACCTCCTCACAGACCTGAAGCAAAACTGAGCACGCTGAAATGATCTGAATCCATTCACCCCATATGTTCATACCTTAATCCCCTTAATACCCTTAATCCAGACTGAGCTCTAGGCGAGCAGAGTGCCTGAGCTGGCTGGTCTAAAGCCAACCTGATCTGTCATCCTTTGCTTGCACTGTTGCCCCATCCATCTCCCTCTGCTCTGCATGTCTGCGTAGTATTGTTGCTTCTCCGGAAGTGCAGTGTTATTGTTGGTGCCGGGTACATGGTGGTGGAAATTGCAGGGATCCTTTCCACGCTGGGCTCCAAGTCCTCCCTGTTGAGGGACAGCTAAAGGCCCTGAGGATCTTTGACTCAATGATCAGCTCGAACTGCCCCAGGAGCTGGAGAACACCGGGGTGGATGTGTGGAAGCACATGCAGGTATGGGCTTGCAGAGCAGCCCTGTGGCTTGTTCCATACCTCCTGGAGAGGCAGGACTGGGGTGAAAGCTGGTGTTTCGAGCGCTGCTTGCCAGGCCACAGCTTTGGCAGCATCCCTGGCCCTGCAGTGTGGCTGCTGTTGCCTGTTGCAAGCACCGCAAGTGTTGCGCTGCTCACAGTGGGGACCAGCCACCAGATGGTCTGTCACACTACCGGTGACTGATGGGCAAGGGTCTCCAGGGGTCCCATGGGTCTCCAAGGATCCCGGGGATCTCCAGACCCTGCCATGGGATGGTGTTCCCGCCATGCCCTCACAGGTGGGAACATGGCAGCTGCTGCTGCGGCCAGCACACGCCCACCTGGGCATCACTGGCGGCGTGTCTCGGCCAGGGCGGGTGCCAAGGTGGCTGCCATTTCCCATGGCAGGGCGTGCAGGTGGATGCCAGGGGCCATGCGGTAGTGAATGAGTACCAGAACACTACCAGGAGAGGGGTCTATGCCATTGAGGACATCTGTGGGAGAGCCCTCCCCACCCCATGTACCACAGCTGTGCCCCCTCTCCGCAGCCCCTCATCCGCATGCTGTGCCATGCGTGGCTCAGGATCCCTGTCCCTCCCCACAGTGGCAATCGTGGCGGGCAGAAATCTGGCGCACAGGCTCTTCAAGGGCAAGCAGGACTCCCAGCGGGACTACTGTGATACCCCCACCATCATCTTCAGCCACCTGCCCATCGGCACCATGGGCCTCACCAAATGTGGGGGCAAGCAGGATGCGGGGGGCAGCAGGACAGGCGAAGAGGCTCAGGACATGGCGGCTCAGAGCCACTGGTTTAATGCTTGAGGAAGCGACCCAATCTCTGGCAAGCAGTCTGAGCCTTGCAAAATGTGCTTTAACTCTCTCTTTTACAGTACATCCCCTGCCTGCCGTGTCGTGTCTTCTGCTGCAGGTGAAGCTGTGGCCATGCACAGGAGGGAGAACGTGAAGATGTACAGCACATCCTTCACCCCCTCGTACCATGCCATCGCCCAGGGGAAGTTTAAGTGTGTCATTTAGCTGGTGTATGCTGGTGAGGAGGAGAAGGTGCACGGAGGGGACCAGGGGGACAACAGGGCTCTGCAGGGGGTGGCTTGGCTCCCCCCTGCCATGGCAGCCATCCTCTTGTCCCCACATGGTCTGCTCTGACCTGCTCAGACCAGGTCTTGGGCTGGGATCCAGCTCCCCAGCACCAAGCACACTGTTTAGCCTGGATTTCGCTGGTGCTGGGTCCCATCCAGGATCTCACTTCTTCCCCAAAGGTGGTGGAATTGCACATGCAAGGGCTGGGCTGCGACGAGATGCTGTGGGGCTTTGCCATGGCCTTCAAAATGGGGGCCACCAAGGCCAACTTGAACAACACTGTTGCCATTCTCCCCACTTCTGCCGAAGAGACGTGGTGATGCTGCGCTGAGGTGGTGGGTGCGAGGAGCCCGTGGGACGGCAGGTGAAGAGAGGTGGTGGTGTGGTCCCTTGGTGCCATTTGGGGGAAGGCTGCCAGTGGCGGGGCTCTTCCTCTGCTGTCCCCGGCACCAGGGGTGTGCAGGGAGCAGCAGAGGGGGGCAGGACGGCTGGGTGCTTGGGGTACTCAGGGGTACCACATCCTGGGTGGGCTCTGTCCTCTTCTGTGGGCGCTCACGTTTTCCAGTTGTGTGGCTCCAGGCTTTGCTGTAGTGTCTCAATGCTGGCTGGCAAAACAGCAGCAAGCAGGAAAATCCTGCCCAGTCCTCCTAACCCCATCAGCATCAGCAGAGCCAGCCCTGGGGCACTGCTTTTGGAGAGGCAGAAGTGCCTGAGAGCTAAGCGGGGTTGATAGGACACCCCTGTGGGCAGCCAAGTGGCGGCGGTGGCTCCTGGGTGCCAGGGAGGCTTTGTGGGTGGCGAGCACCCCGTGCACGGTGGCACTTGTGGTGGTGACGGGATTGGGATCGGAATGGGTTTGAGGTCTCCGGTTCCTGCCCGGTTGTGTCCTGGCTGGAGGAAGGGAGCAAAAGGCGGTGGAGGAGACGAGGGGCGGACAGGCACAGGCAGGGGCCGAGTAGCCATAGAAGCCTCCTTTTTGGAGGGAATTGGGCAGAAAAGCAGAGGGAAGCTGAGATCCAGGCACCCCTGTGAGACCACGTCCCTTGGAGTCCCCAGGGGGAACCGAAGGGGCCAGAGGCTGGGACTGGGCGTGCAGAGGTGGTCATTGCTGGAAACCATTCAAGGACCAGGGGTGAACTCAAGTGATGGGGGAGGGGAGAAATGCTCCAGTTTTGGGCCATGGGGGGGGGGCCTGGGTGCCGCCGCCTCCGGCCCCCATCCTGTGGCATCCAGGGGACAGAGCTGGGACAGGCAGCCCCCCAATTCCTGTCCCTGACAGCTCTTCCCATAGGGAGAGCCTGTGGAGACGGGGTCGCCTGCTCCGTGGCTGCAGCAGAAGTGGTGGGCAGAGAACACCTCGGGTGGGACGGGTGTCGTGAGGATGGGCACTGGGGGTGGCCCGGGGGCTCTGGCCCGCTCCCGCTCTGACCTTGTGATGTCCGAGCCCCGGGGCTGCCGGCCTGAGAGCAGAAACCGGAGACACCCCCCCCCCCGAGAGGAGCTGGGGACAGCGGGACCCCCGCCAAGCGCAGCCCGGGCAGGGATGCTCTGAAGCGGGGAGCCCCGCGGGGAGAGATGCCCGCCCCCCCCCCCCCAGCCGGGCCTCGCCCGCAGCGCCCTCGGTGCTGCCGGGGGCGAGCGGGCGCTAGGACCCCGCGGCCGCTGGGCCGCCCCGCCCCGCCCCGCCCCACGCGCTGGCCCCGCCCCCGCGGGGCGCCCCCCGGCGGGGCGGGGCCCCAGGGCGCCTGGGCGGAGCGGGGCCCGGGGCGGTTTGGCCCCTGGCGGCCGCCGTCCTCCTCCGCCGCCTGCCCCGAGCCCCCGCGGGCGGGCGGGGCCGGGCCGGGTCCCCGGGCGGGGGCTGCGGCCCCGGCCCCGTAGTGCAGCGGCGGCCCCGGGGGCGGGGGGTCCGGCCCCGCCCCGGGCGCTCGGAGCGGAGGGGTGGTGCCCGCCCGCCCCAGGTGAGGAGGGGGGAGCGGCCCTGGGACCGGCAGCGCCGCAGGGCCAGGCCGGGCCGGGCCGGGCCGGGGGAGCCGGGACCTGGGACCCGGGGCGGCGGGGCCGGGCAGCGGGGAAGGGGCCGGGCCCGGTGGGCAGGTGGCGGTGCCGGGGCGGCCGCGCTGCCGGTGGCTCCGCGGAGGAGCCGGCGGGGCTCGGGGCGCCGGGGAGTAAAGCCCGGAGGGCCGGAGCCCGGCGCCCCCCGCCCGCGGCCGCCCGGGGCCGGGCCCGCCCCGCGGGACCCCCGGCCCGCTCCCAAGCACCGCCCGGGGCTGCCCGGCCCGGCGCCGACGCCACAGGCGGGGCTGGGGGGGCCGGGGCTCAGCCGGTGTTTGTGGAGCTCGGGCCCGGCTCCTGCGGCCGGTTTTGGGGCTCAGCAGCACGGCCCGAGTCAGGCGTTTCCCAGGCTTGAAAACGGAGCCCGGGTCCTGCGTTTTGGGGGCTGGGAAACGGGCTCCTGGGGCCGGGCTGGGGGGCTGGGGCAGAGACCGAGTCCTGCGGGCTCGGGCTCAGGAACGGAGACCGAGTCGGCTGCTTGTGGGCTCCGATCCAGGGTGCGTGGACCCCCGCCGGAGGTGGGGCTCTGGTCGTGTTGGTCCATAAAGCTTGGGAGGCCGGCACGCACCAGGCCCAGCCAAATGGCTGAGAGAGTCTGTCAGGGAGAAGGCACTTTTCACACCTTCTTTGCATCTGACTCTTTATTCAAAGTGTGTACAACAGCCAGAATAGTCATGAACTCATTAGTCCATATTTAAGACAATGTACGATTATGACAGTTCATATACAAGTTATGACAGTGATTGATTTATGACCTTGTCAAAAGCCAAGATTGTCTGAACAAGCAGAAATGAACTAGTGCTGAAGAGGAGCTGTGGACAAACTCAAGCTGAAATGAACTGGAGCCATCTACGAGCTGGACCTGAAACAAACCAGAGCAGAAACAAACGGGAGCCACAAATGAGCTGGAGGCAAAACTGAACTGGAGCTGAAATGAGCTGGAGCCATCCACAAACTGGAGCTGTCCATGAGCTGGACCAGCAAGCAAACTGGAGCCCAAACTAAAGTGGAACCATCCATGAGCTGGACCCGAACAAACGGGGGCTGAAAAAACCGACCTGAAGCTGCAACCGAGGTGAAGCCACAAAGTCCCCGCAGCATCTCTGGGCACGCAGAGCCGGGCAGGTGCAGGCAGGGCTGTCCCCAGCCACGTGCAGCACGGGCAGCCGGGCTTCTTCCTGGGGGCTTCACAGCCCACGTGGGTCTCGGGCTTGAGTGGCCCTGGTGTGGCTGGGGTGCCTCCACCCGTCCATCTGTCTATCCCTGCGACAGGGAGAGGTGTGGGACAGTCAGAGCTCCCTGATACATGGCCCAGCCCAAAGAGCCCCTGGAGCTGCTCCCCCTGCAAGCCCTGCTGCCTCCCGGGCACAAGCAGCTCTTCCTGGCCCCTCGCTGGCGTTTTCGGCAGTGGCTACCCAGTGCCGCACACCTGCAGCAGGAGGGAAGGGGGAAACAGGTATGAGACACCAGAAATGTCCCATTTCTCCCCAGGACTGAGCCAGGACCTGGCTGAAAAGCCACCCACCCTGTGCAGCAGTGGCACAGATTGATGAGGAGCAGCCCTGGGCTGGGGCTGGGGCCAGCCAGCGGGGTCCCAAAGGCCAAGCTGCAGCTGCTGCCCCCCGAGAGGGGACCCCAGAGGGTCAGTGCCGAAACCGCCGGGAAAGGCACTGGGCCCCAGCTGGGCACCCATGGGGGATCCTGCTCCGGGGGAGAGGAAAACAAACCACTCGCCCGCGGCTGCCCCGGCGAGGCTGCCCCAGTGCGGGAGTGGAGCAGGCACGGATGGCAGGCAGCGCAGGCAGCGCAGGCAGCGCAGCTCCCGTAGCCCTGCGGCCGGGAAACCCGGCGGGCAGCAGCGAGCGCGGCGCCTGCCCGCGGTCACCCGTGGGTGCTGGCGAGAGCCCCCAGCCGAGAGCCGGGGCGGGGGCAGCACCGCGCTGCCTGCGGGGAGAGGCCGGGCCCGCACCGACCCCCGGCCGCTGCCCGCAGGCAGCGCAGGGCCCGGGCTCCAGGCAGCAGCTAACGGGCAGCGGCCGGCGCCCCCGCTGCCGCACGGGAGCCAGCGGGCGGGGGGAGACCGGAGGAAACGGCCCCGGTTTGCCCCATTTTGCCCCGGCTTCCCCCGTTTCCCTCGCCCGGCCCCGTCCCGGGACCCCGAGGCCGGCCGGGGCGGCCTGGAGACGGCGTCGCCCCCGGTTGCCGCCCGCCGGCTACGGCCGCGCCGCGCCGCGACCGTGAGAGCCGCCCCGGAGGAGCCCCGGGGCCCGGCGCAGCGGCACCCTCGCTCTAGCCCTGGCCCTGGCCCGCAGCAGGGCCCGGGGCGCCGGTGTCCGCTCGGCCCCGGGCAGGAGAGAGGCGGCGGGGGCAGCCGCGGCGGGGAAGCGGCCCCAGCGCAGCCCCGGGCCGCCGCAGACGGGAGCCGGGCCCCGCCGGGCCCCACCGGCCACAGGCGCGGGCGGCGGCGCCCCCTGGCGGACGGGGAGCGGCCCCGCGGGGCGCAGCGCCCCCTGGCGGCTGCGGCGGGGCACGGCAGCGCGGCCGGCAGCAGGAGCACACCCGTGGGAGTGGGACAGGCGAGGAATTTCGAGGTGGGAATGGGAATGACGAGACCTGAAGACACTTTGCTCGTGCCGGGGGGCCGGGGCAAGCTGGGAGATGGGCCAGTCTCTCTAGAAACGAGGGGCAGCACTCGTGGGGCTTAATTTTCAGAGAGGTGATGCTGGGTATTCTGTTGGCTGCAGAAAATCCCCCCCGACCCCAGGGTGATACCCTTCTCTGTGCTCAGGTGTTAGGAACATAGCATTATTTTTCTTAATCAGTATTAATATCAACTCAATTACAGCTGACTGACACCGCAGACAGAGCAAATCATGAGCTCCCACGCAGAATAAATCCATATCGCCTGGCTTGAAATACCAAGTGGCATAAACCTGCCAAAGATTGTTGCCAATTTTATTTTATTAATAAAACAGTTACGAGCAAAATGGCCAGCAAAGCAACATCTCCAAAATATCCCCCCAAATACAATAATCTTCCATCTGGAGGGAGCTGGAAAACCTGGAATTACTTTCTCCATGCCACATAGGTGTCCTTTGCCACCCCAGGGACATGGGACAGAGCCAGGAGATGCTCTGCACCCCGCAGGGCTGCTCCGTCCCCTGAACTCAGTGCTACAGCAGAGGTTTTCCCACTTTCAGCACCCTCAGCTCCTCAAATCTCCTGCCTTTGGGTGCAGTCCAAGGTGGGCACAGCACCTGGGGTGCAAGCAGGCGGACAGGGGTTTCTGCTGCCTGTTCACATCGCTGGCTCTGCCTCACTGGGTGGTTTCCCAGCCGTTTGGCCGTGCACATGTATACACCACCAAACACTGGGTGCCAATGAAAATCACAGGTTAGCACATCCCACATCCTCACAGGCCACTGGTGCCTGAAGCTTTCATCAAGCGTAAACAGAGTTACAGGCAAAAAGTCAGCCTGAGGACAGAGGAAGGAACTCGCTCTTTGGCAAGAGGCTTTTCTTCCACTTAGCAAATGCATGGGAGTTTTCTGGCTTTTCTGGGATTACATGAACCTCCTTCCCAAGGGGAAAAATGCTCCTGGGGGGAAACACCCACTCCCCCCAGCAGCCACAGGGTTGGATACCTGCTCTCCAGGGCAGTGATGTTCCTCTGCCCTCTGACACCTGGGAGCATCACCTGGGGATCCTGCCATTCCCATGGGCAATATCCATGGGCGGCAGCTGCATACGGTGGCAAAAAGCTGTTTCTGAGGCCGTGCCCTTGCCCATGCTTCTGCCTGTCCCTGCCATGGCTATAAGCTCTCCCAAGCAGGAACCATCCACGTTCACACAAAGCAGCCTTGGTCTTAATTTAAAAGGGCCTGGCAACTCCTGTGCTACCAATAATAATTACTAATAACACTGAGCAGTGGGGATTAAACCCATCTTGAGCACTTTCACCCTAAGCGATAAACTTGCAGAAAAATAATCTGGCATCCTTTAGCTAAACCCATAATCCTACCTCCACCCCAGAGGAAAAGTAATGAGAATTTGGTAATTTCTTGCCTTGATATCTGGCAGGTAAATTAAACAATGCAATTTATAGCATAGACCTCCTCAGCTGGTCAGGGTAAAACCTGTCTCCTGCCTGGCTACATAGGGCTGGTGTTTCGTGGAACTTTGCAAAGTTTTACAAAAAGGCAGTCTTACAAAAAACTCAGGGTTTTCCATCTCCTGTCCCCTCCACTGCCAGGAAGCCTCTGCATGAGGGATGCTCTAGCATTGCCTACCTGCCGGCAGGCTTTCAGCAGTGGGTACTGGCCTGGCTTTACCAGGGGAATTTTTTGGACACTGTGTGCTTTGCTTTGTGCTATTTTTCTGTTCCTTTTGCACCCCCTTCTCTTTCACTCTCTGTAAAAGCCCCTGTTAATGGCAGATAGGGAAAGCCAGCTACATCCATGCTTGCATCCCAAGTGAGGAGGAAGAATCCAGCAATGCTTCCAGACAATGCAGAGGTGCCCAAAACTGCTGCGGTCAACACTGCGACAGTTCAAGAAGTTGGGGTGAAGAGGGCTGGAAGTCACAAAACCTCCTCAACATTCCCCAGCCTTGCAGGGATTGCTCCAGCACAAATGCAAATGCTGCTAATGCCTCCTCCTCCTCCTCCAGAGCTGACATTTCCCGAGCAGAGCTCTCTTCTTTGACCTCCCTCTGTAAACATTGACATTGCATTCACATGGGTAATAGATTTCTGTCTGCTTTTACCGCAGCCGAATGTTTCCACCGGGACTGTTATTACTTCTTATGGCTGGAAATGCACCTGCACCAGCTGTGAGGCTCCGCGTAAAACCCCTGCCAGCCCAAATCCCCCTGTCTCTTAACAGACTGCCGCTGCCTCATCGCCGCGAAGCCCCCATTCATCTTCAGACAGTGGGGAAGAAATATTCTCCTGACCCTTCCCCTTCCATGGGAAAAAAGAAAAAGCCCTGACTTTGCCTGCCTTCCTCTTAAATCACTTCCTCTTTCTGAAGCACACAGGCCCAAGACAAGCATCCAGCCTGAAAAACTACTTGCCTGTCCCACACAACCCACACAGCCCCACGAAATAACCCCACGGTGATGCCTGAGCCTCCCAAAGGAGCAATAACCTGGGGCTTTGGTTTTCCAGTAACAGTCTGCCTGTTTAGAGCTATTTGTCCCCAAAATGAGATCATCTCCATCACCCAGGAATGAGCCCTAGCCCTTGGTCTAGTGCTTTGCCTCCAGCAAACTTCACTGCAAAGTATTGCCCTCCTCTTTCTGCTCAGCGCAATCTCTCTTACCATGCCAGAAAGCCTCCTTTAAAAGCAAAATGGTTTGGTGAAGCCTAAAAGGAGCTTCCTAAGCCTCTGCTTTCCTTAGGATGAACATTTTGCAGGCTCTTGGAGAGTGGCTCGAGGCAGGGCTTCAGAGAGCTGGCACTGACAGCCATGCAAGCACTGAGTGGTCCACCTGAAAAAGAGTACCCAGGAACGGTTTTTGCACAAATACCTGATTTTCCCAGCTGCTTCAGCCCTTCCTTTGCTGTCATATTCAGCCCTTTTCTTCCCCTCTCTCCCACTGTCTGTAAGGTGCTGGAGGAAGAACAGCTATCGCCCCGCCAGCATGCACAGGGCACTGCTTGCCCTGCCGTGCCAGGGAGCTGCTGCTCCACTTTCCAAAGATACTTTAATATTCCCTGATGGCCAGATTATATCCTCCAAGTCTGGACCACACGGCATCAACTGACTTCCTTCACACACACCGCTCAGGCCATGGATGCAAGGAAAAGGCAAATATTTTTAACAGCATCTGAAGGGCTCCGTAAATGCATCCCATCGTGATGCAGCCGTTGCCTTTCACAGGGTCAACACAACACATTTATGAGGTTTGGTGTTCAACACGAATATGGCTGTGTGAGCAAGGCGATTCTCCCACACACACACACTTTCCCTCACCCCAAGCTCCCGCCGGTGCATTATGGAGATGCCAGGAGCATCCTTCTCTTGTTGCCAGCTCTGGCTCTGCACAGAGGAATAATCACCAGCAACAAACATCCCCCTTTATTTTAAGACATCTGGCACGCACTGGCCAGGAAAAATACGGCAAGCTGGAACTTCCTTCACTGGGAGAAGTGCACGACGTTATTTGGGCCAAATCTAAAGTTTGTCACTTATGATTTTTGCATATGAATGGGAATTCAGGCTTTGGTCCCTGGCGGGACTGTCATTATATGCATTAACAGACAGCTGGGCTTTAGAAAAAGGGGGAAAGCAGAAAGAAAATAGATGTTTATTCTGTACTTAGGCAAATTCACAGGAGGGGAATCATCTCCCATTCTCACTGCAGCAAACACTTTGCTTTCTATAGGCTCTGAATGCATTCACTCATCAAGGCATATTGAGTAGCTGCTTATTAGCACAAGTTCAGCTCCCTTTCTGCATCGCTCAGACACACACACTAATGTAAGTCCTCAGCATGGTGGGCCTGGAGAGATTATTTTGCTTTCCCTTGTTTTGGGGAAGCACAAGATTGTCCAGCTCTGGAGCCCTCAGCACAAGAAGGACATCATGGACCTGTTGGAGCAGGTCCAGACGAGGGCCACAAAAATCATCCGAGGGCTGGAGCACCTCTCCTATGAGGCCAGGCTGAGAGAGTTGGGGTTGTTCAGCCTGGAGAAGAGAAGGCTGCGAGGAGACCTTATTGCAGCCTTCCAGTACTTAAAGGGGGCCTATAGGAAGGATGGGGACAATCTTTTTAGCAAGGCCTGTTGTGACAGGATGAGGAGTAATGGCTTTAAATTAAAGGAGGATAGATTTAGAGTGGATATAAGGAAGAAATTTTTTACAATGAGGGTGGTGAAGCACTGGAACAGGTTGCCCAGAGAGGTGGCGGAGGCCCCATCCCTGGAAACATTGAAGGTCAGGCTGGATGGGGCTCTGAGCAACCTGATCTAGTTAAAGCTGTCCCTGCTCACTGCAGGGGGGGTGGGCTGGATGATCTCTAAAGGTCCCTACCAACCCAAAGCATTCTATGATTCTATGTTTCTAGAGCTCTAACTTTGATAAAGTCTCTTATAGATATAATGTATTTTATATTTTTTTTATATATTTCTTTCTTTTTTATATATATATAGTCTCTTACATATTTTTACAACCTTCCTCCATGCTATCATTTGTCAAGGCTGAGGAGGTTGCAGTGCCCTATGGTAAACCTTCCGGAATATAAAAGGGCTTTGCCAAGGGTGAGCTTCAAATGTGGCTAAAATCAAATCAAATCATGAGGCTAGGGGAACAAAAAAAAAAAAAAAAATCCCCATTCAACTCCTGATTTATCAGCTCCTACGAACCCACCACTTCATCAGTGGGATGTTTCCACAGCATAAAAAATAACCTGGAGCATAGCTACTGTCCTCTTCATTTTTCTTTTAGAAAACAAGACACCTCCTCCCCTTGAACAGGTGTATAATATTGGTGAAAAAAGAGATTACACCAGGATAACCATACCCTGCCATCTCCAGGGACCAGATGCCTGTACAACACTGTCGCTGATGGAGGCATTTCAGCTTGTCACTTAGCTTCCTGGCATTCTTTTCTCCAAGCAAATGGGCCTTTTGCCTTTCTTGCCTGGTGGGCTTTTTGGGGGAGGTGTTTTGGGGTTTGTTTTCTTTTTTTTTGGCTCAAGGGGAGCCCAGTTTCAAAGGGCGCCGTGCCACGTTGCACAGCCTTCTGCTGCAGCACCACGGCTGCAAGGAAAGGTCCATAGCCTGGTCCTTCACTTCCCAAAACTCAGCATATTCAGGCTTTCCAAATTTACAGGGATGGAAAGGTCACAAGGATGATTAGCTGGTTTTTTTAGTCTTATTTTTACAACAAAATCCACTTAAGCCATCAGGCTCTAGCTCTTTTTTTTCTCCTTTTCAGCAGTTTTGGGGTGTGCACATCCCCAGCCAGCAGCTTGCAAAACCCTGGGGCCCTTAAATCCGCCCCCATTGCAAACCCCAGAGGCAACACCCACAAAGGCACCCGCAATAAGCTGATTTAAGCTGCTTTTTTTTTGAAGGGAAAGGTCTGGCTTTAAACAACTAAGATGCGGTGCTGAGAGGACTCGCAGCATCCTTGGGTGTACCCGGGGGTCTCAGCTACTCATTACAGGGATGCTACCATTGCTGGAGAAGCCGGGCTGCTTATTCGCTGCTTATTGGCTACGGCCATGAGGATCACTGGAGCATGGATGATAAACTAGCAGGAGGCAGGGCTCTTTTCTCCCCCCGTACCCACTGCGGCTAAAGACTGGATCTGAACGTGTTCTCTTGCCGTAATTTATTTCTCCATTACATTTCTGATCCGGGCCCTGGCTTTGCAGCTATTGCTGTCAGCCTTTTGCCCCTCTGATTATGCTAAACGCAGCACCTGAATGCTAATTGCTTTCCCTGATGAAGAAATCGCCCGATTTCGGGGCGTTAGGGTGGGATGGATAGTGTGTGAGGGCTTTGCCCCTGGCTGGAGCTCCTCCTGGGACACAAAGCATGGGGGCCAAGGGTTCAGTGTCTCTCCAGCTGCTGCATAAAATGGGAGGGCAGCACAATGACCCACAGCTCTTAGTTAGGGCTGGGAGAGGAATGAAGTTATTGCGGGGCTGATTTCTGTGCCCTGAAGCAACTATTCACGTTGATTTGGGATGCTGCACCTCTGGCACTGCCCTCCTGAGGGGCATCCCAACCTTGCCTCTGCCAGAGCCACCAGCCTTTCCCTACACAGAAGATTTACAATTATTTTATTTTATTTTTAAATTTTATTTCATTTTATTTTATTGCTTTCTGCTGGAATAGGAGAAGTTGCTGCTACAAAAAGAGCTGTGATTTTGGCTGTTCAGCCCTGTTGTCCAAACTCTGGGTTTCAAAGGAGTGAAGGCACCTGTCATGCTTCCCTCTCCCCTTGCAGGGCCAAGGGAAGGACCCATGTGGGCATGTTCAGGGCCTAAAATCACCCCAAATCAGGTTTTAGCAGGTGTCAAGCAAGCCAGCCCCTATGCAGGGCTCCGTGCGCACCCAGCTGCTCAAAAACCCTGGCTGTGAAACCCTGCTTTTCCACCATGAAACACTGAAAACCCCCAAAAGGGCCATTGCTTCCAAGCCAAAGAAACTTCTTCCTTCCCCACTTGGGCACCAGGGATTGACCTTTAGCTCTGCAAGTGACTTCCAAGCCCAAAAGCTGCGTCCAACCTAGGATGAAACCTGTGCCTGTGGCTCCCCTCTGCCTAATTTCTCCTAATTTCTTGCCAAACACATGTTCCTGGCCACTTTATGCCCTTTCAAACCCCTCTTCGCCGCTTCGGTGGCTGGCAGCTGCCCGGTGGGATGGATCCTGGACCCTTCTGTGGCCGCCCCAGCATCACCTCCCTCCCGGCCACCTCCCCAGGATCATGAATTGAGGCCAAATCCTTCCCAGTGCCAAACCTTGATGCCCCCCATTTATCCTCGCCTCCTGGCCCATACCTGCCCCTTTTCAGCCTGATCCAGTCTCACTGCCAGGCTATTTGCTGCCATTCATCATTTATCAGTTGTGCCCTAATCCTTGTCTTAATTAAGAGTTTATCCCCTGGTGCTTCTGCATGTGCACGCATCCATATCCATTCATTCATATCCATCCATCCACATCTGTCCATACACACACATCTCCTTTCCCGTCCTCCTATAATATCTGGGTCCAACCATTGATTTTATCCCATTTGAAAGATATTAGCAAGCCCAGAGGTCCTGAGCTCCTACATGTCTCATGCAAAGGGACTGCAGGCCGCCGTTTCACCAGCATTTTTCCCACCAGATGGGAGAGGTTGTTCCCTATCTTCTTTTTTAAATGAACATATCATTTCCCTATCTTCTTCTTTTTTTTTCAATGAAATATCATTTTTACCTCACATGCCCTTTCACTCAGCAGCTCCACACACTGTATTTCTTGAGGAGTAAATGATTAAACTTTGGAGCCTGGAGTTTCATGTTTAAATGTCAAGCTTGAAACACAGCGCCTCAGAAGAGAAATCGATAGGATTTCAATTTTCTTGTAATAAATATGGCCTTTGTTGGGAGCAAACCAAGAAAACGGCTGGCAGCCTGTCTCACAGTTTTGTTGCTTTTTTTTCAGCTCGGCAGACTTTATCTTTTGGTTTCATAGTTTAAAAAAAAAAGCTTGGAGAGAAATAAGTCATCTTCATGAGCACAAACGCATCCTTCGGCCGCTTATGGGGGGAGCTCGAAGAGTTTTGCAGTCAAAAAAAATCACAGTTAGAGCTGCTAATAGGTTATCAAAGCAGCACATCAGTCTAAGAAAGCATCTTCTTTCTTTTATTTTACTTTATTTGCTGAATATTACTAATAGCTGATGCTATGAATAGCTGAGCTGACCCCAGGTGGAGGCAAGGAAATGATGGGGTAAGAAAAACACCTACATGGGTGCCTTGTTCTCCTCCACAGCTGGCTCACAGGCCTTTTCAGGAGGAAAATAATGAGCCATGCATTAATGGGTTATCAAAGGTCACTGTCATGCAGGGATCTGCAGCCACCAAAATCCAGTGAGTCCCAAAGGACTTGCCCCAAATGGTCCAAACAGAAGTCCTGTTATAGGGGCAATGGATTTTGTCAGTGAGCATCACACCCTGCCCCGCCAGTTTCTCCAAGGCTTTTTCCCCGGAGACCCTATGGCGTGCAATACCAGCAAGCACACCCTAGTTTGTTCTCAGGGGTGCAAAATGAGCAAAGCCTTTGGCTGGCCATGCTGCTCCAGCTCCTGTTTCCTACTCGATCTCAGTCTGGGATTGCTTCCTTGATACCCATCTTCATGTACATGAGGTTTGAGCTCTAGCAGCGGCTGCGTTATTAAAAATGCACACTTGGAAGCACACGTGCACCTGCTGAAGAGACTGCCACAGGGAGGGCCACCTTTGCAGCACTCGCCCCTGCATCCCTGCATTGAGTTTTCCAGCATACCCCTTTTTTTCCTGTCTTACCCCATTTTAAGGTGTTTCTGCGATGCCTCGATGCCAGTTCACTTTCTGCATCGAGCTGGCCACTGGTGCAGTAGTTTGTCCTAGCATCTCCCCAAGTCCCACTCTGCTCCCGAGGCATTGCGGATGAGGTGGTCTCCCCCCTCCCACACATCCATTTTACCAAGCAGCTATGACATGTGCCCTTCTCCAGTCCTCAGGGTCCAGCTCCCTCCTCGTGTCGGCAAAGATGAATTGCCCCGGGATCATGCTGTTTTGGCTGCTTCTTAATGCACTCGAGGGTGACTTTCATCAGGCCCTGTTGACTTGAATAAATCTATCTCATTCTTTCATCTCCTTCTGCTCGCCGGTCCCTTTTTTTGTGGAAGTATCCGGTCACAGTTTATGCATTGCATGCTATTTATGCAGTTCAGCCCATGAAAAATACATGAAGAGTCCCTCGCTCTTTCTCCCCACAGCTTCATAAATCTTGCATCGCTTTCTGCACGGCAGCTCAGCTTCATGGGGTGATGGGGAGCAGCTCCCCGCTGCTCCTGCCCTGCAGCCACAGCGTCCTCCAGGGATGCCAGCACTACAGGCTCAAACCCTGCCGGGCTGGCAGACAAGATGGGGGTTCAGAGTGCCCCCAGCCCCATTTTTAGGTTATTGGATAGGAAAAATAAGGCAGAGGTACTGTTTCGCCACCCTGCAATGTCGCCAGCACTGGGGTTATCTTGCTTTGCAGTTTGTTTTGGGTTTACTGAAAACAAGAGTTATGCAGAGAATAATATTACCCTGTTCATGGCTTGTTAAGCATCCTCAAGAGCTGGTGTTCGCGACCGGAGATGCAGCTGCGCATTTACTGCAAGGACCGGCTGGAGGCTGTGCAGAAGAACCACCTGAAAAATGTCAGGCACATGCTTAAGGACTAGCTTTGTGGGTAAAGCACCTTACCTTTCTAAGCAGGTAAATTTATTAGTAGAAGGCCACAGCGTGCAAGTGCCTCTTCTCACACCGAGCCCAGCAGTGGAAAATAATAAGCAACCCCTGATTCAAGATTTGTGTAAGGGCTGGTCCCAAACCAAGGCAGGCACAGTGGCTCAAGCAAATTGCCTAACTCCTTAGTTCTCACTTAAAATGGAGCGTTACAGAAGCAGTTTGCAGCCAGCTCTCATCTTTACTGGTAGCAGTAGCAAGTTTTGTCCATTTGCATCCTAATCCCCTTCTCCCTCCCACACATATTGGCTTAGGAACAGGGACAGGAGGCAGCTGCTCTCATGAATGTATCTTCATGAGGGCACTATCCCCATTTCTGCGGCAGCTGAAATTGGGGACACCTTGTTAAACACCCTTGTTCCTCAAGATTTTTGCTTGCTGTCTTTCATTTTTTTTGCGTTGAAGCTGCTAGAGGTGGCGAACCATCCCATCTTCCCCATGAGCCCAGCCTCAGCTGTCCGACGCCTCCCCATTACCTGCAAAGCTATTTCGCTTTCAGCTTCTTTAAAGAATTTTCCCCATGTTTGTGTTTTCCCCTTAGCAGGCTCTCTGCCTCCATGAAGCTATCAAGGATGCTTGCCTACATGGTGCGAGTTAATAGTGTTAATAAGTGTTCAAGAAACGGGTAGACGTGGCTATTTGGGACATGGTTTAGTCTAGTCTACCCTTGATTGGTTTAGAGTAGACTTGGTAGTGTAGATTAATGGTTGGACTCGATGATCTTAAAGGTCTTTTCCAACCTAAACGATTCTATGATTCTGTGATTCTATGAATATTGTTTTTTCCCCTGTCCTCAGAGCCCCTCTGATCCCTCCCAGCGTCTGTCACCATCACGGTCCAGCAGCAGACAACCCTGGGCTGAGTAAGAGAACACTGCATGGGGACTGGCAGGTCAATCCAGAGAGATTTTATCCGAGTTGCTGACAACCTCAGTTTGCTAATCCAATTGACCTTGTGCTTCCTTTAATATATAAAGCCGTGCTCCTCCACCATCCCAGCCTACCATGCCTTCCCTGACCAGGGTACGAGCGTACCACCCACCGTCTGCCGTGGCTTCCTGCGACGTCGGGATAATCAGCATCCTCATCCGCTGCTCTCCCCTTCGTCCTCCAGCAGTGGTCATCTTGCAGGAGCCAGAAGATGCTGGCTGCCCACACTGCCTCTGCTAGATCTTTCCCAGGCCGATCTTCTCCCCTCACCCCTCAGCCTTTCCCACCCATGGCTTTTCTCATCTCTCTTTAAGGCTGGCCCATGCCCCATTGCAGCATGAGGTTGCCCCTAAATCCATGGGGCAGAGGAGGAATGGGGTTGGGCATGTGGTGGCAGGCACTCTGGCCAGCCATGGGTCTGCTGGGGTCCCCCCCCCCAAAAAAAAATCAGAGAAAAAGAAAATCAGTTCTTGGGTAAAAAAAAAATATTTTTTATATATATCCCCTCATATTTATATATGAGGGATGGGGGAATGGTGGGGCCAGGGGCTGCTCTGGGGCTCGGTTGGTTCAGCAGGTGCTTTGCCCCACAAACCAGACTAAAAAGCAGATTTTCCCCCCAAAATAAAAACAGAGGAAAGAGGGAACAGCCTGGAACAAGGTAGGATGCCTTCACATGGGGTCTACAGGTCCCCCTCATGCTAGAGGCCACTCTCTTCCCGAGGGACCAAAAGATTAGCACCAAGTCTGTGTTTAGGAGAGAAAAAATAAAGAGAATTTATTTCCTTTCCAAGGGGGAAAATTCTGACGCTTCATGGAAAGCTGAGGGGGCACGCGTGCGTGTGATCCACAACTGGATGTCGCTGTTAGTCAAAGGTTTTTATTTTTATGAAAAAATAGAAAATTTCATATCTTACACTACAAAAAAAACCATGTACACAAACAAATGCACAGAGAGCATCCAAGGAGGTGGCAGGGAAGGGGAGGAATAAATACAGCAATACTACAGTCTCCTATGAGTTAAAACGCCTATGCGAGGAGCCGAGACGGATCCTGCGGCTCTGGCAGCACAGGATGCACCAGCTCCTGCCCTACCTGCCGTAAGGAATTACAATAAAGGATTGGAAACTAAGCGTTACTCTTAAGACTGCTACAGATGTATCTTACATATGCCTTAACAACTAATTTCAAGACCACAGCAGTCCAAGGAGTCACAATTTCTTGACCACTGGGACTTTCTACATTATATTCAACATTGAATAGACAAAAAAAATTTTTACCTTCATTTTTTGTTCTTCTTGCCATTAACATATAGAAGGAATAAATACAATTTTAAACTGGTTTGGTTTTTTTTTGCTTTGTTTTAAATCAGTCTTCCTTTTTTATGCTCAGGTAATTTTTCCAAATGGTAGCTACACAATGAAAGGGGGTCAGTCTACACAAGCCATGCTTGGGGACGCTTCCTTCTCCCCAAATGAAAAACTATATTGAAAAGAGCCTTTTTACCTCCAAGATCCTTTGAAATACCTCCCTCACAATTAGCAGCAAAACATACTGGAAAAAAGTATTCACTGGACCAGCCGCAGCAGTAGCAAGCTGGAAAAGCAAAAGTGCTCGGCCTTAATCGTAGGCAGGAAATTCACCTACAGCCCTTACAAAGAGCATAACCAGTAAAATGCTACTGTCATCTTGTTCTGCTGCACCCCAGTATATACGATCATGCCCAAAATACAGAATACTTGCAGTTCTTGGATGGGAACCGAAAACCTCCATTGTCTCTGGAATTTGCTTGTGGACATAGAAGCTGTAACTTTTGGACCCTACTCATTAAAACACCATTTTATTTTATATTTAGCTCCAAGACAAAGCCTATTATACAGAGATCTGTAGCAAGGACAGCTCTTGAAATAAATAGAAAAGGTTATTTATTTATTTATTGGAGGAACTGAGCAGAGGCGCCCTATTTACAGACGCAGTCTGGCTTAAGAACAGTTTGTTTTCCACTAGTTCATAATTTTGAAGGTTACTCCAGCATCTGGTACGTATCCCAGCCATACCACATACACCTTTAAAACCCCACAGATGGTGAAAAGGGGATTTTGCTGTTAAAAGTCCATGAAAAAAGACTAAACCCAACTCCTCCCACAGAGCCAACAGGTAAGGAGCAAGTGGAGATGACAGACAGAAAGTGCTGCATATTTGCTAATAGCATCTCTCTCAGTGCGGCCGATGGATGCGGGTGGCAACCGAACGATTCCTCCTGATGAAACAAGTTGTTTCTGTCTTCCTACAGGTTATTTTCCCAAGCGCTGCAGGCAGGGAGGCACAAATAATCCCAAGACTGTTCTGCTGACAGCTCTAATAATCTTATTTATTATATGACAAATCTCTTTTCCTCACTGAAATTGTTATGTCTTGATTCCCCCCTCCTCTTTTGTGGTCTGGTGGCTGCCAAAATGAAACAACAGGATGAGAAACCACACCATCAAGATTTGTCAGACCTCACCGCAGCTCCACTCCCTCCTATTTCTCCCAATTTCCAAGGAGCTCAGCAGCAGCTCGCAGAGGAGGAGGAGGAGGAGGAGGCCATTTCAGAACAAGAAAATATTGCCTGAAGAAGCCCTGCTGAAAGCAAGCAAAGCCCTGCTGCTAAGAAAAAAACCCACACCTGACCCTCTTCTCCTAGACCCTTTCCCTTTTCTTTAGAAACCGTTCTTTGTATCAAATCTCATCCAAAAGCTTGTGGGAAATGGAAGACCGACCTTTGAAACAGCTGAAGGTGGCATTTGACACCTGCTTCTGCAAGATGTGAAGGACACGGGCCACCTTTCGTCACTGGATGAGCCTCTTGGGCTTGGCTCTGCAGCACCGGGGATGAAGGGAGCTGCGGCAAGTCAATATGTGGATGTTATTGCTGAGGAAGGATGCTACAAGATGCTACTCAACCTCTAAAGAAGCAATATATCTACAGAAACAGCAAACACCTGCCATCTGCTGAGCCATTTTTAAATCCTTATCTTTACCAAAGCCTTCACAAAAAAAAAAGCCCAAGCTATGAATACCAAATGAACTGCACTGATTAATTCTATCTACAACAAAAGGAGGAGGTCAGCCCCAAACTCTTTCTTGGTGGGATTCCTAGGGGATTGGGTTGCCCTCAGGTCCCTCTGAAAACAGCAGCCATGAGCTTTAATGGACACATTGAACCCCAGCTACAACCAAGTGCTGACCCGAGCTGTGCCAGTCCCAGATGGATGGAACCTTCTCGCCCACAGGATGCCACCGCTGTGACCATGTTGGGTTGCTCTGCTCTTCCCTCCTCTCTGTGCTCTGCCCCAAAGTGGCCAGGTCCATACCCAAACCAAAAATGCCCAGAGAGACAATGTGGGACAGTACAATTCCCCAAATAATCCCACCACCACTACCAATTTGGGGGAAATACTGCAAAATCTCCATGCTGGATGATCATGGGCTCACCTCCACACCAAACCCCCGGACTTAACTCCCATAATGAGAAGAGGAATAGCAAAATCCCTTCCTTCCAGCTAAAACCAGCTCGTGGTTTCTCTCCTGTGCTCCAGGGACACGGGCGAGGGCTGAACTGGGTGATGGCTACCAGACTGAAATGCCAGTGAGGGGGTAATCCCATGCTATCTTTGGGCTGGACTCACACACACAAAAACCGATGCCATGCTGTCACTGGAGGCCACCGAGAACCAGATGTTTTACTTTTCTTCTTCTGGATGTCCCCAGCCCGTGGTGGAAAGGAAGAGGGGGAGAAGTCTTCTATTTAAGCAGATGACTCCTGCCTCATGTACGTAATCAAAACTCCTGAAGACTTTTATATGTTGCTCAAACCAAACAGCAGCAAAAATACAAAGCATAGCAGTAACACAAAAGGGAGACAAAACGAAGTGAAAGAGGGGGAAAAAAAGAACAAATCAAGGAAAGAGCCCCAATCTTGTACCTGATGTGTAGCAAACTGTACAGTATATACATCTTCGTCATGTATTATCCTCCCAGAAGAGCAAACAAAATAACTTGGTAACACAGAGGGAGGAAAAAAAAAATATACACCCTGTATTGTATTTGCCATGGAGCAAGCAACATGTTTATACACTAGTCTCTATAACTTAATGCTGTGTAACAGCACTTTTTCTTTTCTTTAAATTTACAAAACAAAATATCTATCGAGAAATAATCTAATCATATTGCTCTTCAATACACTTCTGTAGACAAGTAAGACTTGAAGTTAAACTTCAGTAAACCGCAGCTTTTGGGAGCCCATGAATGGCTACAAAACTCCTCCGCTCAAGTCAGTCCTTGGAAGTATTACCATGTGCTGCTGTAATTCAGTATATAAAGGTGCTATATATATATATATCCCATGTACAGACAACGTGTGGTGGGAAGGCTTGTTGTCATCGTCGCTGAAGCTTAAGAGACGGGTTAACCTCATGTACAGCAGATTCGTTTCCATGTTCCATGCATCTTACATTTACTTCATGAAAATGAGGACACAAATAGGAAGAAAAGGAAAACTTTAGTCAAACACTGCTTTAGAAACGCTGCAGCAGAGGCCAACGTCCTTCAGTTATAGAAACCACTGAATTTCCCTTTTTATCGTTTCTTTTTTTTTTTTAGTCAAAATAAATCTCAGGGCTAGTGTACAAAGTGCAGGACCGACCCACTTGAGGAAGAGACTTTAAAACCGAGTTACAACGGCACCATCCCATTCACCAACTGGACCTTCATCTCTTGAAGGCTGTTCATTATCTTCTTCTGGTGACCAACAAGTGTCACTCCCAGCCGCCTCAAATCCCTGTGGGAGAAAGCAGACGTTGGTTCCGGGGACCGCTCAGGCACACGCTGCCGCGCATACCACGCACCGCAAGTGCCGATGCTGCTGCCAGCGCCTACCTCTTACCACTGGCGGCTCCTGAAGCCAAGTTTAATTTTCCCCATTTCTTTTTTTTAAATAAAAAAATTAAAATTGATGCTGACAGCATCTTGGAGAGGTGACGTGATTTGACTGAGATCACCTTGCTGGCCAGGGAGAAAAGCCAGACAGCAAAGTGTCAGCATCTCCTTTGGCCAAGTACTCTGCTAGGTGTGAAAAGTCCTATTTGCAAGAGAAAAGCCATGTAAGAAAGCCTGCGCTGCAGTTCCCTCTTCTCCTGGGAGAGGCTGGTGTTTGATCTCGGTTACAAGCAGTGAGGAGTGAAGTCAATCCATGCTTCCTTCCTCTTCAGACTAGGCAAAGCCAAAGATATACAAACTGCAATCCTAGAGCCAGCTCCTACAGAGAGCTGAACGGCAAAAGCTTCAAGCAAGGCCACCACCCTGATGACCTCCTAAAGTCAACAGGAACTGGCAATGCAGCTCCGCTCTGGGCCTTTACAAATCTTCCCGTAAACCCACGTTTGATTTTTTTGGGGGGTGCATTCTACAAGCCAAAGGCATTTGTTTTGAGTCTGTCTACTGGGCTGCCATTACAGGAAAGCTGTAAAATAAGAAAGTTTATGTGTTGTTTTCTCAGAAGTTCAGCCCTCTAAAATTTAGGTGTATAGATGAAGGTAATCACCCAGGTTCATGTTGCTGGCGTGAAAGGCACCTCCAGGGGACAGTTTATCCCATCCAAAACCAGGAGTGGGACAAGCCATCCCCTGTAGATACTACAGCAGGACCTCGGGTAGTCAGATTCAATGACACATCTAAAGCCAGGTAAGGCCATGGGTTATGGCAGAGTATAAGTGTAGGGATTTCTTTCTAGAGGGAAAGCGTTAACAAAGAAATTGCAGGAATAAAAGCTTGGAAGAAACATCAAGACAGCTGTATCCTTGTTTCCAACACAAGACACAAAGACTGTTAGATAAGCAGTTCGACTTAGAGGAGATGTGCTGTTTTGTCTGAAGACTTCCACAAGAGAAATATCAGCCCCTCACTTTCTACCTCCAGACTGGACTGAATAAAGGATGTTTTCAAAGTAGGGCTCTATGGTCTTGCCAATAGATGCGTGAATCCCAGAGCTGCTGACACCCTGTGTGCAAGTCGTTTAGGAGAAAGCTCTCCACCGAAAGCCAGCAGGACGTGACCTCCTCGAACAAGTAGGTGCTTTTTGGAAACCACACTGGCAGGGCTGGCGCATGCAAGGGCTGGGTATCACCAGCGACACCCTGGAGCCCATCCATCACCTGAAACATATTGCAAATGTGGCCTACGGCTCACAGCACAGCTGCATGCTGGACTGCAGGTGAACACGTGCAATGACACCAAAACACTTTCATGTAACGTTGTGTGAGCTACCCATGGAGGTGTACCTCTCTCAGCAGCTTCACGTTCTGGACAGAGACTCCTGTGTGAATACAACCAACCGCCCATGTCCAAAAATTACATAGATGAACATTGGTTTGAATAAAAAGCAATCCTCAGTGAAGCTTGATACGTTAACACATAAGCTGGTTAAAGCCAAAAGCTAGATCTGTTGTTCTCCAAGGATTGTCACGTTTTCAGCCTTTTGATTTGGAAAATACCAGATTTTCTGCTCCAGGCTAAACACTTCATTTCATTATCGTACCCTTTTTCAGTGATGCATCTTGCCGATGCATAGGGGAAATCACAACATCAGGGGCACGGAGCAAGGGAGGTCAATGAGACACATCAGCAACGCTCCTTACCTGGCAGAGAAAAGGCTGCAGCATCTGCAAAAGGTGTCTACCTTCTCAGGGGGACATGCTTTCATTTCTGCCTCCACTGAATTGTGAAACTAGTTCAGCAAGCCATCTTAATAACGAAGGAAAATGTAGTAATGCTATTGTTACATGCAATTTATTTTATGTACACAGCACAGTTGGAAGTTCACACCAAAGATCAAAAAAAAAACCCCAAAACAACCCAGTATAGGACCTGATTTTTAGAATAGTCAACATCCATCTTCCCCCTGCTGAGTGCTGCTCTGCTAGCACTTTGTGAAAATCCAGCTTTTTTTTTTCCAGGTATCTAAAGTGCAAGCTGAGCTCTTTTGAAAATCCAGCACCATGTATTTCACAGATGTATCATTTCTGATACTCTTGCATGTTACGCAGAAAAAAAATAGCCTGAAACTATGAGAAAGGCATGTATGTCTTGGCATTTCACACACAGCTCCACCAGTCTAATAAAAAAAACCCCTTCTCACTACACAGCTTTTTTTTTTTCCCCTTATAGTATCCCCTTAACTCAACATCCTTGAGGAGCGCCTCATTGATTTACAAGAGAGAAAGAAGAAAAAGCAGTTTCTGGTTTCAATCCATTAGCTGCTCACCAGAGGATCCAGTCTATTTTTTTTGAATATCAAATCCTCTCGAATGTGGAACCACCGGCCAAAAGCATGGGGACTCCTCAGAGAGGGGAAAAGACCTACCATGGGGTCTTTCACCTCTGCAAAGATGGACCAGAAGACAACAGCTCCTGAGCCAGAAGCTCACCTAGTATAAAATCAGCAGCTTTATTCAAAAGCCACCTCGCATGTTGCAAAGCTGGCAACAAAACTTTCAAAAAAAATGCCTAGAGAACGTAGGGGCTTTAATTCCCGTTTTTTAAGCGTGACTTACAGCGTGTTGCACGCTCCTGTGCACCCAGCGCTGAAGGACTTAGTAGCATAAGGCAGAAGCCAATTTTAAACAAAATCGGGTGTGCAAACCAACTGGTTTTGGGACAAAAAAAATCAGCTTCTATGCCAAAGGGCTGCAAAACAACTGTTCTCAAGCTCCAGTCCAGAGCTGCCTGGCTCACATTACCGCAGGCAACTGGTAATTTCACTGGGCTCAGCTCCGCAGAGAAGATGTGTGTGGGTATCTACTGGTGCTTTGCAATAGAAATGTGCAATTTCCCGCAAGAAAAGGCACAACTAAGACCCGCAGGCAAACGACACTTGCGATCAGGACCCAGGCTGCACCATGCCACACAAGTGACCCAATCCCCAGCGCTGGGTTTTGTGTGCGCTGATGTGGCAGTGGCACAGGCAGGGCACTCCCCAAAGCCATGGAGATACATGTACCCGTGTGCTGTGGCGTCTCCCTGCTTCAAAATACTTGACCCCCCAGCAATGAGACAACTTCTATTCTTGTTTCAGGGAGAAGTCTCCCCTTTTCACTTCTCTTTCATTCACATAGGGCTGAAAATGGAAACAGGCAGGAATTCGAATCACTTGCCAACACAGTACTAAGAGGCTGACCTAAATTGACCAAAAAGCCAAGGAAATAAAGGGGAAAATTGTTGTCGGCTCATCCCAAACAGCCTGTATACAGCTGCATGCATGCTGCTTTCTTACCACTACCTTTGCACGAAAGCCCAGCTGCAACATGCCAGGGACAACACAGTATCCCCTTCCCTGCAATATCCTCCATTTGCAGGGCTGAATTCACGGTCTCCACGTAGTAAGAAATATATTTAAAACATTTTATTTACAAACAGAACTACTTGTACACCATGGACCAGTTTGTCAAACACAGTGTAGACTAGGACTGGATTGCCACATAAAATACAACTCCCCTCACCAGCCGGTTAGTCAATGCAAGCAAAAGGGCCAGGTTCCTGAAAGGTCTCCATGGCCAGCAGCCGTGTACCTACTACAGATATTTCGTATTTCATCTCCCTTCCAGGCCAGATTTCACCACTCTTCTTCATGTGGTGTAACTCTACAATTGCCCGTGCAGACTGGGACTACTCACAGAGTTAGTTAGTTGTCAGTTTGAATGAGGGGAAAGAAGAATCTCAAAGACCTTCAGAAGACACTAAAGAGAGAGGAATCCACTTGCTAGGGACTTTTGCATGAAATAAGGACTTAAAAAAAATTTTTTTAAGAGTTCATCTGCTCTTACTCATTATTCCCATCCTACTTGATTACGAGATGAGAATTGATTTGTTCAGAAGCAGACGCAGTATCACTATCTCAGGACTGAGATTTCAGGTTAAAAATAAGCATCTAGAGCAGGTGAACTCTTAAATGCTCTTCATCCAGTATAACTTTTAATAAATAATTTATTTTATTTTAGAAGAAAAGAATTATACAATGCAAAGCAACACAGCACATATTATTACAAATATTCAGAGCTCTTCATCTAATAACAAACAACAGGGTGTCCTGAGATTCAGTGAGTACAGATCTTTCAAAAGGTGGAAGTATGTAGTCCACACGGTTAGTAATTGGTCCAGTCAAGTGTCAGACTGAAACTCATGTCATGGATCTATCTATTCTTGAGTATTGTCCTGGTAAAGTTATTCTTGCAGTGGATTGAAAGAGCTCCAGACACACTCAAAGTCACTAGGTGGTCCACAAGTTTAAAGAGCAGGTCTGGTCCACTGGAAAGGTTGCCTTCAAGTCTGATATCCAGTTGGAAAGAGGGGGTGGAGGGTGAGGCTCCACTTTTCACAAGGTGATTCATCCCTTTGCAAGAATTAGAGCTAAATGTAGAAATCACTCTTTGAACACATACATTTTCAGGTCTTTGCTTAAGCAGGCAGAGCTCAGGACTTGGGGCGATATTCACCGATTTTAGCTTTTTAATCTTTTGCTTTCAGAAATTTGTCACTAATACTACTCTTTTCTGGAATAAATGCATCAAGACATCAGTTTGAAAGAAGCAGGGCAGTAACTGGGATTTTGCTTTGCATGCCGGGGGGGCGGGGGATTTTAAAAAAATGCTCAACATGTACCATCTCAACCAGGTCCTGTAAAGAGGCCACAGGCTGGGCGCCCACAGTCACCAGTCCCGTCAGCGTTATGGCCAACCCCTCCTACAGTGCTAGTAATTTTTTTCAGTAGATTTTAGGAATTCTTTACATTCATCATATTTTTTTTTTCTGCCTTTTCTGGCAACGATTATCCAGTTCTCCTTTCTCCATCTAATTTCCACATCTGTCTCCTACACAGTTTGAATTTGGGGAAGATCATTTCAGATGGTATTTGAAGGCAACCTCTTAAATTGTAAAGAATGTTTTACTGATGTCATTTGGGGAAAGCAAGCTACTTTCAGATGTTCAGATCATCTTTTCACCCGATCCCCCCAAGTCCCAGCTCTGGAATATACTGAACAGTTGCCTCTATTAAAAATGACAAGGAACATTTAACCTGAGTTCTCCTTTGCAGAGTACAAAATGTTTTGCTGTTCCCTTTTATGGGGAGAAAAAAAAGAAAACCTCCAGAAAACCAAAACCCCTGATATATTAACCTTTAAAGAACTTTGCTTGTTCTGGTGTTTATTTTCTGGAGAACCCATGAGGGTGTCAGCTGAGCCCACCCAGGAGCCATTTCTCTCCCTTTACTTTGTTGATTTTAAGGGCAATCTGCTAGTTTACATCAGCCTGAGCACGTGGTTCAGGTCTTCAACATGGGACACCTTTCCTCTTCAGCCACTATTGTGGTTTCTCCATTTTTAACAGCTGAGAATCTGGGTTTTTTTGTGGTTTTTTACTATATCTGAGAGGGATGAGCAAAGTCTTGATTTGGATGGCTCGTTGGCTTTTTAATGAACCTTCCACAGTTTTCCCAAAAGTAGACCTGAGTTGGGTCAAGCCTTCTTGCTAACCTACCACTGCAATGCAAAGGTGCGCGGGCTGAGCTGTTCAAGAACCAAGCCTGACTCATGCAAGCACCTCTGTCCAATGCAGCTGGGGGAGGAATTAATTTGCTGGCATGGATAACTAACTAGTTGGAGTTAATTTCAACCTTTTTTTCAGTTTCAACTGAAATGAAAGATGGATTCATGAAATGTCTCCTTTCAGCTTAAAAAACCCCAAAACCCAGAAGTTCCCCAGGCTCCCAGGCATCAGCTCCTCTGCACTGCTCTGCTGCTGTAAAAGCCCAGAAGAAAGCTGAAGCTGAGCAGCTCAGATATGTTGCCTCCCCTGGGGCCAGTAAAGGACCAGAGTAGGATGACATCTGCGCTATAGAGAACATACTGGGACCTGGTGGAGGGGGCCTTAGAAGCGGTTTGCAGCTGGTGAGGGTCAGAGCATCTCTGGCAGCTATAATCTTATTTAAAGACTTTTAAACCAACTTGCCTTTGTGGTTAGACGGTACAGATAATGGATTTCTTGGTTCACTGCCAATTGGAAAAAACATTCTGAAGTACTTTTTGGGTAGCCTGAAAAGATTTTGGGGGATACTTTTGAAATTTCTGGAATACCAAAGAGTAAATATAGGGAAGTATTTAAAATTTTAAGTCAAATTAAGGAGATAATTTCACAATCTGAAATGCTGTACTCGAGAAAATGTGAGGTTAGGAACAGTTTTGTCAGTGGGATGGGATGCTAAGACTGTGTCAGCACAGAGTGATGTTAAGACTGTTTAAAGCTACATGAGTAAGTGAACTTCTAATTTACTGTCACAACCAACCATTAATTTGGGCTTGAATTCAACATTTTCTCTGACTCAAACCAAAGCATTTCACTTCTGAGCATTTCTTCTAGAGCTCTTGAAATTGCATAAAATTCTAAAGAGGAACAAATTGGAAGCTTTTGTGAAACCTAGTTTTTTTCTTTGATATGACTAATTCAGCCAACCAGCAACAAGTCTGTGATATATTTTAGACAATCTGTATTTCTACCAGACCTTGCTCTGGTTATAAGACTGAGGTGGCACAGTAGAGGGGAATGCTCCAATGTTTTCCTTTTCTCTTAAATTACTGCCTCATCCTATCCCTCCTCTTCCCACTCGCCCTCTGGCTAGGTCTTTTTGCCACATGGACTCTGACCACCCTGGGGATGGACCTCTTCCTTGGTCAATGTTTGTAGATCACCAGTCTAAAGGGAGCCCCAAAGCCTGGTGCTTCTGGGCACTGCCAGATGAGTAGGTAAGGAACCATAGAGTCCTCAAAAGCCAAAGTAACATGGCACGTAATTACAGGACTAGGCTGGGAAACCACATGTAAGAGTCTCAGGCACCCAAAAAAAGGATCGAGGTAAAAATCCATGCACCCTGACTCCCTAGACAGTCACTAGAGAGGATTTAATCCCTAGCTCAGGGTTTTCACATGAATGCCTGAAAGACAGGATGAGTCCAGGTGTAAGAGACAAATACTGGTGATGTGAGTGGAGCAAATAAAATCTGAGTGAGAGCAGATACGCTCGTGCACTCCCTCCATGCATGTAACACAAAAGTGAACTCCATGGAGACGTTACCAACCTGCATCACATGCAAAGGACCTCCTATCCTGTATGATGAGCTCCACAGCAAGCCCTGTGGCAGACAGGAGAAATGCTGTGGTTCTGTGGGGTGTGGGGATTTTTCTTGTTTTAGTCCTAATCCTCGGCACCAATTCTGTATGTGCACTGGCAATCTGCATGTGGGTTGGAAGAGCCACGACCTTCTCCAAAGCAGCATGGAGCATAATCCTTCCATTCTGCCTTAACGCCTGCAGTAAACTAAGGTCAAACGAACCCAGATAGAAAGGAAGGCTTTGGGGTGAGTTTGAGTAAGCAGCAGGAGGAAAGTACAGATGTAAACACAAGCAAGGCAGGCAATTAAAGGTGGAGCATAACAAATCAGCAGCTTCAGCAGCCCTGAGGCATTTACCAAGTCATTTGAGAGCTGTCACCCCAACTGCAGTCATACCCACATGCAAAAACCAAGGGCACATTCAGAAGGAAGAGTCTCAGCCAGGGAGCCTGTCCCCTAGAGCTGTGGGTTTGCTGATGCTCTTCTGTTGGCATGGGCTGTATCTATGCTTATTTCTGTTGATGTGGAATAGTATTTCCTCACCTTACTGGGCTTGACTGTCCACTTGGTTATGTCCAGATCAACCATGAAACCAGCTAACCTGGTGTAAAGCCAGCATACCTGTTGTGGTTTACCTCCAGCCAGCAGCTAAGCACCACACAGCTGCTTGCTCACTCCCCCGCAATGGGAGGGGGCAGAGAATCAGAAGAAATACCTCAGTGGGGACTCTAGCTCCTATACATTTACTAGTAGGGTGCAGTTTTTTATTTATTGGTAACCCCAAATAATCAACTGCTATTATGTCGAGAGGACGGCCTGGCAATTATTCAAACTCAAGCATTAATGTCTGTGAGTAAAGGAGCCAAAGTACCAGCTGCCAATGTAGTGACCATAAGCTTTAGTCTTGCCTGAACTTGTTATCATCAATACAGATGCTAAAAGAGAAACTGCTGACTGCAAACAAAGGGTAATGGTTTCCCTTTCTGCAGCCTCATCCTTATATATTTTTGAATTGTTTGTCTTCCCCCCCTCTGCAATTCCAACAAATGAGGTGAAAATGATCTGGGCACTACTCACTCTAGGGTCACCTGAGCCACAGCATCCATTGAACTGTATCCGTTCTCCATGAAGATCTCTGTGTATCGGCCCATTTTGATGGCTTCCAGCCACTCACCCACCGACCTGTAGGCACCGCTCCCGACTGGACTGTGCTCTACCAACAGATTTGATACTCTAAAGGCAAGCAAAAACAGAGAAGCAAACAGAATCAGTAATGAGATGTACCCAACGTGACTCAGTTGCTCGCATTTTTATATGGTAAAGATGTTTCTTCTGTTGCTTTTTCAGTGATTGCTGTAGCCTAAGTCCTCCCAGCAGGCTTTATAGGCAATGTATCAAACATACTGCTTCACCTGTAACTTCACCCACTTTTGAGTTAGTTCCTGCCATTTCTGGTCCTCACTACAAGCAGAAAGAGGAGAAGAGGACTAGTGTCCATCCCTGTTACCTCTCGCCCACAAGCAGGCTCCTCTTCTATCAGGATCCCCCAGTCACTCTTACTTCAAAGTCTTTGGTTTTGCTCCTCCCGTTTTGTTTTCCTCCTCCTCCTTTAAAGCTCATAATTAACTTAAGACAGCCCAGAGCCTGGAAGCCAAACCCAAATTACATTTCCCAGCAGCAGCCATCAATGGCAGGCTGCTGTTAACACTTCAAGGGCTGCCAGAGCAGAGTTGGGTGGGGATTTCGGATGCAGGCAGCATCCAGAGAGCCCTGCAGAGAGCAGCAATGCACCAACCACGTTCCAGCCCTGAAACCAGAGGTAAGACTCCTGCTCCCGCACCCTTGCTCAAGATCTCGCCACGGCAGTTGCTACCTGCTAGGTTATGCCACGCACGGAAGAAGCAATTCAGGCAAATAATAACCCTTCACCGCAGCAGAAACACCGATACGGTACCTGGCACAAGCGAACCGTGCCACGTACGGGTCCACCACCCTACTAATGATGCGCAGAGAGCAAAGGGTCTTGTCCAAGGTCAGCCACAAAAGAAACTAGATTTGTCCCCTGCTTTGTAAACCAGGACATACAGCTAACATAAGCCTTGCATAAAGATTATTACCCACAGGTAAAAAACGTTTTCTGGGTCAGCCTCTGATGGTGAGAATTACACTTAAAAGACTTTCAACTGGAAGGAGAGCTGGGATATTATATTATTATAGCACTTCAGGAATCTTCATATATTTTATGAGCACATTAGTATTATTTGTTTATTTAATAGCAATGCTGAAGGGTCCAATAAAATGTGAATACTTGCAGTACCAAGAACATAATGGCTTCCCATAACATTTTATACACATGAGGAATTCAAAACTCCTAAGTAATCATAACGAGAAGTGGATTTTCATCACTAATGTCAGGAGGTACCTACTGATATGCACACGCTGTAATGTAGAGAGTGACTTCCTCCCTTATTTGCATTAATGAGAATTTCCATAAAGAATACATTACATATATAAAAAAAAAATCTTTTACAGCTGCTGTATGTTGAAATTATGATTCATTTGGAATTGCTATAGTCTGGGCACAGCAATCTATGGTTATAGAAACACAGCCCCAAGGCCTGGCTGTTCAGGTGCTCCATCCACATTGAAAATACCCACAGCAGTTCTGAAAAGGAGAGGTTTGGAATTGCATGGACCTGTTCATGGAATAAAACATCAGCAAAGTGCTTAGCAGCTCAAGGAAATGGTTTGCTGCCTATTTTCCTCTTTTCTGGCGTAACAGTTTGGTATAAAACAGTGCATGAACCACCACATAACAGGCCTGGAAAATTACTGTTCTGAACTGAAAATAAAAGAGAAACATCACCTATTTTATGCTATCATAAACCTTTTCCTGCAGGTTTGCTGGGACTGACATTACATCTAATTGCTAATAAGAGTAATTTCTTCTTCAGATGGTAAATGATGTATGTAGTAAAATAGCCTGAGGAATCAGATCTATCTTGTATTTAAAAATTAAGAGGTGCATGAGATGCCATGTGCGTGGACATGCCAGCATGGGGATGTGAGGTTCAGCCGCAACAGGCGAGATGGGCCCCATGCAGCTGTGCAAGACTCACTCAGAAGGTGTGGAGACAGATGGGTCTAAACTCACAACAGTACATCTGCTTTAGTCCACACCACCAGTCTAACCTCATCTTACATCCCTCTCATTCCTGTCCAAGGAAAATGATGTGTCTTTTTTTTCCTCCTCTAAGAATGAGCTTTTCTGAAGGGCCTCTTCCAGTGTTAATCAGGGGAACCCCACTGCCATCAGTGAAGCAGCAATTATTTATATTCATCACTCCTTCGTGACCTTGCAAGGGACTGAGTAATTAGCAAAACACATGGCTCAGAAGTAATACTTGTATGCTTACAGTGAAAAAAGAAAAAGCCTCTCCAAGACTCCAGTATGGTGGAGACCCCAATACTAAAACTCACTAAAAAATACTAATCTTTTTTTCCCCAAGTGCAGCTTTATTTCTTGACTGTATTTATCTTACTTGTAGCTGTGTAGCTATTCAGATTCATGTTTAATTGCACACCAGCTGCTCTATTCACTTAATGTGGTTTTAGCAAATGCTTTGTGTACAGGTCTTTGGGAACCACAGAGCTCCTCTTGCGATTACCAAGACTGTCAGAACTGGTGGTGGCGGCTAGCACGCCTGGGAATAGTTGTGGGAGAATGCATTCGGACATCCATGAGCTTTGCACATCCTAAGAGTTTCCCCAAGAGATGCTCTTCATTTGTATTACCAAGATAAAGTCAACAGACAGGTAATTTGAGCAGCATTTACTATCTAATTCATGCGCTTAAGTCTTGCTCTCTCTAACCTTGGGGCAGAGCACAGCTAGCTTTATCATAGACCTATAAATACCACTGAAACTCCCGTTTCTGAAAGATAGGCCACAGTAATTTTCTTTGTAGTAGCAGCACTGCATTTATAGAGTAACTGAATTGCTCACCTGCCTGCCAATTTCAACAGAAAAAGTTGATTTGGGAAAACTCCCCTGGACATAATGAAGCTGGAGGAACATCCACCCACAGACGCATGCAGGCTAAATAATAAGTTGTAATTCAACCCCAGAGATGGGTATTCAGACAAGGATCTCGCTCTGAGAAATGGCTCTGGCCCGAGTTTGTACCTGCTCGATGCATTAACCAACGTCTTCAAGCTGCTTGGGTTACGGATGAGCTTGTCCAACATGCTGACAATTTCGTCAAACTTGGGCCTGCTGTTGCGGTCTTTCTGCCAGCAGTCGAGCATTAGCTGGTAGAGAGCAGCAGGGCAGTCCATGGGACTTGGCAGCCGATAGCCTTCCTCCACAGCTTTAATCACCTACAGGACACAAAACATGAGGCTGATGGGTTGCTTTTCTTCCCCTCGCCTTTTTCCCAAATGCAAATTGACTTAAACAGAGAACTCTGGGACCAGCAATACACTCACATAAAATCCCACTGCCCCCCAACTCTGCACACAAGAGGCAAACCCAGTAAACCCCAACATCTTTCATATTGTCTATGGGATGGGTTGAATAAATTAATTTTTGGTTACTGCAAAACGAATCTAGAAAGCCAAGGCACTGCTGCAACCAGAGGGCAGATTGCCAGGTTGCACTTGTTCAAAGCTCAGCTGAGGTCTGTAGGTTATATACCAGGAAACTCTCAGACCCTACCCTAAGTGTACGAAAAGCAGCCTACAGGGCTTTCTGGCATCTTCTTGAAGTGCAGTGATTTTGTTTATTCAGATGTTGGCTTCTTTTTAAACGAAAAGGCATGTGCTAGACCACAAATTTGTATTACAGTAATAAAAGTCTGACTGTATTTCAAAAGAGACTTTGAATGCTAATTGATGGATGGATTCAAGGCAGAGGCAGAACAACCATCTCATATATCATTCAATACTGTCTGGGTCTAGTCGCTTCTTAGTGTGGCCAAATTTCTGCCAGGAATTTAAAATGTCAGCCCAAGAGTATGTAAATTAAAATCAGGGGAGGGTTGTTGCACTGATTTCAAATACAAACCATCTATGGTTCTATATCTAACATAAGTGGTATGCCCATGTGCTGCCTGCCCTCTTGAAAGGCAGAAACAAATAAATGAGGGCAGAATTGAAGAAAGCAACTTGCTTTCACCAGTTTGGGGCAGATTTACAGCAGGGCTCCAAGCCCAGAAGTTCCCATTTTGAACCATTACAATTTTCAGGAGAACACAGCTCGCATTTCAAGCCACAGGGGCCTGTGACCATGCCAAGAAAGCCCCAGCGGCACATCTTCACACCCTCTACTCCCAAGACTCTTTGACCAAAAGGAGCTGGAAGCAGCTATTTACTATAAGGAAAACCACAGCGTTTCACTGTTGGACTCCAAGGACTGCCTCAGATGCCATTCATTCTAGGCACCACCTCACAATTTGCAAACATCCTGTGTTTAAAAAGAAGGCTCTGTGGTTAGCATGGAAGTTGCTTTCTTGATCTTTAGTCCCTATATGAGCAGTACAGGAAGAGCCGTGTCAGGCTGGCATTGCATTTCAGAAGGCTCCAAAATTCAGGACTGCATGGATTGCTTTCAAATCGCACTCCACCACAGGGATTTTTGCCAAATGGAAGAGTCCCAGGAATAAGCCAGGCTGGCTGAGCAGCAGTAGTGGGAATCTCAAACTCCCTAAGGATGTATGTAGTAGAGAAGAAGTTAGGTGAGGCTTTGTAATCTTCTCCAAGGGTGGCAAGCACGTCTGAAGATCTGGCCCACAAGACCTGCAGTCCTTTTGTACCCATCTAAGATTTCATCTGCTGGTGGAGCAGTTGCACTGCTCTCCACCCAACCTGGGCTTGCAAAGCAATCTTTTCTACTGTCTGGCTTTTGCTCACAGCATCAAAAAGCAGCCCCGCCACACTATGCTATCTGCACTGTCTGTTCTTCACATTATGCTTTTCAGCTGGTCCCTGATACCGAATTTGCAGCTGCCCTACAAAAAAAGCCTCAGTGTGGCACAGCCACGAGAAGGTTATTTGCTGTGTCCGTGTCTGTATTTATAACAATAATGGATCATCCTCCAGCTGTAGCAGAAAGAAAATAGTAGCAAGACGGGGAGCAGACCATCTGGCACCAGCTCAGAATATCTGAACTACATCTGCAATGGGGTTATGCATGTTTGATATTCCTGGCAGTAACATCACAATCAATAGCGTTAACTCAATTTACAGGATGTCGTTCATTCTGGTGATACAATGTAAGTGGTATCAAAATACTGTGAGGAGCTAGGACGCTGAAATACACTCTTGCATCTGAAGGTGCCTTGGGGGTCTGGCAATAACAGGAGCAAAAGAAAGAAATAACAAAGCCCAAGTCACTTACAGCCACCACAATACTTAGAAAATAAGAAAATAGCACATTCACTGTTCCATTCATTGATGCGTACTGCTTTGTAAGACTTGAAGAGCTAAAATTTGCACCTATAAGGAGGCATTTTTGTCGCTGTTCCTCTTCTGAACAAGCACCACTCACTTATGGATTGGGGTGACTGAACTGGATGCTTGGGAGAGGACAATTTGGGATAGTCTATTCCAGTAAACCAAAGCAACTCTTTTAGCTCTGTGTTTTCATAAAACCACCAGTCTGAAGACTAAAAAGCAACCACTGCGATCATTTAGCTTAGCAACCTGCGTAACACAGGCCACAAAATTCCTCTCGACAATTCCTGCATCAAAGCCTTATCTTGTGGTCGAGTCAAAGCATATTTTTAGGAGGCCGTCCAGAAACCAGCACGACTTTAAAATGTGGTTTGTAGCCTTTGCAGTTACAACACTGCCTGCCTTACAGTACTGCACCTCCTTTAAAGCAATCCGGCTGTAACATGGTGAGAATCATTTCTGCTCATCACCGACTGTGCTTGCAAACTATGTGCTTTAATTACAAGCCATGCAACAAGAAACTCTTGTGCAACGGAGTCCGAAATTCATGTGAGCAGAGTCCCCTGGTCCTCTGCATGAAAGCCAATGCTGCATCTAACACCACTGACTCTTCTGCCAACACAAGCAGGGGAGGAAAGAAGAGGAGGCCTTCAGAAGATGAAGGAGGAAGTCATAAATCACATGAGAAACATGCCACAGCACTGAATAAAGTTTCCTAGGCTACCAACATCCAGGCATTTGCCACCTGCACACAGGCACAGAGGTAACCCAAGCAAAGCCTGAGCAGGAACTGATGGTCGTAAACATCTCACCAGTCATCTGCTTTCTGCTGCTAACGAAACCAGTCCCCTATCCGCTTCTTGTCAGGCAAGTGTGAAATTCATCCTGTGCCCCACAGTGCAGAGAGACATTTGGACTTTTTGGAACAGTTCTGCAAAGTGTGGATGCTCATAGCATTACGATCCAGACAAGGGACTCCCCTGGCCACAGAGCGTTATTTCACTGGCACCAGCTTGAATCTTAGCCTAGCATTTACTGAACAACATCTGTGCTATGCCAGTGCATCAGCATCAAAGATAGTTACAGTGCTCAGTGTGACCAAAAAAGATTGGCTCTCAATTGCTGCATTCTCTGCACAGGCTGTGGAAGAAAGTCTCTGTATTTGACTGAGAAATATACCCGAGTAGATACATGCTGCTTTACTAAACTCCCTGCAAATGTGACAGCCTCAGCAATGCAGAAGCGGTGGGGCATTCATGCCAAACACCACACTTGTCTCCCTGGCAAGAAGCACGGCGTGACCATCTCAAAGGTACTGCTCATTTCCATGCCTGGACTTGAAGCAAGATGAGACAGCAGCTCAGCGTGACAGGTAGTAACATCCACTGATGGCAAAAGCCCGCAGACAAAACACAGGAGAAACGTAAGGCTTAGCTAGAGCCTTTGCTGCCCGTGAAACAGCAGAAAGTCACAGGGACAGGGACTCTGCTCAAAAAGGAAAAAAGGATGAAACATCAGGTGTTGTGACCAGAGGAAACTGATGGTGGAGCAAGGACCTGCTTGCTTTGCCCAGCCAGCAGCAGCATCTCTGCCAGTGGCAGGGCTGCAGAGATGAAGTGGGAGGGAAGAGGAACAACCCAGTTTGCCATGCGCAGAGTGGTGCGTTTTCTACCCCATCACAGAGCTGCTTTGGGGTCCCCACGTGCCTCATGGTGACCCCAACCTCATGCACTAGCTGACATCCTCAGAGATCTCCACGTGTCATGGTTGTCAGAGATGTGAAGAGGAAGGAGGGGCCTAGAAAATCTGGCAAACCCGGGCTTAATTTTTTTTAGCCTTAGACAAGGACAGATGTTTATGGTGAGCTCAGGGTAGGAGGTAGCCCTGCAGTACGATCAAGAGATCCTTACACAGACTGGGATCAGAGCTGCAGTCAGGAGGGGGACCGTGTCCCCAGCAATCTCCCTGTTTGGAGATGCTTCAGAGGGTGGCCTTGAGGTCAGAAGCTAAAGGGGGCACTGGGGTCCAGGAGCAAGGGGACACAACTTGAAGGGTGCTGTACAAACGAACCATGAGAGTTTGTGTTAGCACAGACTTACAAGATGTTCACAACAGGAGCAAAACTATGCTCTCGAGATCAGCAATGCAAGGGCAACTGAGACACGGCTCTCTGGACTGCTGTCACTAGATCAAATCACCCAGCTTTTGTGCAGGGAAACAAAGCCCTTACCATGACTCTCTTGAGTTCCTGCTTTACGTGGCAGCAGGGGTTTGAACACACAATTGAAATGCTGCCAGTTTATCAGCATCCATCCCCTGGCAGACCTTTGTCATTAAGCAGAGGAGGGACAGGCTCCAGCTCTAACAGCATTAGTGAAGCTCCAGCGGTCTGCTGGGGGAAGCAGGCTTGCCTCTGTGCAGACACATTTCCCTCTGTGCACAGCATATTCTGGGCTGCTGCTGCTGCAAAAAAAGCATCAAATGGGAGGATCATTTTTGTCTGGCATGGGGAAGCAAAGCCATTTTTACAGCGGCTCTCCTCCTCTTGTCCCAATCCTGCCACTCTGATGGCAGAATGAACGCCGAGCTCTCAAAGTCTCATCACGTGTCAGCTCTTGCATGTGCTTACATCTTGGTTTGTCATTTCCCAGTAAGGCCTCTCGCCGTAGGACATCACCTCCCACATCACAATGCCATAGCTCCAGACATCACTGGCTGATGTGAATTTGCGGAAGGCGATTGCTTCGGGTGCTGTCCATCGGATGGGGATCTTCCCTCCCTAGAAGGAAAAGAAAAGGAAAAAAAAACCCCAAAAACAGATTGCAGAGGAGGGCAGAGAACATGCAAAAGAGGACAAAACAGCACTTCTTAGAGCACCAAGGGATGTTATTTTCTCTCTGGAAAGAGACATCGAATTTTAAAGTAAATCTGTTTGACAGCATGGGGCCCCTTTCCACATTATCTCAGCCCATAAGCATTTGTAGGCTGCCTACTAATTGGCTGTCCTGAAGGTTTGTTTTTTGAATGCTGTTTGAATGCTGGGACATGTATAGGATCAACATCTCAATTATGTTGCACGGGTTGGTAGGGGAATACAGTTCCTCCGTTTCTGAGAGCGAGCGGGGGAGGAACAGACAGCTCTGAAGCCAAGGAAGACTTTGATCTAACGAGGGCTTCATGCAAATTGCTGCGGAAGTAATGCCCTTTTTTTTTCTTTTCTTCTTTTTTTTTTTTTTTCTAATGCAGTCCTGATCCTGCAGAGAGATCTGCGTAGTGGGCACAGAAGCCTGTGTGTGCAAAGACCAGCCTGCTTGGCCTCTGCTGTGGGACTGAAAATGATGCCACAGCTGTCAAATATGCTTTGCTGTTTCTTTCTCCCCTTTCTACCATTTTAGAAATCAAACTTTAGACCAGCTCTGAGAAGGAAGAGGGGAGAGAAAGGGGAGTTGGGATTAAGGAATACTTTTCTCATTGGGTTTAAAGAGTTGTCTTCCTTGATTTATATTAAAATATATTTTACTGTGAAGTCCCTTCCTCTCAGTGTTGAGCTAAATATTGGAAGGTCTCCCTGAATGCCCCCCAGTAGTGTTTGTTATTAGAAAAAGGTAGAATTTGGAACACATTTTCAAAGCAAATTTTAAAAAGTCCCTTCTTCCAATAATTATTTATTCACAGGCTTATCAGAGGATTCCTTAAGTGAGGGGCCAGATTCTCAGCAGTGCCAATTAGCACATGGCAGCACACTGCAGCCACAGCAGGGCTGGCCGAGAGCCCTCCCGCCTGCAGGGAGGCTCCGGTCCAGCCGTGCACTGAGCCCCATTGCAGGGCCGTGACTGCCAAGAGCTGAAAGGCCTTTCCCAGATCTCCGCAGGAACTGGGAACGTGACCCAGAGAGCTCCCACCACCCGTAAAACAATACCCTTGGAAAAACATGCTAATAGGACACGTCCAGGCGTGCCAATCATTGCCATGTATATTGGAGGCTCTCTCCAAGCCTGTGCTGCTGAGGATGGGTCCTGTCCACCCCCTCTCCGCAGCACTGGGGCCATGTGGCCTCGCACTGAGATGGGTGGGATGATGCCCTGAAAGGATGGATCAAGGATGGAAAGGGGCAGAGCACTGAGGCTGGAACAGCTCTTTCTCAGGTTGGGGGAAATTAGCCTCAACAGGGTAATGTTGAGGCCAATATGCATCATTTGCAATGGGCATTACATGCTTACCAATGTTTCAAAAGGGTCAAATTGTCCAGAAGAACATGGCTTACATCTCTGCATGGGTGCCTAAGCAAAGCACTTGCTCTTGCTCTCTCCTCCCTTTGGTATTCACCAAAGAGGACAGAATAGAGCTGGGAGCATGGCACCTTCGCAAAGTTTGTTATTTGACTCAGGTGCCCAACATGAACTTTTAAGTTATTGGTTAAGTTCTGCCTTATTTGGCCATCCCCACTACAAAGTTACAGGCATTTGCAAAATTAACCTGATAACAATTAACTGGTAACACCTGGCCAAACCCTCATGCACAGTTCAGAGGCTCTGGATTTGTAGAAAACTTTTTGCTAGAAAGCCTAAACACCTAAATGTGGCAGGGAATACGTTTTTCTTGAGCTCAGACAGTTCAGTATCCTCATAACTCACCCTGGTAGTGTACGCTGCTTCGGGGTCATCTTCTAGGACTCTGGAGAGGCCGAAGTCTGATACCTTGCAGACTAAGTTGCTGTTGATTAGGATATTCCTGGCTGCCAGATCTCTGTGTACATAACCCATGTCAGACAGGTACTTCATTCCTGACGCGATGCCTCGCAGCATCCCAACGAGCTGAATGACCGTGAACTGCCCATCGTTCTTCTGCAAAAGGAAGGAGACACTTGATCAGCTGAGAGTCTCTGCACCCTCGGCATTGCGCGTGCATGAATAAAAATGCAAAGGCAAGTCTCCAGGGAAGAAAAACAGGGAAATTAATAATTCATTACTCTCATGCTCTGACCATGAAGCTTTTCAAAGTTTCACTGTTTGGATTAGGATCTCTAGAGACAAAGCTAAGGAAATGTAGTTCTTCTAACTGGAGATCAAGGAGAGAGCTATTTCCACTGGTGACTGATAAAGAGACTGCGACTGGGAGTGAACACATGTAGTTATGTGTAGAAAGGCTCTGGGGTAGGCTGTCTCCAAGTCAGCCAACTGAATGGCACCAAGCTGCATGCAAATCCTACCTGCAGAGGTCCACGTGTGAGTATCTGGCAGTACGGGCTCTTCCCTATGTTGCCACACCACATTTCTAACAACTTCCCCTATCCTCCCTTCTCTAGCTCTTATGTTTCATAGAAAAACTCTGACAAGTCTGGGGTTTGCCATGATGCAGTGTCAATGTGCTCTTGAAACACATTGAATTTTGCAAGGTAAGTTAATAACTTCCATGCAGCAGACTGCCTTCTAAAATAAACATAATATCCTCCAATTTATTCTTATCTGTTTGTATCAATGCATGGACCAGCTCCTTCACGATGCTGTATATAGATCAAACAGACAACTGAGCTACTCCTACCTCCAGGCAGCATCAACAGCTGGACCAGCACCCAGAAAACATTTTCACTGATATTAACCATCTGCAAAGAAACCAAACTTTAACCAAGGTCCCCCTGGAAAAAGAATCTAAGTATTACCTTTAAAAACGTATCCAGAGAACCGTTCTCCATGTATTCAGTCACTATCATTACTGGTTTGCCTGGGGAAAAAAGTGCATGAGTTTGCTAGCAATTTATTTAAAGAACATGAACAATAATGAAGACTTCTCATAATGCATCTGAAAGTGAATATACAGCCATGCAACAGTAAATCTACACTGAGACACTGCTGTCCCAGCAGGATGACAATAGGTTTTGCCAGAATATTATGTAGAATTGAGGAGCAGATGAAAATGTAATCCCGTATTGTGGGTGGGGTACCAAGCCCTATAGTGTTTAGATGATGCTTGAGGAAGAGGTTGCAAGCTGAACCCAGGCAACCTATGCACAACCTTCTCCTCATCTCCATGAACAAGCTGAAAGCTTGCAGAGGCCAAATTGCACACAGCGACCTCTTTGGACTCTTCCCTATAGCTTCAACACCCTGAAGTAACAACAGGAGCCCAACAGGAGCAACCAGGATGATCTGAAGTATCTACCTGAGCCTGGTAGCCACCAAAACCAAGACTAGGAAAGGATGGGATTACATTCCTTGTAATTCAAGTAATCCCACATGACTATCCTTGTAAACACATCTGGAAGTAAGAAAAGGAATATTTATGCTGCAGGACAAAAGCGAGTTAAGTATGGAATGAGCGCGAGTGGATATCAAAGTAAAAGTTCTTAACAAAAGACCCGGTCTCCTATTGTTGACAGGAATAATGATGTTTTTCCAAATCCATTTGATTAATCTTCATGCCCGAGTCATTTTAATGGTAATTATATATAGTTTTTGCTCAGTTTTTATATCTAATTTCTCGCTAGCTTGCCACAATGACATAGCAATAATTAATGTGGTGTGCTCCAGCTCTTGTAAATTCAATGAAATCTTATAAGAACATGTAAATTATTTTTTGTTTAAATCAATTTCCATTAGCTAGCATGAAGCACAGACAAAAGAGGAGCTGTCAATTATTTGTAAAGTGCATTATAAATGTCTTTCATAGAAATGATCAACGAGAGCTGCTGCATGTCATAACATGCACATGAAGGTAAATGCTCCTAAAAATCGGCCCATGTTCTACCATTCAGATTGATCTTAATCTTCCCACTTTCCTGTTACCTTAACTATTTGCCTAATTTACTGCTTAATTATCTACATAATAAAGGTAATTGCGAACTTGTCAATCAAAACAGTCATTGTTGTGCAGATACTACCTTTGCTGCGTGAGGGACCTGCATTGCTTCAGTTCTTTTAAGTTTATATCACAGCTACTGTGTGAGCTCGAAGCTTGCCAGAAGTATTACTTTTGATATGAGAAATGGACCTCAGGGCCATGAAAAATATCATTGAGTCCCAAACAAAATAACGGGCCCCATCTTCAAGGATGACAGCTGTCTGTCTACAAACAACATGGGCTACATGCAGGAGGGAGGAGAGATCTCAGGTGATATTGCTATACGTTGGCAAACAGGTCAGTGGCTATGCAGGGAAGGAAAGTCCCAGGTATATCTAAATATTTTTTTAAATTTTTTGTTTTTAAACACTAAACCCCTGACTGTAGCATGGGGTCCCTTATCTCTGGCACTTCAAGGCGGCAGTGGTGCAGTGAGACTGGCATCTCGTTACGCCACCACCCTGGGGGACCTCTGTCAGACTCCAGAGAAAAGAAAATAAGATTTCTGGCACTTATGTTTCATTATCTGACTGCTGCAGGTTGACAATAATCATGGAATAAATTAGCCCCATATCCAAGAGCATGGAAATAAAGACACAAATAGAGTAACTTTCAACGAAGTAAATTAAAAATAAACATTGGCCCTTCTAAAGCTCTGGGCTGATTCTCCGTGTCAGCAGGGCTCCCTCCCACTGGCATTATGGGGCCATAAAATGTGTGTAGATGTCATTCACATCAATGTACTAATGCACGTGCACACCGTCAGCGCAACCAAATGGGATGTGAATGAAAACAAGACCGTCATTACCTTTGTAAAGCAGAAATAGCTAAGGGCTTGTCTGCATGGGGACAATGAAGACAATTATTCCAAATTAACTAAGGTGTGCATTTGAACTAGATTAGTTAAATGGTATTAAGCCCCTGCGTGGATATTCTCATTCAGAATTAAAAATGGCCTAATTCAATTTAACTTAATTTACTTCCAAAGTAAATCATGATGCAGCAAAGACATTTTACCCTAAAGATCTGAATCTACAACAGGCCAATGACTAAAACACTGAAGGGAAAAAGATGTTAAATGATACTTTGAGCTAGCAGCATATTTTGGGATTCCTAAAGGTTGTTTTGGTTCATTTAAAAGAAAAGAAAAAAGGTGGGAAGATGCTCCAGATGCCCAATGGAAAAAAATTTGAGTGCAGTAAACAAGCATTTACTGAGCTAATGAGGAGCTCAGGGTGCACGTAACCCCCTGCACCCAAACTCCGGTCACTCCAAGTCCAATTTAGAAGCAAAGCTCCCAGCATTTCCATGGCTTTTGGAGCAGACAGCCACTTTAAAGAAAAGGCAGCTTGCTAGGGAGGCACATCGTCTCTAACAGTGGGATTCCCACCCATCCCCTGAGGCCCCAGCAGCCAGAAAGACTCAAGCCCATGTCAGCAGCAGCTTTTATGGATGTATAATTGTCACTCACCTCCTGTCCAATATCCCACATCCCTGCAGGGCTAGAAATAGGAGCTTTTATGTATTAAGGGCTACACAAAGTGACCCCAAGAGATTTTGATATTTATACATTTTTTGGGAGAAACCTATCTTGGTTATTTTTTTTCTGTTCTTAAAAGTTTTGGAAATGCAATTTCAAGGAAAAATTCAAGAAAAGGCTGTTGATGGCATAATAGCATTGATTTTGAGTAGGTTATAAGGATACGAACAGGACAAACAGCTAGCGTCTCTGTACCTTCTCTATTGCATCTTTGAAAAAGAACTAACTTTGGAGATGCTGCCTCTGGTGAATGACAAATGGTACTAACAGCAGCCGCACCGCCCCAAACACCAGCATTTGAATGGTAGTAGCTAAATTCTGATGCTACCAATCATGAAAACAATAGAGGAGACAGCCATTCACACTTGTGAGGCTGGTGCTTCTTCAGCTAGCAAAAATTTCCCAAAACACTTAAAATATATCTTAAAATAAAGGAGTAGTTGTTTTCAGCAAAAAAAATCCTTGATGCAAATAATGTAGATCCTCCAAGGCTTTAAAACGGAAGAGTAACAACACCTCTGCACCTTTCCCACAGCCTCAGCACAGCACCAACAGCTGGAGACACTACTTGGGCTGGGCACATTTGGATGTGCCAGTCCCTTCCTCTGTGCTTATCTTTAGTGCATACAGTAATTTGGAGAAGAACTGGGCTGGGAAAGTTATGGAAGGTTATTTTGCTAGCTGAGCAGTCAGACCTCAGTAACTCTCGTGCTGGGATGTTTTGCCAGCCATTTCACATTTTCCCCAAGCCCTCATCCCCTCTCATAACCTATATGCCAGCACCAGGGTCAACAACTACCATGGGCATCACTAGCAGATCCCGGAGGGATTTTACACAGTCCTGTCATCTTCAGCTACACTCCTGTTCTTCTTCCCTGCTTCTGGAAAGCAAAATTTCAGCTAACTTCTGTCCTTACTCACATCCCATGTGAGTGATCACAAGGCTCAGCATTACCCTCCTGTGGGCTTTGCTTCAGTGGTTTCTCAAAATATGATGGCTAGAAATCATCAGGGGTTGTGTTTTGTTTTTTCCTTCCCCCCCAGACTCTTGGTAGCAAAATTTTCCCTGTTTCCCTGCCAGGGAAACTGCTTCCCACTTCTTGGCACATCTTTGCTCACCCTGGGGCTCATGTGGTTTCAGAAGTAAACAAATAAAGGCAGAAATAAGAAGCAAGGCTGCTCGAAAAACTTTAGCGGGTGGCTCGGTGTCACTGTGTTCAAAATGCTTTTGCATTTTGCAGGTGGTAGGTGCTGCTGAACTACTTGCAAGGTGGAAGTCAGGCAGCACACTCCGCCAGCATTCAGACATCCCAGGCTTGCTGCCTTCTCCATTGCTTACCCACTGCCTGAGGCTGGCCAGGCATACCATCTCCTATTTCTGTCTCATTTAATTTTGGGCCTTTGAAGAGGGGTTTTCTCTTAGCCCATGCATATTACGCCTAGCTGACGCATGGTTTGCAGAAGGAGTTTCCATTTTTTATCATTTTAGCCATTATCTATCCATTCTAGCTGGAAGAATGACGAAATCCTTCGGGCACAGATGCCTTTTACAATGTTGGGGAACCTGTTCCTGGCTGGACCTACAAATTGTGACATTTCAGACAAGGGGAGTTCACTGGTTTTTGAGAAATTATGAAAGGCACAGTCAAAACACAAGTTACCCAAGTCTTCCTGCCCCAACCAACTCTTCCATTAGCCAGACTTCAAGGACAGCAGTCCACAGCAACTTGTACCTACTTTTTGTGACAACGCCTTCCAGGTGGATGATGTTGGGGTGGTCGAACTGCCCCATGATGCTTGCTTCTCCCAAGAAATCTCGCCTCTGTTTCTCCGTGTAGCCCACCTTCAGGGTTTTGATCGCCACTGGAAACTCGCGCTTTCCCTGCAGCTTCAGCCGCCCGCTGCAGACTTCCCCAAATTCACCTTCAGAGAAAAATCAGAAAGAATGGGATCACAGCATGTTGAAGGAACACACGGCACACATCTGTCTACAGCATGCAGCCCAGCCCCTGTAGATAGCTGATCAAAAGCACGCAAGGCTGTCCTGCATTCATGAATGTGGAAAGATGAACATCACAGTGATCACCACCTCAAATAGCTGGTGTACCACAAGCAAAGTAATTCATAAGCACAAGAAAACTGGGGAAAAAAAAATGTAATTTTCCTATATTTAAAGAGCTATGCTCTATATTCCATTGGGCTTTTTCCTCATTTCATGTTTTTGTCTACTAGATGAAAGAGTCCTGTCACATCCTGTATCATCGCCCTGTGTAGACAGCTGTAAAACACAAGCCACTTGCTTTTTAACCTTCTTTTGGTAAGTTAAATAGATGGAATACTGTTAGCCTTTCACAACAACATATATTTTTATAGACTATAAAACCTTTCTGATTTTATGACCATGTTTTTTAAAAAGTAACCCAAATAGAATTTTTTCTTTTTTTTGGTGAACAGTAAATTCCCTCCAAAAACACAATTTCAGAGGATAGAAAATATTCCTAAGGCTGGGTGCAAGTCCAAACAAACAGCTTAACTGGAAAGAAAATGGCAGTTTTGTCTTTTAACCAAGGAAGTTAAAAGCTTTGGACTTTGGTTTGTGCTTTTTTTCTCTCCCAGATGATTTCTTATTCTTATTTTTTTTCTTTCAGACTGACCTTAATGGGGGAGGAGAAAAAGGTTAAAATTGTGAAAATTAAGTGACTCGTTTCCCTTAGCATCCATCAGAATAACTGAGCTTGGTCCAAATGTGTCCATTTTCTGCTGTTTTCAGTTCAGTCCCTGAATTTCAAAACTGCAGACAATGACAGGTGTGTCACAAACTTCAGCTAGAACATGCTCCCCATCACTTGCAAGGTACCTAACAGCACAAATATTTCATGGTCCTTCCCAGATCTCTCATGTTAAGAAAGCCAACCTTCCACACTGCTAAGGGTCACAAAATGCATTTCCATACCAGCTCCAATAACTCTTTCAATGGTTATGCACGAAGCTTCAATTTCCTTAGCAAACTCATGCACAGCTTGGTTAGGGTCCTCATAGGTGTGGGGGTCAATGTAGGTCCTTACTCCAGGCAGCTTAACTGCAAACACAAATTAAGAGCATTACCGGCACATGGCATGACAGACAATGGGCAATACCCGCTCCTGTCCCTTGCACTCTGCTTTGCTGGAAAACATTGCAGCAGGGAAACCTATTTCTACGGTAAAAATGAATAGCATTCTTGGAAAACGACATTTACTTTATATGTGACATGTGCAACTTCATCCTATTTAGAAAAGCACATGACAGTGCTCAGCTGGAACAATGCACAGCTCAAAATCCTTCTGGGTGCTGTGTAATGGGCTGGTCTGAGGTGTGGTGCAAAAGGATCCCTTTCTGGATCTGGAAAGCGTATGCCAGGAGGAAAAGTACAAAAAGCAAAATGTTAAGGGAACAGCTTGCAAAGCAAGTTGGATGGATGGGGGTTGATGGAAAGCTGCAATAAATTATGCCCTACCAGTCACATATTAGCTAATCAATCGGCCACATTATTTCAGATGGAGTTACTGAGATTTAAATGAATGGAATATTTGCACTACAAAGCCTGTGGGTTGTACCAGTATAAATAAAATCAATAGCAGGCTTTTTCTCCAGGACTTGAGAGGGGAAAAAGTATTTTCATTATCCATATTATAAGTTTGTTTTGACAATCATTAAGGCTGCTCACATGAAGAACTGCTCATCAGTCTAATAAGACAGCTACGTTACAGTGTGGCTCTTAATTGATTTGGTTCTTGCTGCCTTCATTACATAGCACTAATGGAAATTTGACTTTCACTCTAGATGCGTTTGCCTTTTCCACTCCAAAAGGCACCATGCTGTTACCCATCCCCAGATCCCACAGCACTTGACGAAGGAAGGCTTTTCAAACACTGGCTTTGGATGTACAGAAGGACTGATAATAACTATGAGATGTACTTTCTAGCATCACCACAGAGGTTTTTTGTATATAAGGACATTAATACAGCATTTCTGAAAGCTTCCTAGGAGCAAGATGTAGGCGTTATTCCTCATACCTCTACAGAAGCATCCAAGGCAAAGAGTAGCTGTGGGATTGCTCCTCACTGCTGGATAGGGTGGAGCAAGGGTTTCAAACAGGTATTCTGGACTGACATGTCCAGACCACAAAAGTATAGAGTTGCTATGTGCCAGCCAGGCAAGATTAATAACACCGTGGGTCACATAGCAAAGACAGAGGAACAGAAGAAAATGGCTCGCTAGAGAGATCTGCTGCAAACGCACAGGTGTGAATAGCTGGGCACATATAAGGACTGTTCAAATGGTCAGCTCTCCATGGGCCTTAGAGCAGAGGCAGGTGCGGACTTACTGAATAACGGAACAAACTGAATTCTTCTGTGAATTACCAGCAAAACCAGATTTTTTTTTTAAAAAAATGTGTCACTTGTATTTCTCATTACCACAGAGAGTCAAAACCACATATATACATGTTTGATCTTTACTCACTGTGGCCGTTATGAAAATGCATCTTTTCTTCTTCTGGATCTTGTTTAGCCTTGCTATAGCCACATCGCCTAGAAAAAAAAAAAAAAACAAACCAGAAGAGCGTTTTTTGTCTCTGGTATGGCAGAAGCCTGCTCTTTACTTCAAATCACACAAAACACAAAAACCCAGAGCAGCGACGAATCCAACCTCTCTAGCGGCTGTATTGCTGCTGTCCCAGTTTTAGCTCATCAAACTACTTGCAATTTCCCTAACGGGATTCAGGGCCCAAGGCCCACTGATTTTCAATTGGACTTGTGCTTCCAAATCCCACAGATGCTTCTTAAAAACTCCACTCTACCATACATGTAATTTATCTATTATTAAGAAGAAAAAAAAGCAAGAACAGGAAGGACAATGGAAGGGGAATGGGATGAAACATTACAATCACAGAAGCAAGATCTCCTGGACTGCAGAGCTTTTGCAGGCACTATGTTGTATATATTGCATGCTCCCCATCGTCCACTGGGCATTTGCACAGAACTTTAATACTTTAGAAAACAGCCTTGTGTAAACATTAACACCTTATACACATGCAAAATGATGGGTTAAAAAACCTCAGACCCTGTTGCCTCACTGCCTTCGAGGGTCTCCTTGCTCTCCTGGGGTTTCCTGCACATCTTTACCCAGCAGAGCTACCATTCCTGCAGGCCCCTCTGCCCAGCAGCAATAAAGATGGAAGAAGGCACACAGTCACTTCCTAACCTATTCTGCTCCCATGTTAGCACCAGGCAGTGCAAGGATGCTGCTGAATCCCACCATGGGGTTGTAACCACAGCCATATGGCAGTTGTATCTCCCCCAGGGCATCCTCCTATTAGTCTTTGGCTGCTCTTCCCCGACTCATCCTTCACCCTTCTCGCTGGCTCTCTAGGTGATGTTATTGCATTAGCATTAACTGGCTGCTTTGGTGGCATTTCTGAGACCTGCTTCACTTAGACAACCACTTAGGAAGCTACAAGGTAAATTGCATAGGCAAGGAGAACTGCTATACACACACATATATGTAAGTTTAAAAATATGGGATAAGGTACGTATGATGCACATATATATGCCAGTCTTTCCAAGGACCTGATCTGATAACTGGATACAGGAGCTGGATGATCCTTAAAGCAAACAGCATGGATATGAGACAGAGGAACACTGCTTGGTAGAGTGAAAAACCTGCAACAGAGACCTGCAAGCCAGCCAGCGTGCAGTGGAGTAGTGAGCTGGCACACCTCAGAGAAAGCTTCAGGTTACCACGGAGCCACTTAAAGCTGAGAAACTTAGAGTCTTCTATTGCTCATGATTTTTGAGATAGGGAGATGCGAGCACTCCAGCATCACTCGCAGCAAGGAGGAGCATACAATTAACAGAAACAAAACTGCAATTAGGAGGAGGCAGTAATAGGCATCTGCATGAAACATGCCCTCAGCATGAAGTCCTATTACAGGCAACTGCTGTCTGCCTGGTTGCAAGGGGCCAAGCAGCCTTTTGGCTATAGGATTTTGGCACCAGATTTGTGAAACGATCACGATTACAAACAAAAGCCCCAACACAATGGGATGCACGCATGACCGCTGAGCTGGCCCCAGCAGAGCTGGACACCGGAGGGTCGAGGAGGGGAAAAGCAACATGAGCTCCCGAGGTTACTCTGGGGAAGGGGAGCACATAAGCTTACCTCAGGGAGAAGGGGAGACCTGCGCCAAAAGGAGAGGAGGATAAAACAGACTGCAAAGGCTGTGCAAGCGCAAGGGAATGGAGCAAGACAAGGTGCAGAAGACAAGGGGGGAGGCTGACAGGCGGTCCAGGGGCACACGCAGGGAGATGACAGGGCCAATAAACAGGTCGCAATTGATAAACAGCCAGGCTATCCATGCAGGGTGCGATTTCAGCAGCAGTGACCAAGCTGAGACCATCATGCTCTGAATGCAAAACTCACGAGAGTGGCAATGAGGTGCCTGGACACACAGCTCAGTTATCCGAGTGTCAGTGCTCATCGCCTTGGTCTAGCAGCAGTGCCATTTCCTGACATAGGGTCCTGCCTAATTAACTCAAAACCTAAGCACTAAGTGTACATGGAGACCCTGGGAGTAATGGTCATTTCAAATGACCATTGGTGTTCACAATCCCAGGGTGAAAATGGATTCTTCTTCTTCATCACACTGCCTCCCCCTTTAAGTATATAAACTAGATATATGAGTATCAGGATCAATTCCCACTTCTGGCAACCCCAGGTTTTTCTGCTGCAAGTTGCCAGAAGTTAGATCAGTTTTCTGCAGAAGTAATTTTCTGGATTGAGGCGTATAACTCATTTTTCCTCTTAAAAATACACAAAGGTTTCAATTCATCCTTCTTACCAAATGCACATATACAAGATTTCTTCTGTTTGCCTTTTAGAGCAAATGCCCTCATCTCTTCCTCAGGTTTGGAGTACTTCACCTATAAATAAACTTTTCTAACATTATCCTTTTTACTACCCACATCTCCTGATTCTTTGACCAAAAGAGGGAGGAGAGAGAAACGGGGAACATGCCATTGCTTGTGTCCAGTGATCCAAGCACATCTTCATGCACAACGGTCCATGTTTTATTGCCCAGGGACACACTCAAAGGGCCAAACCAGTTGGCTCCGTCTGTTCCCCCCCCCCCCCCCGCCCCCCCCCCGCCTTGAGCTGGGTAACACATACAGCAGCACATCACATTAGCATACAGAATCAGGCTCTGGGACCCCCAAAGCATCATTAAAACAAGCCTTGACAAGACACGCCAAAGTGAAATGGCAGCTAGTGGACTGTGACTCTCAAGCAACAGTTGGGCATCACTAACAAAGCTTGCTGCAAAACCTGCCTGTTGCAATCACTTGTGCCCTTTGCACACTTGCTTTCTTAAAATACCCGGAGAAACAAGCCATATGCATGCTGACTGGGGCTAAACTGCAGTTCTTCCCTTCTTGACCCTGCTTTAAATAACACACATAAGCAGTTTTTTCTCCTTTCTTCCCCAACTAAATCCCGCAAAAATCTGTTATTTCAGGTTAACAGCCCTGATTCACTACGTGAATCTTACTGGCAGATAAAAGTATCTAAACATTGTGGGGATTTGCAATATATTTTGGGGGAAGAAAAAGCTCCCACTTGTTTGTGAAATAATCCATTTCTGCATGTGCATTTGCTCTTAATATTTATTGGAAAAGCTGCGAGTCAAAAGCCTCCTGATGGAAGACTCATTCTCTAGTTTATTGTCATTGTACAAACTATGGATTTCCTATATCTTTTCTATATCATGTACAGCAAAAGCATAAAGATCCTGATGCTCACTTCATCTCCCACTGAGCTGGAGACACTCAGCCAAAGAGTTAACGTAATTCAGCAGCACACCTGAATCTCAACTCATTTATTCCTGTTGTGGATTTGTCCCAGTTTCTGTATCTAGAAAGCAGATGTCTTCCTTGCACAGCTCTGTGTTTTTCAATAAAAGTATCAGAGGAAAAAAAAGTGAGACTTTAAATATTCTTAAGGCATCATGTTTTATTTAAAAACTACTTGCAGATTGGCAGGCAGCTCGTAAAATATTTATGGGGCAGATTATAAAAGTGAAGTTGTAAAATGATCCCTATATAGGTTTATAAAATATAAAACGGTCAGGTAGAAAGATGAAGAATCCAGCTGGGAAACCAATGCCCATTGCCTCATATGGCAGAAGTCAATTCATGGAGAAAAATCCTTCAAGAAACGAGGCAGGAAGATGCTTGCTCTCCCTGGACCAATGGAGATACTTTGCATACTGGAGATACTGTGCTTCAGGGTGCCCTTGCTGGGTGGTGTGCAGGCCCTCGGCCACCCCAGGCATTCCCAAAAACCACAGAATGCCAAAGGGAAGGAGTTTCCATCTTCCTAGCTGGGGCCACCATTCTGGTCACAACCCAGGCAGGACACAGTCAGGAGACTGTGGAGCTGGACCTTGGACATCCAAGCCCTAGGCCATGATGTGGGAGAGTCTTTACATACTTTTTTTACAGGCATAGACCAAAGCATTTCAGCACACAGCCAAGGCATTACTGGAAATGCACATGGGGACAGCATTTAGACATCCCCCAAAAGGGACCTCACTTTGCTAGGTGCAGTCAGTACCATCGAATGGCTTGTGCCCTGAAGCAGTAGAGTCCCATCCCAGTCCTAGAAATTTATACATGTATTTTCCCTTTTAAATATGAGGTAAATGAACTCTGTGTGCTTCTCTGAAACAGAGACAAAATGCCACTTGCTTTTCAGGGGCAAGACCTTTACTCAGAGGCACATCTTTTACAATAAAACAACTTTGAAGAATGCATCCAACCCATCTTGAGCTGTCTTTTTACAGGAGGTTTGCGAGGACAACAAGGTTGTTGTTTACAAGGGGTTAGTGCTCATTTGGACTACTTATTCCAAGATGTTAAAGCAATAAGGCTGCATATGTGTTGCAGGGCAGGACTGTGTTCCACCCAGAGGAAAAAACAAACAAACATGGGTCCGTCCATCTGGCCAAGATCCCGTCACCTCAGCTCATGTGTGGAGACAATAACTTGTTCAGCAAATAGTTTTATCCTGGATAAACACTGATACTGAGAGCCAGAGGCAGAAGTCTACCTCTAGTGACATGTTCAGCATTCGCCTTTGCTGCTTGCAATCCTAGAACATACCAAGTATCACAAACCCAGGAACTATTCAAGGGACTGCTGTAAAATGAACAGCTTTTATACTGGAAGTTGTTTCCCATTTTTCTCTTCACTTTTCTCCTGCTTTTTGATGTCTATAACGAGTTCATTCCATTGCGCTGGACCAAACTTTCACCTAGAGTAACTTGGAGAAACCCATGCAGGCTGGGAATCTTGACTCATTCAACTCCTCTATCTACTCTCAAAGTCCTATAATTTGGAGAACAGGATGGAAAGAGCAGTAAAATGTCTTGAGATGACAAGCTAAGACCTTCAGCTCAGTGCAAAGATACACTAGACGTCTGGCCTGAGAGGAACCAGGGCACGTCCCCTTCCTAAGGGCTGCAGGCTCATCATCTTCTCAGCTGCTTTCCCAGCCACTGCTGTCCCCCTCTACAGGGTGCAACCTTGCCTTCGACCTCCAATTAACTTGGACGCCTTACAAAAGGAAGTTTCACAATTCCAGCAGTGGTATTTTTAACCTTTAGTCTTTCCCTGCCTTTGCACTGAATGGCTCCCTGCTTTCCTAAACCACCGCCAGAACAATTAAAAATAATTTAAACAAGATACCATTTCCCCCTCTCACAGGAAGCTCCCTCTGAAGTGATCTCCATAAATCTCTCTAAAGAGGTTGTCATGCCTTCCCATAGCACAGCCGATGCGTCTGAGCCTTGAAGTCACTTTTCCCATTTCCCCCTCCCAGCTTGCTGCCACGTTAGTCTCTCTGCAGCTTAGGAGGAAACTTGCAGAGGGTGTTTTCCAGGTCAGCCAAGTCTTTCCTGTGCGTGTCTCCATAGCCATCCAGTCCATTCCCAGTCTCCTCTGAGAAGTATTCTCCACGGCAGCCACTCTCTAGTTGGGGGCCTTGCTGAGGACATTTGAGGCATGACTCCCAGCAAGGGACTGCTCATGCACTGGTGGCACGGGCATGACAGACAACAGAAGTACCGTGAGGTTTTCTTTTAGCTCAATCATTGGCAAACTGGTGGCTCGCAGGAACGACCACACATACCAGAAGAACATTTTGCAGCCAAACACTTTGAGCTGAGCAGCCTTGCTTGCTAACGCTGCTCTTAAGCACTCAAAAGTCACAAAAACCTATTTAAAAATACTCCAACAGGGAAAAAGAAAAAAGCTTTCTGCTTTAGGGCCTTTGGGATTTGCATTTGCAAACTCCTCCCTGGTTCAGGCCTCTGTCAGCGCCAAAGTACAGCACTAGAGGACCTAAAACCAGTCCACCTCGGTGTTTGCTGTGTCCCATAGCCAGGGACTGCACCATGACCCAGCTACCACCATGCAAAGCCTCAGCATCCCCCAGGAAACACAGTAGAAGAGTTTCACACCTCTCGCTGTGCTGCAAAACCTTTCCAGTTTAACAACACGCATGGGACATCTCAGTGCTCCTGTGGTCTCAAACAGCTGTCTGATGGGGATGGTGATTTCATGAGTCTCTAGGAAGCTTAGGAAGATCTCTGCCTGCACAGATTACAGCCAATTCAGACACCTAAAACACATTCCCTTTGGGGACCAATTCAACTCATGTCCAGTCAAACAAACAGAAATTAAAATCACCCTTCCTTTGATTAGTTAGAAAAGAGGGGAGAGTACAAGAGAGCAGAAACTGGTGAGGCAGCCCAGATGGTGGCAGAACAGGGAAGCATGCAGCACGGACACGCAGCTCTCGATGCCCACAGAGATATGTCCAGTGCTGCTGGAGCATATCATTGGCAAACAGCATCATGTCATTGCCGTGTATGTCATACATTGACATGTATGTTGATGACATACAGTTCGTTTCACTGACATGCACGTTACATGCCATGAAATACCTTTTCACTCCTGCCTGCCCCCCACCTCCTTTCTGGGGGCAAATTACCTTCCCTGGCCCCTTTTGGTGACAAGAGGCAGAATTTGATAAAGTGTCCAGCATATGTGATGTTTTATTATGACACATGACATTGCTGGTGCAGTGTCTGGATTGATCATGGCATAATGTATCAGGGTTTTTTTCCCCCAGGATCTTTCCCTGCTCTTGCTGGAGACACACTCTGCTTTGGGTCACACTATTTCCAGTTCTTGGGATAGACAAGCTGGGTGCAGAGATCGGATGAGAAAGCAATTTCCAGGCCAATACAAGAAGGGGAGGGAGAGGCAGACTGTGTACAGAAAACATGGAGGGAGGACACGAAATAGGAGCCAGCACGGGTGGCAACACTGACCATGTTAGGCTCGGATAGGCAACAGCACGCAGAGAAGAAGCCCACCCACAGCCATGATCGCAGCAACTGAAAAGCAAACAAAAAGGCCCACGATAAGGAATAATCGCACTGCCCTGGCAAGGTGCAAATACATTTGCAACATTTTTATATGCACTTCTTCCTTCTTACTGCAATTACTATTTGGACCTTAACACCCTGGACTGCAAGAATTTCATGGCATGTGCTACTGTTAGGGAAAAACGTCTTGGGGAGAGTGTATAGATCCTGGTCCTGCAAAGCAATTAACTATGTGCTTCCTGTACTTGAGTACCACTGTTAGGATTAACGAGGCCACCCATGTGCTTAAACTTAAGCACTTCCCTTTGAGCAGGCAAAGTGACTTTTTCCACAAGCATGTGTGTGGTACAGTTACAATTTCCTTTGGTGGGGGGCGGGAAGCACTGGATAAATGCGAGCCCTGCTTTTGCAGACCCTTATGCATGTACTCAACTCACACAGTCTTTTCTGGGTCTCCTTTTACCAGTGAAACTTTGCACACGCACTACGTATCTGCAGAAGCAGGACCTTCTGAGTCGTGTGAGAGCATTCAGCCTAAATAAACTCAAAATATGGCAAGCTGAAAAGGCACTGTGTGCATCCACAGCTTGCTTTTGAAGGCTGCTGAGCCATTACTCTAGTCTAATCAGAGTATGGGTTCGCCTGGCATCAGTCCGTAACCTGAGACTGGCTGCACCTCAGTAATTGCCTTTTATCCTTGTCAGAGAACTTGCATGGACAATTTTTCTGTTATCAAATCTATTAAGGTAATTCATCCTGAAAAAAAACATAGGGCAGAAAAAACAACAGGAAGAACTTCAGTATGATATATAAGCAGGAGCCCAACGGTGCAGACATACTCTGGTTAAAGTCACCTGAAGATCCCACCCACCATTTCTCCTCAAATCATCACAACATGTCATTCTTGGAAAAAAGTTGTGCCCATCAGATTTTTATAAAGTATAACTTACAATGCCTAAACACATTAAAATAGCCTATTTAGACACAATTAACATTCTGCAACTCCACTGCCTTAAATTATGATGCAAAATAACTTCAGGCATGCAATGATTTACAGAATTATATACCGGATTATGTGCTTACTTAAATTAGAACTGGTGAAGAATGTCCCTCTAAGCTCCTTTTGCATCAGCAAAACAACTTGCTAATATTTTCTAAACAGCGATGCCAATATTTTTTCACTACAATTGACAATATTTTGTATTTTCATAATGCCCCAGCTTGTGCAGTCATACTAATATGGGAGCAGCTCAGCCTTCATTAAACCTCTCCACCGATCCAAGTTATCACCGGAGGTCCAAAACCCAAAAGCACACAAAGGGAACCCAAGCATTATAGGCTTTGAGTCAATTTTGCCATTTTCTGCGTTTAACCTCACAGGATTTGAGTGCAGGGAACTAGTAGGTCTCCAGAAGATCACTGCGGCTATGACAACTTAGCTTACATTTTAGCTAGGAGGCCCTTTACTCCCAGGCATTTTCTAACAGTTGCTGCCACCAGACCTTCCCACACAGCTCTGCATGCAAAGTCAAGGTTTTTGAAACAACAGTTCAATTAGCCTGAAAAGCAACCACTTCCTTAAAATGAAAAGAGCTCGCTGTTTTCTTAAACAAAGGAAAGTCTTTGAGCACCTCATAAGCAACTGGGCTGCTCTGAGACAAAATCAGTTCCTCGCACTGAATGCAGAGCGCTTCAGATCTCACTCACTCGCTTTATGGGGATGGAAAAAAATGCTCAAGTGCAAGGAAAATATGCCTCAATGCAGTCTTACTCCTGCACACCCGTCACATAACGCTGTGCACTTAGGCTCAAAATACTTCGAGGTGTAACATTAGGGGAAATCTAAAGCTCTTAGAAACAAACTAAACTGGATCAGCAGACAACAAAATTCACTTTCCAGTCCCAGGAGCACTTGGATAGGTAAGTGAATGGACTATTTGGCCTGAACAGTTAGGACAAAGGAAGATTTATTACTGCTCGTGTTAAAAGGATGGCTTGATTTGGCAGATAAACTTCAGAATATAAAAATCCTGAGGCAAATAAAATTGGGTGTTGAACTCCAGGAAACCCACTGTGCCCTTGTGGCCACAATATTTGGGTGCTGATGGCTTCTAGGAGGGGCAGAGTTCCCCTGTCTCCTTGCTCCACGCAGGGCTTTCTCAGCCTAGAAACTGAGGAGCTGCAGGCAAACACTTCCCAGACAAGATCAAATGCTGTGACAGGATAAGAGATCACCGCTCAATGAAATATGCCTGGACCTCTCCAGGGTTTTAAGATCCTTAGCCAGCAAGATGACCTGTATCGGGGAGCAGTCAGAACTGAACGAAGCACTGTATACATCAAAATTATCTGCAAAGTCTCCTCCAGCTTCACTGAATCAACCAGCAGACTACAAGGAGAGCTTGTCGGGGCTGCCCCTGGCTCCAGCGGGTGGTCAGGAGCCCCTCCAATCTGCTGCAGGTTAACAGATGACACATCCACGTAATGGTGAAGATAACTGAGAAAACACCTGCAGCGTTAAATCCCCTTTGCTGGGAAAGAGCGAGGCACTGAGGTGGCAGCATCTCCAAAAGCCAAGCTGGCTTGAAACAAGGTGTGACTTCTGCTTTGAGCCCTGGCTTCAAGGAAGGGGCTGCAGATGGGCAGAGACAACATAGAGAAGCCTGGAGCTGCAGCGGCACCTCCTGGACCTCTGTGGCCTGCTGGACTGCCCCGCTTCTTAGCTAGTTGAACTCTACCGCTTTCGGTTATCTCAGGCACACAAAGCCGACACTCCTCCAGTTCTAGCAAAGGTGACCCCCGCAATGCCTGTGTGGTTTGCAAACCCAACCGTCCAGAGAGCAAACTTTAATAAACCTATGCTAGGAGGACTTATCAACACCTTTGGCATCGTTTCAAACCCTGGGCTACATGCTTTGTTAATGAAATGTATATATATATCATGGGCCCCAACAACTGTGTCTGCAGGCAACATAATTAGTTTACCACAAGTCTGCAAGATGACCCAGAGAGCATTCGGAGTTAAACTACATTTCTAGTGGCCAGATAGATCTTGGAGAGGCTCTGCCATATATAGCTGCGGCTTTTAAGAGTTGTAAGTTGAAGACTTGGAGTCATGATAAATGAAAGCCTCGTTTGTTGCTTTTAATAAGCTGCTCTAATGGGATGTTCTTCAGAGGCTTGCAATTAAAGACTGAAATACTTGAGGGTGCCTGGGAAGATTTTTCTAATCCTTCAAGCAGACTTAAGCGATGGCAATGATTGCTTCCTGCATCTTCAGGTCAGGAGGCCAGCACTACACCTCGCACCTCGTGAGTCAACATGCTTACTTCACACACCAGAGGAGCAGCATTACACCCTGGGAGCTGCTTGGAATATGTTCCTACTTTGCCCAGATCTATATGAATGTTTAAGGAGTCACCTCCTCTTCCTGCTGAGCTATACTTACTTCACACATTAAAGCACTTGTCTGCGCTGTTTGAGAATAACTGAGAATGCAGAAGCCCAAGCAGACGATATCTATGCATTCGCTACGGGGAAGGAGAGCAATGCTTCCAGGGAAAGGAACTGCACTTGGAAAGACCTCTGGCATTATACTTTGCTATGTCTAAGCTGTAAGAAAGTACAGATAACTTTTTTTCTAGGTAAGAGGCCAAGTGCCGCAACATGGTGTGTCCCCAGGAGAAGTCACGCTTCGTATTTCTAGCATCCAAAGCAAGGTGAAACACCCACATATTCAGAAGTGCAGAGGGGCAACAGTCTGTTTTACTTCTTCATTCTCTACCCACTCCACAGCCAAGAGAAGACATTGTAAAACCCCACTTTAAAACACTACGTATGCATGAGGCTCTCTCCAGTGCTCAGCAGGAGCCTGGAGCTGCTACCACTGAAGTCAGGCTCCATTTTCAGCTTGAAGGGCAGCCCAGTTCTGTTCTGAAAGTGGAAACCGGACTTGCACAATGCCATCAAACACATCATCTGAGTGAAGGCGAAGAGCTTTCGTCACCAACTGCTGCACTCCCCCACATTTCCCCTGCTCAGATAAAGCTTATGCCAGCCGCTTATCTGTTCATGACGGTCCTCCTGCCCCGTTCCCTTGGCTGCTGCCAGAATAACTCAGAAATGCTGCTTTCAAGGGCAATGCCTCATGGGATTGGAGCTTAATTACAGATTTGGTCAACTCTCACCCCCTGTCTGGGCCAAAGTCATCTGAAGGCAGATTAGCCTAGGTCCCTAAACCCTCCTTGAAACTGCAGCAGCTCAGACTGGCTTGCGGAGCCCAGTGTGTGTGCACAGAAGTACTAAGCCAAAAAGTGTTTAGGATAAAAAAGAAAAAAGGTGTTTGAGCACCAATCTGATCTAGGCAGAATGCTAGAGATGTGGACTACAGGCAGCAGATTTCCACACAGGCTCTGGGAAAACTTCTGCAGAAGGGTGCACTGGAGCACTTTGTTTCAGAGAGGGATCTTGTATACCAATGCCGCTAATGCTCCTCTCTGCCAAAGAGCAAACTGCCAAAGAGCAAAGAGGCTGTTAACATGACGGAGGTAGTAAAAACCTTGACCTGAACAGAAGCAGGACCAGACCCTGCCTGCTCTTGGTGGATGGGAATTTTGACTTGGCAGAGCAATAGCTTCTCTAACAAAATCCTTCCTCTTGTCAGGTGAAACGTGGGGAATATTTGGCAGTAGGCAGCATCATAAAGTGGCTATAAATCACAGGAGACAATGTCCTGTAGGAAGAAGGAAGAGCAGGCAAGAATGTAGAGATAAAAAACCTTTAAAAAGTCACAACTAACAAAAATCGTGACTCATGCTGGAAAAATTCTCTCTATGAAAAACGTTATCTACAAACTGTCTCCCGCTTCCTACGGAAATATCGAAAAAGCAAACTATTTTAAGCCCTGACACATCTTGGAAAATAGGATGGGGGGAGGTTGTGGAAAAATTCATCCATTGTGACCTTCCACATCATGGAAGGTCGCAAACGCTGGCTCAGGACCTAGGATATACACCACAATCCTTTCACCCTCTCCACTCCCTGAAAGTCACTTTTTAACAAGATGCACATATTTGTATCCAGAAAGTAGCCCTCTGCCACCGCAGGGGCTGATATTTAAAAGTCTAAATCAGCTAAGGTCAAGGATGGATACTCTGGTGCAGAAGCGTCTAATTGCCAATACCCAGGTGGCAAGATTTGTCTTTGCTTTGTCTTTCGAAGGCTAGTTCCTGCCAGAAAGACACTTTCTATATGCACAACACAGGGCGAGGGGCAGTTTTTTGTTGCTTCAAATCTGTTTTTTTTTCTTAAGTTCTATAAAAAGCTCCCTCCGGTTCTTTGGAAGATCACTCGAGATGGAAAGGTCATCCATAATGGGTAACTGGCTATAAATGCAGATGCACAGTACACTTCTTAGTTATTTTGAGCGGCTTTTGCAGACATGATCAGCATTGACCTAATAGCATCCCCATTTTACTCTGTAAAAGCCCATGCCTTTGTTTAGTGCTACAAAGCTCAAATGCTGGAGGGACCAGCAGTCTCTTAACACTCACCCCAAGACCCCATCAGTTTTGCAAACAGGGCTTGGTTTGAAGGACAAAAGAGGGGTAGCTGCTCCGGAGCAGTGGGTCTCCTTCCCAGGCTGATGCAAACCTGGCTTCCTACCTCGGTTTGTAGGAAAAAAGGGGCTGATGCCACAACAAGTGTGGCACGTTATTGCTCCTTGCAAAACAGAGCGCAAAGATCTTTGCGACTGGCATTGTCTGACACAGACTGTAAAACAAAAGTCTCTAATGATTTTAGATTAATGTATACTTCAATTAGAAACAATGATGCCAAGCACCATGTAATTCAAGCATTGCTAGGAAAGCAAAATTTATAGCCTTGCTCTATCTGTAAAATGCATTGCGCTTTTGAGAAGAACATGTAATCCTAACAAAACAAAGACAACAACAACTCCATGTTCTTTATTTCAATGCTTGTAGCTGGTTTAATAATAGATTTTCAATCCACTTCTCTTTTTTTGCTGAGACAACTATGGTCTGATTTAGTGAATCTCTTTGATTTGTAATCCTGATCGTTATATTATTAATATGCCCTTGATGCAAAGAGTGGGATAACTTAAAAAAGTGATCAGCTATCTTGCTTGGTGGCATTTATGACCTTGGTCAGAGGACGCATTATTTACAGGAAGAGTTTTCCCAAGCATCTGCAAGTAAATCAGCTCTGAAATGCAGCTTAATTGTTTAGGGCAAAGTGCATTTAGTTTCAAATTCCCAGGAACCTCCAGCTTCAGACACAAAGCGCGTTTCCACAGATGGACGCTGGCATGTGGAAATGCCACCGTGACTACCGTTCAGCTGACCTTTGGTTTAGGGCCAGCTGCCAATGGAAAATGCCAAGCTGTTATTTACATTGGTTCAAAAGAAGCAAGAAAACTGCAGAGATACTTGAAAGCAAAAAAGGGGAGGAGGTGTGGAAACTTCTTCCTCCGGGGACCTAGCAGAAAATAAAAAGCCTGCAGAGCCCAGCAAACTTGTGAGTCCTAGGGCTGGGAAATTGCTTTCCATGTTGCTGAGAACAGGGGGACATCCCCTTCTCACTGCAGGACTGCTCTCAAGCTCCCACTCGCTTCAGCCTGGCAACTGGGAGGATAGGTGCAGAGATACCATACAGCATCCCAGGGAGGAATATCCTAATTCTGAGGTGCCCAGGGCCTTTCAGGGAGCCTGTGAGCAGCAGAGCCAGCAACAAGGAGCCTGTCTGCAGGAGTTGGCTAGGCTACGTCCTCACTGCTGTGCAGCAAGAGGGTTTTTCTCCTTAGCTTTGCTGCTGGGCCATACCTGCTCTCCTACATTAGCAGAAAAGACAGAGCCTGGGCTTTGCACGGCTTGCTCGGCATGGAAAGCAGTGGTGATTCCAGCTGGAGCAACTCCTGGAATTCAAAATGTCTGTTTTTCTAAAAGCAAGTATGGGAAAGAATTATCAAAGGAAATTATAACCCCCTGGAACTAGCCAGTGGAACAACATAACCAATCGAAAGACACAGGAAAGTGTCTTCCAGAAACAGGTTAACAGCTTCAGAAAGGGATTATCCCATGACTTGGAATGTGTTTTGTCGTCCCCGCAGTGTCACAGCAGGAGAGTCACTCCACGAATTGTCTCAAAATCATATCGAAGGCAAAGCAGCGTGACTGACACATTTCAGCAGCATTTCTGCTTCTTCCAAACAGAAGCGATTTTTTTGTTTTGCTTTGTTTAATTTCAAATTGGCTGCCAGCTTTCTGGGCTTCTGGGGTTTATTTTTCTGTTCTCATGACTCACTCAATACACTAGACGGGCTTTAAAATTCACAGGAACTCAAAGCAGCTGAGAAGCTCTGTGGTTTTGAAGCCAATTCTCTAATGATGGACCAAACCTTGGTGCTGGAGGCTTCTCTACCACCTCCAGCTGAGGAACTGGGTTCTTCCCAGTTTAGGGGAAGGGTTAAAAAAATAAAAATGGACCAAGAGCTCAGCTTCCTGTGCCTGCCCCTTCCCATACGTCCAGCATGGCACCATGCTCCCAGCTCCTGTGAACCTGCAGCTGCCCCGGGGTCCATGGAGAGAGATGTGAGTACAAGGTAGGAGGATTAAGGCAGCAGCAGAGGTGGCGATAAAACTCTAGCCAAAGGAGACAAAGGCTTTTATAAGCATGCGAAGAGATAAAGAGCCAAGAGGAAGCACATCCTGGAAAGCCCATTAGGGCAAAGGACAGAAAGACATAACTAACAAGAATTGCTGACAAATGGCTCAGGCTTTGCAACTGCTTGCTCAGACCAGAGGTTAGCAGCAAAAAGAAGAACTGCAAGGGCATGTCCTCCTGAAAGGGGTCCTGAGCGCTTGCCCGCAACTGTGGGAAGAGCAAGAGCTGCTGGTTGCCACACTGCTGAAATTCCTTATGGCCACAGAGGGATATACGTCCCTCCACCTGTGATTCACCCCGCCAGACTCCTCCTTGCAGAGGTGCCAGGCTACATCTGTAGCTTCCCTATGGCCACATGTGCATCCTCCTGTTTGCATCAATACAAGCACACATCCAGGCTGGGGGAAGCCAAGGTCCACATCCACCCGCTCTGTCTGAGGAGGGGTTTGACTTGAAACCTCCAGCGTTTAAGGAGAGACTTGAACTCCTGCCTACAACGTTCAGAGCCAAGACTTTTTGGCTACAGCTTGCCTGTAGCCATTCACACCCCGCCATGCCGCTGCATGCTTCTTGTGCAGACAGGAGCATTTACTTTCCCATTTTTAAGCCCAACAAGTCACTCAAAGCAGATGACAGGAGCTCGAATGGCTGAGCTGGAAGAGACTGTCAGTCTCTGACCTTGAGTGGAGATGAGTCTGGCAGCACACTTACCTTTTAAGACAGGAAATAACTGTGTCCTTCCTTATGCCTGGGGACAGAGCTGCTCAGCCTGGCTGGATTTCACTGCGCCATGTTCGCAGACTGATACCCTGCCTCCTCTGGGAAATAAGACCCTCAGCCAATATGTTCAGTATCAGCGCAGTTCCTCTGTGAGTATCTTGTAACTACTCTTAACACTTACAATATCCTGTAATTTACAGCCACCGTGCTAGACCCAAGCTTAAGACAGACCTGTATCATGAAAGCAACAGTGGGCTGATGGATACCTTAGAAGCATAAATGTTTACCTTGCACTGAAAACAAATTCAGCTCTATCAATAGATGCCCCTTCACATTGCTTTGCATGACGGATGTTGCGTCGTTTGACTACTGCCATTAAAAAAAAATGTACTAATACACGTGTAGTATATGAAAAAAGTGCCTTGTGTGCTGGCTGCTACACAAATTTAGTGCCCCAGTACAACCTGATCCTGATACAATCCAGATTCTCCCCCAATACCACAATCCCTTGTTCACCAACAAGTTCCATCAACTTCCATTAGAGTTGTCAAAGATGGTATAGCCCAGGCTTTCATCACTTGCCTGTGTTTAAGCGCATGAGAAGTCAATGGGATTGCTTGATGGTTTGAAGCTGAGTGTCTCCCTCTGTGGGGGAAGCTCTCTATATAATTTACTAGCACATGGGGAACACATTAGTGTCCTACACAAGAAAAATGAAATCCAGGCCTGACCAAAACTTGGGGCGTTTGGCCATTCAGCTGGGCTTCTTCTCTTTTTCTTTGCAAGTGTTTTCCTGAAGTCAAGTTTTCTCTGTGAGCAAAGCCCATTGCAGGCTCTGAGTGCAAACATATGGGCTTAGGGATATTTTACCTGTAATAACATGTTCCGCTTATTTTTAAAGGAATGTGATAACACTCCTGTGAGAATCAAGTTAAATAATCAGGGCCAGTCTATACAGAGATGAAAATCATTGGGAAGTGAACTACATCTGTAAGCGAGCCTTTGCCATTCCTGCCTGTCCAAACAGATCAATCAGCCCACCCTCACGCTGTTTTACAACGCTACCGCTCAACAGCTTCATTCACATGCTGCTTTCACCTAAATCGCGCTAATCAGCTGGTCAGATAAAAGTTATTACAAAAGCTGGAGAAGTATAAATACACAGCTTCTTCTCTTACCTTCCGCTGAGAAGGAAACCGATAACAACAGCCAGCAGAATGACTCCCACTGTTACAGACACAACAATTATAGGAATCTGGCTCTGGTCGCTGGATGCAGCTACTGCTGAGATGAGAAACAGAAAATGGAGATTAAGGTTAAAATGATAGTCAGCACTCACATGAGTCTTTCTGGTGAGGCTGCCAGCAAGATTTCAAGTCTTACCAGATCGTTTCTTCTTTTACTGTTTGTGTTTTCCCCCTTTGCTGTCTGTTTCTAGTTTGGAAAGGGAATGGGTGGAAAGAAACCAAAACCACATGCAAAACCAAGCCAAAACCCAACAAAATCGCATCTCATTGCTGAATTCAGAAACCAAAGTGATGCAGAATGCAGCCTTTGAGTTCGCAAACTTGTTTGCCTTCCTGGGTTAGCTGCATTAGAAATCACATAGACCAAAGATGAAAACCCAACAGGTTCCCATTTGCAAAGAGAACATTTATGGAATGTTACTGTTAAGAGACATGAACAAGATCTCCAAGATAAACAGCATTACCTGCACTTCAAGAAGCTATAAACAATTAAAAACTAACTCCTTATGACATCTATATCATATGGCCAGAAGGTGCCCTCTGTAAAACAGGAATTTGCTAAGACATGTACACTGGTTGGTCTTTTTATCAGCCAAGGGAAGCAGAACTCTACAAGCCCATGCCTTGTAAAGAGCCCTGCAATAAAGATGCCAGCAGAAAGGTCAGGAAAGCTGTTTGAGAACTGGGTTTTGCCACAGGTTAAGTGAAAGCAGGTGAGCAAGCTCCTGCAGCCTGTAAAATGGAAAAGCTAACACCACTTGTATCTCGTTTATTTGCTTTGCACTGCAAGGGAAGGAGCCCATCTCTCCCCAGGGGTTTGCATGTGGGGTTCCCCAAGCAGAAACCAAAGCTTCCTCACCCTGCCCTCTCCACTGCCAGCTTATTCAGCTGCATATACTTAACCACCCTGGGGTACAAATATGGCTTCCTCCCGCAAAACCTGCTCCCCAGCGTAGGCACTGCTGCTGTGTGGGCAAAAACCTCATTATAGCTCCTACCACCATGCCAGCCCTGAATGAAGCTTCATCCACCCCAGGGAGCAGCAGGAATCGATTGCACACTGAAGAAGCCTGTAACTAAATGACTGAAGTAAAATGGGTCCTTAGCACAGGATTAACTTTATGGAGGCTATAAAATAACTGCATATAGTCCAATATTAATTGTTAAAAGAAGAAAGACGAAAAGGTATGGCATTAAACATTGATCTGCAATGGGTTTCAAGCAGCTCTTCGTACGGGAGCTCTCTGGCGCTCAACGGTGAGTGGCACAGACCTGCTACAGCAGTGTAAATGATTTCAGAAGCATTGGCCCCGATACATTAAATATTTAATGTTAACTGCTCCAAACCCATGCCATCATCCAGTGATTTTATTAGCCTCATGAATTTATGGAGGCTCCTTAAGATGATGTTTTATTGCTTTCTTGACAAAATAATTAAAAAGAAAAACATTTAAAGGAGAACATTAAACTGTGACTGGTGTTTTTTTGCACAGCTCGAAGGATGGGGAAATGAGATAAATCCTGCTGTGATCTATGGCAGCTAAAAAGCCTGAATTCATAAGGCAAGCTGGGACTTTGCTGCCATTTAAAGCTGGGGGGGACCTGCATTACCCCTCCTTGACTTGGTAATATGTTCCCACTCCCACCTGGCTGACCAGCTGAATTAGCTTACCAATCCAGCTGAAAACCAGCTTTTGGCAAGGTTAGTTTTATCAGGGCTAGACGAACTTGGTGGCATTTGGAAAGGAGGACAGCAGCAAGTGCATATACTCAGCTACAGCTTCCACCCAAATAAAAAACTTCCACTGCAAAATGCAGCCCTGGCTGCATTGCACCACTTAGCAGAATTGCACATGCAGGCAGCAGTATGTGAAAAAACCCCAAAATCTGGAAAAAGAGAAAAGTCCAAAACAAATTATGGCTTCCCCCCACACTGCACTTCTCAGGCTGTTGTTTCATATTTCCTCCAACTGTATTAAAAATAACTTTACAGAAACGTTGCAAACTGGAAACAAAACCTGTTATTCAGTCCAAATAATTTTGGAGGCTGTTTTTGATTCTCACAACAGACACTGAAAGGTTTTCATTTGTGCTTGAATCAGAATAATTTGCTTTGGCTCTAACAAGTGGTTCAGATCTGAACTCCGATGTAGCAGTGAGATTTCAATCTGTGCTTGCTTTCAGATTCTCCAGGATGTGCAGGAAAGCGGTGGGAGTCTTGTCACATTCCCCCAGCACTAATATTGACTTTATATAGGGCCTAGGGGGAGGAGGGGGGTGAATCACTTTTTAAAAGGTTTTAAATGTCAAACGGAGCAGCATTTTGCAAGATACTGAGGCTTACGTTGCATTTCAGTTCTACCAAGTGTTTAAACATCTGTTTAAGTCCTGCTTCAGCCAGAGCTCAAATCCAACAGAGAAAGAGTTCCCAGCTCCCAAACTGGGGACCACGCAGTAGGTATTTCTCGGACTATGCCAGCAGCTTCTTAGTATCAGAGAGGTACCTACTCCTCTGCCTTTAAAACACTAAAAAGACTGGGGTGCAGGTGTGACTAAATGACTCAAGGGGTTTAAAGTGTTTAAAGATATTACCACATGATGTCCTCAAAAAATCCTGATTAACACATATACTTACACAATGGGCTTTATGGAAGTGCCATTATTTTTGGATTGTAGGTACAGATGGCACTGGATCAAATGTGCATAAATTTCATGTATTACTTATTAATAGTCTGGAACACTATTACTCAAATGACGCTAAACTAGAAACTTTCCAACAGCAAACAAAATTTCCTTAGTATATTATAGAATTATAGAATAATTTTTGGCATAACATGATTTTGTTGCTACTTATAGGGCACAATTAATGGTTAATACAATAAGAAATACATTAAATAGACCATTCTTATTGCATTAATGTTTGCATTGTGATGCAATTTGCACTGTACTAGTTCAATCACTGGCTCCACAGCTACATCTGCACATGTATAATGATTCCTTTAAAATCTATTATGACTTCAAAGGTAGCGTGCATTGAAAAGACAACTTGGCATCTTCTTCTCAAAGATGATGAATTTTAAATTAACTGGAGCAACAGTAACCAAAGTATTGATGAATTTAAATTTCCAAGGAAAACATACAGAAAACCAGCTCTTTCCCACAGGAATGAACAGAGTATTTCCACCACAAAAATTTTCTTCCATGCAAACAGTATAAAAAATTAATAAACGACAGTTGTACAAACTGAAAAAGATAGGACATATTTTCAGAGGGAGAAAATTATCTTTGACACCTCTGCAAAAATTTGGTAATTGGGACAAAAATAATTTCCCCACAGCTGTGCCTGAACAGAGGGGAAAGAGCAGCTGAGCCTCTGCGTGCCTCAAGAGTTCACCTTGCCACAGAATCTGCTCCAGAAGCCAGACCTGGGTGATCAGATTCATTAAAAATTAAAAAAAAAAATAAAATTTCAAACCCCACACATTTGTAACAGGCCAAGCACAAGTCCTGCGCCTGCAGTGCACATTTTTCCCATTTCTGATCACAAGTCAAATTTCTTTCCTTGAGGCTGTGGCATTGGCAGCCAACAGAAGCCATCTTTCAACTTGACAGGAACTTACACCAAAAGACGCTAACGCTGGTTCAATTCTTCCCCTTGCAGAGAGGCACCATTTCAGGGTTTTTTCCCCAGATGCAGATATTTCAGAAAGCTCAGCATCCTCTGGAGACAGCAGAGGTGTGGAGGAGCAGGTCTCATCCCCTTTGTCCCTCATGAAAAGAGAGCCCTTGTCCTGTCTTGCATCAGCTGTCATAAATACATGATTTTTCTAAGCAGGGAATGCTATGCTATTTCTGGAGCCTGAAGACATCCTGACTTCACCTCCTGCCTCACCAAGTGAGTGGAGGAAGTGAGGACAGATGCGTTAGCCTGTCTAGTGCACGGTCATGATGTGCCTGATGTTTCCAAAGTCAAGGGATGAGGCCAGGACAAGGAAGAGCTCTCTGCAAAGGTACAGATCCCCTGACTCATTTCTGGTAACTGTTCCAGAGACACAGCTGACAGTAATTAAAAGGACTTACATACTGGGCTGGTTTCAAACTCAAATCTTCGGCTGAAGCCACCGTAGCCAGCAGCTGTCCGGGCTCGGATCTGGAAGACGTACGCTGAGCCTGGTTTCAAGCCATCTGCCGTAATCATCGTCTCTTTGGATTTGATGATGGTGTAGCTCGTCTCCTGGTCCTTTTTCCAACCCCCCCCCCCCAAAAACCACAAAGTTCAAACACACAAATAGTGGCTCTCAGAGAAGACAGACTCTTAACAACCCCCACAGTGACGTTACAAAGTATGACTGAAATATGCATTTTTGAGGACATTTTCCCCAATCTTCCCCCCTCTGAAGGCCCTTTCTGCAGTACAGAAAGTGAGATCTGAATTTCTCTTTTATAATCAATGCCTCTAGGAGGTATGAAACAGAGCAGAGGGACTTTCCACCCTTAAATGACAATACGGGGACCAAACTGGCGTCTGCAGTAAGAGCAGCTTTCCATTGCTTAGGATGTACACAGCCCGGTGCAACAGAAAGGTTCATTCTACAAAGATCAATCCCAAGGCATGGGGAAGAGGAAAACAGTCCCACTGCTTTAGAAACGGATTTTAATTTATACCAAAACAACTTTCCAGTAATGTAATTAGGCCTAAAAGAGAATAATATATTATACATTGTACAACTTTATGCTGCCATTTCTAGAACCACGAATTAGACCTTGGGAAGGGAATCATAAACCAGAACTGCATGAAAATATCTAGTTTTGCATTGTTCTGAAACAACGAACTTGAAGAAAATTTGCTGAAATAAATCTTCATTTACATCAGTTTCTAATGCAAAAGACTATCAGTTCTTTGATTAAAATTTCGCTCAAATGCTTGGTAATTACTCTTAGAATTATTTACTGTAACACATAATCTACACAAGAGCTCATAAATTAAGGACTGCAAACTTAGAAACTGCTTTTTATTCACCGTATCCTCTCAGATCCAAATTATTATGAGGTAAACAGGAGTTCTTAGTAATTCCCTACCAAGATTTCTGCATAGCTCTTAGGATCTGAACTGATTTTTCTTTTTAATTTGATGGGCAACGTTCCATAGACAGTAATATGCCTGTATAAGGCCCTGGGAATCTCCAAGCGTAGGATTATAGGTTTTCTCATTGAAGCCTGTAGCTGCACAAGACTGTTTTGGAGAAATGTGTGTGTGTATATATATCTCCACCTTTTTTTTTTTCTTGTTAAGGAGCGATTTCTCTTAAAGGAATGCAATCTGACGAAACTGAATTTTCCAAAACATTTAATACAGATCATTCTTATCCCTTGGAAATGAACATTGCGAATTTACCCTTATAAAAGGCTGAAAACCGAGAAAATATAAATGACAGTAGCAACAAACAAGAAGCATTAAGGATGACATCCCAAATCTAACTCAATGACTAGTTAAAGAGGAATAAGTGAATATTAGTTCACATCTTTACTTGTATGTCAGCCCAATTAGGTTTTCAATACACTGTTGGCTTCTGCAAACATTTAAACACTTGAGCTTTCATACGGAAAACACTAAGCTTCACTATCAGCCTGAAGGAAAGAAATCAAGACAGCATAAACTTGGACTGGCTGTAGCTACCTCCCCATGAAGGACTTGCACTTGAAGAACTATTTACTGAAGCTATTTGAGACTAGTTCTAGACCACAAATACAACATTTAAACAGCCCACACCCCACCCCAATTTGTTTGAAAACAAACTAAGTAAAATGAACATATATATGTATTTTTTTTGCTTTAATTAGTTGCTCATTATCAAGTTTTCTAGAAGCTAATCTTCCCAGGCTGCTCCATGGTAAGGATTCAATGCACCACAACAGTTGTTCGAACAAGTTAATAGAAGAATCAGTAATGGATTATTTCCAGCAGTAGGATATCCTGATGCTTGCTTTGTGCTTTAATCTTTTTGAAAACCTCAGCCCTATTTAAGACACTCATGCATCTTGTGCCCTTGCCCAAGCTTCCTCATCTGCAAAAATAACCTTGATTTTAACCTGATGCCGATTTCTGAAATTCTTTTCCCTGTTTGTATGGGCTGCCTGAGCAAGTCCCTCCCATGGTCAGAGAAAGAAGAGAGGAGGAGTAAGGACCCAGTCCTAGTTTGTGTTGAGCGGCTTCACCTGGGTCATAGACAGAACTAATGGAAGATATTCCTTCAGACAGAAATTTGACCCTCCAGAAAAGTGAACTGTGACTTAATTTTCCTCTTGTTTTCATGTAGAAAGCCTTGCTGTTTCAGAGGAAAGAAAGAACACCTTACAATCCCAGCTAAGGCAAGAAACTGCTATTCAGTCAACTCTTGCACACCCAGTTATTGGAAATCTACACTCGGCTGCATCGCTCAAAAGATGCTACTTAGACAAACTGCATTTGTTACCATTTTCATTTAAACTGCATTAATTTTGCAGGAAGAGAACAAATTGCCATTTGAAATTGAGACTAGGAGAGGCAAGCTTTGTAGGAAGAGAGAGTGTTTTCCATTAGACCGAGAGCAAGGGCTGGAAAACCCAGACAAGTTCTTAAGCTAGGATGCCCTTCTTCACATCGGAGCAGATACAATCTCTCCGCAAAACCCTTCTCCTCCCCTTACACCGCAGATGCAAAACCAAGTGAGAAATTGAAATACCAAAGGCAAGGGACAGCCTGATGTTTCCGGGAGGAGATAGACACTCGATCCCCAACCCCTCCTACTTTTAACAAATGAGCAGGATCTATCTTAATGTGATAAGGCCGGAGAGGAATCTGACACGCAGATTTAATGTATTTGTTCAAGAGAAGTGGCACGCTAATGGAAAACAACACCCTCATTTCAAGTCTTCCTAATCATTTACTGCAAAATCAATCTGACATTGATTTATGCATAAAATCGCTCCATTCCCTTCCATGACTCAAATAATTATAACTAAAAGAAGAGGACAGTAAAGAGAAGGTACTTGGGATGCTCAGCAATCAGTCCGTCACACCTTTTCAAAATATTTGATTTCGTATTCCAGGATGATGCCGTTGGGTCGATCTGGCTCCTGCCAGGAAAGGGAGATGCTATTTTTAGTTATCTTCCCTTTTTTCACACTACTGACTGGAGAAGGTGCTGCAAGACAGGAGAAAAACAGAACAGACAAAAACCATGGTTAGTAAGACAGTCTGCCCCTGCTGAAGTCAAACTCGTCATTGAATCCTTCAACACAAGGCAATCCTTAGCTACTGCAGATCAGCGGGGTCTGTTTTCACCTCAGTGGTATTTGTCCATTTTTAACAACTGGATTCACACAGATTTTCAGCAGCTGAGGGTCTGACCAGCATTGCCCACCTGAGAAAAGTAACAACGTGAACCACCAGCAGCTTACACATCAATCTTGTCTTTTCAAGCACTTTTCAAACACATGAACCGCGTAACTTGCCTTTTCAAATGTGTCAGGGGACTATGTTGTCACAACAGAATTACATATTGATTGCATATTGCTTTTTTTCAGCTGCTTCGAAGGCATGTATTTTACAGAAGACCTTAGGTTACACAGGCTCCTTAACTATTTATTTTTTGGCTCGTGTAGTAGTTAAAGACTAGACATCTTTCAGCCTCCTCCTTCCAGAACCAAGGAACAGGGTAGCAAGGCCATTACAACCTTTATAATTCAATTGCTCTCCATAAATATCGCTGGGGTGTTATGGCTCACACAGTGATGCTAATTCCTTGCAAATGGCAACTGTAAAGATTTTAATGGCGATCGCAGCTTGGAAGTTCACGGCACGCTTGGGGAAGCCGCAGAATAAAAGCAGCAATACAAGCTCTGCTTATTATTTTAAGATGCAGCTCTGAAAGGTTATCTGCCCTTTGCAGCACACATGTGCATCAGAAACAGGCTTGATCCTCTGTTTTCAGTCCAATATCTGCAGAGACTTTTCAAGTTACGGTTGTTACCACCCCTGGCAGCTCCCTAGCAAAAGTTGCTATGGGCAATGCAACCCTAACACCCCAGGTATTTCATGCCAGAGATTAGGAAACAACACTGAGTGAAAAGGGGACTGAAGAAATTCATAGTCTCTAATTTACAGGGCCAAGAGCAGCTTCTCCAGAGAAAAAAATCAGCCCACGCCTGGCTGAGGGCCTTCGACTCACCCTCCAGACAGGTCAACTCTCAGCAAGGATTACAGGGGGAGCTGGGGAGACTCACGGCAAAGACCTTTGTGGCCGTATGGGGAACCAGGTGCACAGAGCAGTAGCAAACTATCACATTTTATCTTCCAGAACAAAGACTTCTCCTATATGCAGGACTAGCTAATTTTCATAATACTAAAAAACCCCAACCCATTAAGTAAAATAAAGAGAACAAACATTAATTTTGCCAGGTCTGATCTTCAGCCAAAAAGAGTAAGGGAAGAGCCCCAGACAATTATCCCTGGACTGAAGGCTAGCAGCAAGCTTTCTCTTTTAAAGCAAGCTCCCGCATCACAGTCTCTTTCCAGCCCCAGTTTTTCTCACTCCTGTTTACTAATCTCTCCCCGACTTGGCTCTTGGAGTATCCTGAAAAGTGTTGGCCATTTCCATATTGTTTTCTGCTGGAGAGCTGGCATCAAGCTACACAGACAGCACTTGCTTTTTAGCTGTGCATCCACCACCATGCTCACAACTGTTTCCACTGAGCAAGTAAAACCCACCTGGATTTGAATGATGATCATGTTATTTATGTAGGCACCGCACAGTGATCACCAACATTTTTTCATCCGCAAAAGTCAGCTTACCCTTGGCTGATGTCCTCCACAATTTTTTTGGCCTATGTGAAGGCAAATAACAACCTAGACTCAAACTGCTAATCTGATATAGGACTTCCCATTAATTAATCCATGTGCCTAAATGTGTGTTGTGCATGCATGCGCACAGCAAGTTGAGTCATGCATGTGAGATACATGGTCCGTGCACATGTGTATGGTCAGATGTGTTAGCCCAGAGAAGACAGTAAGCAGTGAACTCTGTTAAGATGGACTTCCCTTCTAATGCAGAGGGAGCTACATGGTTTTCAGAGGCATCGGAAAACAAGTCTCACTATGGGGTGGTGGTGCCAAATAACAGGTGATTCTACAACCCTAGTTAAATAGACAATACTGATCACTCGGATGCTACACATAGGGGATGGAGACACCATAGTACTCAGAAAAAGGGACCCATGCCTCTCTAAGACTGTTCTCCAATACCCCCAAATCCCTGCAACGCCTATCCCAGGCTTGCAGAGCTGGCAGCAGAGGTCTGGCAGGATGGAAAACGTCAGAGCTGAGCATTAAACCTTTTTAAACTCCCATTAGCAAAAGCAAACTTGAGAAGTGCAGCAAGGGGAGACCTCAGCCCTGCCTGGTATCGAATGCCTCTTACGAAGGTGAAAACTATGCAATTCTCAGTGTCAAGATCACCTGACCAAATAATGGACTTTTCATCCACTTTATTGAAGTTTCCTGAAGTGTTTATAGGACCGAGGCTCACAAGTGCTTTAAAAACAAGAGAATTATGCAAGTGCTCCTGAACTCTGCCGCAAAATCCTTCCCTGGGAGGTTCAGGGGAGTTTAGCTCTCATTCACGTGCATGAGAACAGTACAACACAAAACGCACCACCAGCCATCCAAAAGTGCCTGTCAAACTCCCTACTTCCCTAAAACAGAGCACCCTCTTTAAAAAGTATGCAAGTCTCTAACACGTTCAACTGTGGCTCTGCAAAATGCTCTGCTCTACCGGGAAAAAGAGGGAAGATAAGAAAATGAGTAACCCAACTCTCAAAGTAAATTAGAAAAGGAGTAACTGTATCCTTTTTGAATCTCCTTCAAACGAAGCGTTAAAGTGTAACCATGAGATAAAGGCCAATTAAGTAAATTCAATAAATCCCAGCGGGCTGGGATGATACGGCAGCTACTCTGCATCCTCAATGCACGAAGATTATGATGCTCTGAACTGAAGGAAGGAAGGTATAAGTATTTTTGAGTTTTCTTTGTCAAACAAAATGTAATCCAATCCAGGCAAGTGGACAAAGTCTCCAATCATTCCATCTTAAAAGCCTGCAACTGGATACTGTGCTATACGATCTCAGGAAAATAAAAGGATTACTTGAGACTTGCTTTTCAAAGGTCACTGCTTCTGCAAGGGCAGCATCTTCTTAACAGAAAGAAGCCAAGCCACGGAGCACTTCCATATGGAGTACAACAGGTAAAAAACATAAATTCACATAAGAGTTTGGAGTGCAACATGTAAAAAAAAAATGATTCACGTAAGAGTCAAGATACATAAAGCTGTGATCTCCCATGTTTCTTATGTAAGCAGGCAGAAGTCTTGTTCAAATCCCTGTCTTGACACTACAAAGGGTGGATGTACATCATGAATTGTTCACACGTTGCTTTACAAGTAATCTGCACATATGCATTAATTTCTCAGCAAGACACTCAAAATCAAACAGGGATATTACATCATGTATGTTTATGTTCACCATTCATGAAAACAACCATGCATGTGATAAAAGCAAACAGAAGATGTAACAAGGTGTGAAATTGCTAATGTACACTTTTGCTTTCATGAGACCTAAATTAATCAGGAAGCAAATAAAAGCACAGAAAACTGATTCTACCTTTTTTTGTTCTGTTTCCAACATTTCTTAAGAAGAGTAAGGGGACATACCAGATAAATAAACAAAAGTTTCTGCAGAAGATGCATCATTAGTCACATCTGAATAACTACAAGAGATGATTTCATGAGGAATAGACCTTTTAGGACATTCTTCCTCTGCAACCTTTGATAACGACATTAGCACTGAATTAGCCATCTAGGAACCCAACCCCATATTTACAACATACTATGCTATGTCCCACTAACATCTAATATACAATGATGCTTAGTGGAATAAAATGTTAATTATATTTTAAGAGAAACTAATTTTATCAGGTGAATGACCACTGCACCAAGATAAAACAAATAATCCAGTTTCTACATCTCATGGTCTATCTAATGCTCTCTCCAGCCCAATTACTTTTGCCTTGGTATTTTTCACTCTGGCAGAAACAACAGCTAATGGTTCTCTGTCTCACCCTTAACCCCACAGCCAGTGAAGTTTTCCACTTCCGATTAAAAAAAAAAAACTAGCTCCCCTCACCCTTGGTGCAAAAACCAAGCCACCAGCCCCCAGGACCTTCAATCCAGCTTTTTCTGCCAGGACAGATCCTCACTTGGAGCAACCCAGAGTAGCCCAGGAAGAGACGACAATTTACATGGGCAAAGGGGCTGGCACCTCTCCTTGCTTTGGCTCTCCAGGTATCTGGGCTTCAGGTCCCTTTCCAAAGACAACTAAAATATCAAAGAGGAAGATCCTGCTGCTACCATCCCTGTCCTGGCTGCTGTTATAGACATCTATGACATAGATGTCTATAGATACAGACATCACCTTTTATAGACATCTATGCTATGGATTTTCATGTGTTTTTCATGCCTTTGCAAATCTCTTTTGCTGTGATTACTTTCCTATATGTGCAAACGTTTGGGATCTAACACTTCAGACCTCACAATATACCTTGGGGTTCCTCCCTCCATGTGATGCCACATTTCTTTAGCAGTCTGAATTTATGCCAGAAGATTTAAAAGTCAAAATCATGCGTGTGATTAAATCAATGCCTTCACCTGTCATCGTATAACCAAATAGTTATGCTATCATTAATGCACTCATAAAGCCAGGTTTAATTGAAGAAAATGAAACCTGTACCAGAAGAGTTACCACAAGACAAGTAATTCTGGTTCCACTTCAAAAGCCTGGTATACTGCAATTTTTCACTCAGTTTCTAATTAATGACATTATTGAATTTTTTTTCTCAGGCCCTTGGTGACTTTAGAGTTTGGAGCAAGACCTGCATTATTCACTGAATCACACTAAAGGCATGTGAAATTGCAGGTGGATTCAAGCAGTAGATTAATTTTAAACAAGACACATACATTAGTTAAAACAGAAACACTGCTTTGAGAAGGGAAAAAAAAGACTTCACTGTATTATGTCTCTGCATTTCTGTATAGAAATGATGTACTTTTAGAAAAGCTCAGCACCTAAGGGCACTTTTACTGCAGATATTATACCTGGGGCAGAACTTAGCGTTTAAGTCAAAACTTTACTTCTATGCCACAATTTTTAATATCCCAAAGTGTACCTCAGTTTGCCCGATAATGGGTTTCAAAATTCTTTATCCCTTGAGGACAAGTAGCTGCAAACCATGCCTGGCTAGTTAGACAAGCAGGTTGGACCCCAATTTGCAGGTGCTTGTAAGTGCTTCTGAAAACTGAGTCCAGGGAATGAAAGGTCCTTGGACTACATACCCTTAAATGCCATTTCAATTCTACCTGAGATCTTACATGGGATTTCAATGATGCACAGGCCCTAAATAGTGCAAGGAGGTAAATTTTAGCCCCAGGATTAAATCCAAACACCTTGCCAAATACAAGCCCAGTCCTAAAACATGGTTCATATCTGGAGATCGTCATCTTTTGAATGATTTCTCAAGGTATCTCTTGAGTAGGTGGGGACTTCATGCTGGTCCTTTTCACACATCAAATATCAAAATGAGAACACAATCTTCAAATTACCTTGGCAATGAATATATAGTATTTCTTCACATCTTCTACCTCCCAAGACGAACACCTGAGGTGAATGCCAGGTCTCAGACCAATTTACAGTCTCTGTTACCCACCTCCATTTTGAATACCTCCGAAACCTGAGACGCCTTGATGTGTGCCTTGAAATGAAAGAGGTCACACAAGAGAGAGAAACCCTACTCAAGCGCTCAGTGGCCCTGACAGAAGGCAGGACCCTATTTTTGTAACATGAGTCCATGGCCAACCCAAACAACCACATTTATTGCATATGAAAAGGGGCAATCTTTCAGATGGTTCTCACCCCAGTCCATGAAAGATTAAATGCAGCTCCTTGAGCTCAACAGCACGACAAGCCCAAGCTAGTCACAGAGCGAAGGTGCTGGTTCCCAGCTAGACACAGGGTTGGGTTCGTGCAAGGTGAAACCCAAATTGCTGCCTAATTCTCTCAGAGAGCCTGTTCTTTCTTTGACAAAGCTTTCCTCAGATAATTTCTCTCTAGACTTCTAATCTTGGACCTAAGATACCATAAAAGTATCTTTGCTAAAGGCAGAGAGAGCAGGACGGATGCTGTGTTTTTTGTGGACACTACTAACCTGATGCTTTTCATTACCAGCAGCCCCACTACAGAGAAGTGCTCATGGTTGGAAGATACAAAACAGAAAAACAACTTCAATTCATACTCACATTAGAGAGATAACAGAAGTAATCTTTATGCAATTTGCATTAGCACAGGCATAATGGTTAACCTCTTACTTCTGATGTGTGTAACAGCTCAGGAGATATGCCTGGTTGAGACTGGGACTGCGGTGCACCAGTGTGGTCTAAGGCTTCAAGATTTACTGTGCCCCAATACCCTGTTCTTGCTGTAATTCCACTGCGCTAGCACAACTTGGGGGAAGGAGGGGTGCGTGCACACTAAATTCACCTAATTCAAGGCTGCCTTTTCTCTGAGCACCTCCTGGAGGAGGTTGCAGGGAGAGAAACAGCAAAGAGAAACACCAAGGGAAACAAATTATCTTCTGCTTAACAGAGACTAGCTGACATCAACTGATCCACCCATAAGGACCTATTGCTTCTTGCCACAAATCTTTTTATAAACACTCCATGATATTTAGCTACTCCTATAAAATGGTATTAAAAGAACAAATAGCAAGAGAGCAGTATTACTGTGTGTACAAAATCACTACTCAAATCCTCATTACATTAACTTGTGTTACAAAAATGTATCTATAAAATATACTTTGTTATTAAGACTGATTACTGATTATTGATGCATAAGTTATGAAAACTATAAAATGCATAGCTTTAAAGCGTTTGTATGCAGTCTTTTCCTCTTAATCAAAATATGGTGTTAATTGTAAGAAAGCAGGGCTCAACACATACTCCGCGAAGGACAGTGGATGCAGCCAACACAAGCTTTGCCGTTCACAAAATATTTTGCCTTAGCAAAATATTGCCGAGACTCACTGAAGCACCTGCCTTTGTGGAAGCAACCCAGGCAGGCATAGCAATGTCTCGCCTCTGGCACTCCTTTCTGTATGCCCTGTTGCTGACTGAACGCATGTTTCCAAAAATAACTGCTTTTGCCACATTAAAAGCAAATAACTTCTAAAAAATTTAGCCTAACGAAGCTACACCATGACACAGCTATCATACGTTGCAATTGCAACAAGATTACTAGCAGAGCCTAAAGACATCACAGGATCTGGGCACTAAACTATACAGCCTTTAGGGCAAGACGACTTTGTTATTCTTCATGTGCACACCACCCCATATACAACCAAGCCAGTATATTTAATGGTATCTATCATATATCAACACTGCATAATCTTGGGCAAGACTCTTAAAAGCACATGATTTCAAAAAATAAATTGGATTCTTGCCATTTGCCTTCTGTTTACAGAGTTGTACAGACACGCTTTCAGCTCCTGGCAATCACAGATGCGAGACGTGAACTCTTAAAGAGTGGAAGCTGCCTGCAAATTCACGCGACTTACAGGCACAGGGCTTTAGGAAAACAGGACCAGATATCACAAGAGAAAATTACAGGTAATAGGAACTGCTCGTCCCCCCACCAATCTTAAAAGTTGTAAATGAGAATAACGGCATTAGCTGTCATTTATCTCCAGATAGCGCAAGCTAACCAGTATGGTCACCATTGGAAATGCCCACTGTTGGGATGTAGAGAAATGAGAAAAGTCCTGGCACTTCAGTTGTCAAGAAATCTTGTTGTCTTATTGTCCGAGGGAATTGGCTGACATAGTTGCCAAGCCACTCTCCATGATATTTGAAAAGTCATGGCAGTCAGGTGAAGTCCCTGGGGACTGGAAGAAGGGAAATGTTGTGCCCATTTTTAAAAAGGGAAGAAAGGAGGACCCTGGAAAATACCAACCTCTGTCAGCCTCACTTCTGTGTGTGGGAAGATCATGGAACAGATCCTCCTAGAAGCTATACTAAAGCATATGGAGGACAGGGAGGTGATTCGAGACAGCCAGCACGGACTCACCAAGGGCAACTCCTGCCTGACCAACCTAGTGGCTTTCTATGAAGGAGTGACTGCATCAGCGGACAAGGGAAAAGCAACGGGTGTCATCTATTTGGACTTCTGTAAAGGGTTCGACACAGCCCCCCACAACATCCTTCTCTCTAAATTGGGGAGATACAGATTTGATGGGTGGACTGTTTGGTGGATAAAGAATTGGCTGGATGGTCGCATCCAGTGACCAGGTAGTGGTCAATGGCTCGGTGTCCAAATGGAGACCGGTGACAAGTGGTGTCCCTCAGGGGTCCGTACTGGTCAGTACTGTTTAATATCTTCATCGGTGACATAGACAGTGGGATTGAGTGCACCCTCAACAAGTCTGCAGACAACACCAAGCTGAGTGGTGCAGCTGACACACCAGAAGGATGAGATGTCATCCAAAGGGACCTGGACAAACTGGAGACGTGGGCCTGTGTGAACCTCATGAGGTTCAACAAGGCCAAGGGCAAGGTCCTGCAGCTGGGAGGGGCCAACCCCCGATATCAATACAGGCTGGGGCATGAAGGGATTGAGACCAGCCCTGAAGAGAAGGACCTGGGGGTACTGGTGGATGAAAAGCTGGACATGAGCCAACAATGTGCGCTTGCAGCCCAGAAAGCCAACTGCATCCTGGGCTGCATCAAAAGAAGCGTGGCCAGCAGGTCGAGGGAGGGGATTCTGCCCCTCTGCTCTGCTCTGGTGAGACCTCACCTGGAGTACTGCGTCCAGCTCTGGGGCCCTGAGCACAAGAAGAACATCATGGACCTGTTGGAGTGGGTCCAGAGGAGGGCCACAAAAATGATCCGAGGGCTGGAGCACCTCTCCTATGAGGCCAGGCTGAGAGAGTTGGGGTTGCTCAGCCTGGAGAAGGGAAGGCTGCAGGGAGATCTTATGGCGGCCTTTCAGTACTTAAAGGGGGCCTATAGAAAGGATGGGGACAATCTTTTTAGCAAGGCCTGTTGTGACAGGACAAGGAATAATGGATTTAAATTAAAGGATGATAGATTTAGAGTGGATATAAGGAAGAAATTTTTTACATTGAGGGTGGTGAAGCACTGGAACAGGTTGCCCAGAGAGGTGGTAGAGGCCCCATCCCTGGCAACATTCAAGGTGAGGTTGGATGGGGCTCTGACCAACCCGGTCTAGTTAAAGCTGTCCCTGCTCACTGCAGGTTGGTTGGGCTGGATGATCTCTAAAGGTCCCTACCAACCCAAAGCATTCTATGATTCTATGAAATCCTCCATACTCTGTTATTTTCATTTCTTTTGTGATTTCCAAGAAGACTTATCACAGACAACTGCAGAATATTGAGCACACTCATCTTGAGGGAGAGGAAGTATTACCTCCAGCTTGTTCACTCAACAAATAAATTCAACGCCTTACCAGGAACACTGGATTTTAAGGATTGCCTATATAATGAAGGCTACAAAGGGCATCATACTCTGTAACATCAATCCAGGTAATTTTTTGCCCTTGAAACCTGAATGCTTGCAAACACTCACCTGTATTTTGCAGGGACTCCAAAGCCAGAGTCACAGGCACCATGGTGCAAAATCCCTTCATAAAGCTACAGACTGTTTAAAAAAAAAAAAAAAATTAAAAATTGGCCTGGCAAGACTGTCCATGGCCATAATTCACTGTTTGGGAAACTTCTTTCCGATTGCCAGGCCTAGTATACATTCATTTCTACTCAGAGCAGCATCAGCCCCGAGTCCTGCACAGACAGTTCGGGCTGGGCTGTGATTTATTCTGAACCCAGGAAGGGAGAGGGAGACATTAGGGCATCACGGTTTGCCTGGGCTCAGGGAATAGGGCTCTCTGCTGTCCCTAGCAGGTCCTTGCACCCAGGGCCAAACTGTACCTGAGACAAAGGGCTGCCAGAGCAGGGAAGAGAGGAATGAAGGAATATCTTCCTGTAGGGCACCGATCCATAGGGAATTGCAATACCCATTTTTGTTTTTTCTAGGGCCTCTGGAAATCAAGATATTAAGTTTTTCTCAAAGCTGGGGAACAGTTTGTGGTTAAGACCAGAGGCAGATTCCTTCACGCCACAGAAGAGCTGTAATTTCCCTATATTCCATTAGTGGTTTAGTTGTGAAGCCTAAGAATAAATACTATTGACTCACAAGACTCTTATAAATTCACTCCTAGCAAGGTGATAAGGGCTGCAGCTCTGATCCATCAAAGCACTTTGGGAAAATGCTTAACTTTAAGCACATGAGTACTACCACTGCTGTCAGCACTTTGCTGGATCATAGCCACAGGGCTCAGCATTTTGCAGTAGAATCCTCGTTATTGAGTACATTTATCAGGTTAGCTTCCAGCACACTTACCAGCGCCTCTTCTATCATTAGTAACCTAATACCTTATTTGCATTTCAGCAAAAGCTTCCTTTTAAAAAAGGCATGCCATTAAAACCAAAACAAAACCACAGCTACTGAATAAAACACATAAAACATGCATGTTCCTGCTCCCTACCATAACTCACCTTCTTAATTCCTAGATTGGCTCCTTTCTTCATACAAGACTTGCTGCATCCTTCTTCCAGCTGCTATCAAACTCTAAACCTGGTAAATTCACGGACCATTTTTAAACTGTGTGGGAAATTTCCTTCTCTGCCAAGCCTGCCACTCTGTATGATACACCAATCAGTCTTGCTGATGAATTCTAATATTAAAGCCAAATTACTAAACACTCCAGTGAAATCAGAGGCGGCCAAATAAATTCCTTGTTTCCACTTAAAAAACAGCTACTGAAGAGGCGCAGCAGGTCAGAAGGAAGAATAGGCAAAGTCCTTAACTCCCATGGTAACTAGTTTTGGATTTCCAGTGGTACTTGGTCCCTCCTACCACCAGCACTCTTCTCTCACATCTCATTCATAAATGGGAGAAAAGCATGAGCCCACCACCTTTGACAGGACCCTGAGCTGGCCACAGCTTTGCAGAACCACAGTCCAAACTTCTTCTGTAAGCAAGTTCCCCAACGAAGACCAGAAGGCTTGAAATAAAATTCTTTAAAAAAACCCAACCAACCAACCAACCAACCAACAACCCCCCCGAACAGGTTATATTAGAACAAAAACCTAGAACAGTAAAACCTCAAAGTGACTAGAGCTGAAATGGAAAGGTTTATATACCTGTGGTTATATATACGTGTGGTCCGTAAAGCCACTCTCACCCTGTCCTTGGTTTCAGACTGACAGTGGCTTCTCTGGATCAGGGCAAATGCTGCCCAGGCTATCACTGTTTCAAAGGGAAATGGCAGACAAATAGAGACAAAATCTAGCAGATCTCATCCTTGCTGCCAACTCAGACACCCTGCCCAGTTTTTTGGCACTTAAGTGTGACCATGGGTACCATTTGCCCTAAAATCTCAGGTTCCAAGCATTGAAATGAAGCTAATGAGCAAATTTGGCGCAGATCAAAGTGCACTTACAGGTGCTTGGGAAAACATCTTTTGATAATACCAAGGGAAATTTGGGTACTCTCAGCTTCCTAAGGGCTAACCTTTGCCGTATGAAAAATGGGAGCTTCCCCATTGGAAAGAAAGAAGAAGAGCTGCAACTTCAACCCAGGGTTTCCTGGGAGGCAGAGAAGTGATTTATCAGGTCCTTGGGGAGAAAAGCAAAGTGCTCGAGGGAGCTGGCAGCTCCATACTATGCCCCTATTTTGAATGTCAGGGAAAACACAGTGGATTTTGAGGGAATCCGAGAGGGAATCAGAGGACAAGGACAAGTTGAGAAAGCTACAAACAGAGACTGAAGCAGAGTTGTTCAGTCCCAGGGAAAAAGAGACTGAAAGAGAACATGAGTCTCCAAATAAGTAAAAGGCTGCTGTCTCTGAAGCAAGACAAGCACAGAATTAAATTTAGGAACAGCTTTCTAAGGACAAAAATAATGAAGCACCGAGAAAAATCACCCAGTGAACCTGTGGCATCTGTGTGTTTGGAGGTTTTAAAGCAGGTTAGATGAGCACATCCTGAGATCCTTCCAGACACACAGCTCTACAAAGGCAGCTGGGCATCATAAGGTGAGTGATAAAAATAAAAAGGATCTTGAAAGGCAGAGATCTGGGAGACATACATTTCATGCCATTTACCAGCCTGCACGTTTGTGCCAGGAGACGTTAAGGAAAAATCTGAATTGTTGAAAGCAGCTAGTTGCACAAAAGGATGGCACTGGGATAAAAGCATCAGACCAGAGGAAATAACACTTTGCTTTCCAGCTCTGCCAGAGACTTGTAGCATGACCATGGGCAAGTCACTTCATCTTTCCCTGCTGTTATCTGTGCAATGAAGATAATGATAATTCCTTTATCTATTTTGACTTGAGGGGCAGGAACTAACTATTCAGATGCTGCCAGCACAATCTTTGCTTTGGCCTGCAGGCACTGCTGTAAGGCAAATAAAGAAAAGAAGGAATACCTGCAAGCATTACTCCTGGCAGCCGGCTTCTTCTATTTAAATCACAAGCAACTTGGCAACACCACGCTGAGCTCAAACATGGAACAAAAACCCTACGTCAGTGACAAAAAGGAAAATTACACAGAAATTTGTGGTAAAGGCTTATTTTCATAATTTAATAACTCTCCACAACTTCTGTTTCCGAGCAGAAGCACTAGTTGTGTGCTGAAAGATGAGCGCTGTGTAAAATTGCTTTGCTGAGGCGAAACTGCAGAGATCACGACCGAGCAACACAAAGCCCAGGAGGAACATCAGTGTTTTGAATGGGATAAATGCAGCTGCGTATGAAAGCATGGCTCTTGACTCTCCCGCCCTGCAGGGGCATTACCTTCCTGCAAGAAGCAAATACAGACTCTCTTCTGACAAAATATGGCAGGCTTTTCCAGTCCAGTTGGTTTCTGAAGGTGTTGAAAAGGATTTACTCAAGAATATTCCAGAACACTTCTGACATGAAAACCCAATTTACAGACTGTACAGGGACTCTCTAGTCCAGTTTTTCCCCTCTACTGCTGACAGGGTATGTCTTGAGTACTTGCCTACTCAGCTGGGTCACCACAGGCTCTAGAGGTCAGGGCAATGCTATGGGAACAGGAAAACAGCCTGAGCATCCAAGGGTGGGATTGCCATCTGGATGCTAAATGGTCCCAACAGACATTTCAGATGTTTTAAATTGTAGTTGCACATGTGATGCATAAATGAACACGTCTTTAGCTTCTCCTCAGTATCAGAACTGTGGTCAAACAGGTTTCTGTCTGCAACACACTGCTTAACGCAATCTACATTGGTTGGTGCCTGGTCCTCCTGCAATAGTATTTGTCACTGTTTTGTGTGTATGACCGATCAAAAGTTAGGTGAGATATATGCACAGAAGATAGCAGAGTGGGAATTTTCTGCCTTTTTGGCTTGCATTTCCAATAGTGCTGCTCTCTGAAGCATCGGGGGGGAAAAAAGTGCCACAAATCCACTTTTTAGATCCATCCACCTCCTGGCTATGAAACAAAACCAGTGGCTTCACTATTCCTAGATATGGCTAGTAAGAGGCTTACAGGAATCAAGCAACATACTGCTTCGGAGTAAGCATTTGTGAAGCTGCACTCTCTTGAGGCTTTGGCGACATCTTCTTATCCAGCATTCCCAAGACCTCATTATAGAAAGATGGAGGTGAGACAAGACTCACTGTATCCAAATTCCTCTTTTCGTTCACGACCAAAGGGCTACAGATGTGGTTTTGGCAAGTTCTCCTTATAGTGATCACTCACTTCCTCTCAGCTTTGTAATTGTTAGAAGAGAAAAGGGGATTTCAACATGATTGGTCACTGGGGGTTCCTCCTTCAGAAGAGTTTCTCGGCTGTCTTCTCCACTTGGACCAGGGGATGTCTTGGACAGACCAAAGCAAGTGCCCTACTCCTTCCAATTGTCTCACCTTCACCTTTATTCAGTGGTGTGCGTCCTAGATCAGCAAAAAGTTTAGTAAGGAAATAAAATATGTATATGCATGTCTCCATACACACGCAATACATAAAACACTTCCTTGTTTGGTATTACCCTGCACAAGACTCCGCCTTGACCAATCTTCATGCTGCAAGTGCTCACCTCATCCAGTGGCTGGCTGAAATTGCGCCTTGAAGATGGCAGAAAGTAGTCCAAACAAGGCAGGTGACAGGATGCGGTGGCTACTAGAGCTTCCTGCACAAATACCAGCTGCTCACAGGCATTTGCCTACATCCTTCACAGGTCTGTGATGATGTTAGCTCCCACTTGCTCTTGGAAAAAAGCAGTTTACAGCACAACTGAAGGCTACCTGACCAGTACAGGTAGGAGTTCATTAAGGTTTTCCTTCAGACAACAACTTGAGTCATCCACGGGGCTGTCATCTCAAGATCAGACATGTACAACAGCTTGTCTGCATGGGGCCAGGGCTCAAGCTACTTAGACTGAAGAGCCAAAAATTGAACCCTATGGGTTTCTCCGCTATTCTGTTCCCCAGGACGTTGCCTATCAGGATGACTTTTCTCTCCTTAAATGTGCCCTGCATAAGTGTGAGATGATAACAGTAAGTGGCATTAAAAATGTGAATGATGAATGCTATGCATCAGGCAGGATGATTAAATAACTAAGTGTAGATTCTGGGTTATATTCGCTTCTCCGCCTTCTGACATGATAATTAATCATTCCTAATCTATGGCAGAAACAAAACAGAGATTACCTCCTCTCAAACAATTCGGCTTCTATTCTCCTTTGTTTATTCCCCCCCTTCTATACAAGGGGAAAGCCCATTAACTAGCTCTAACTGTTTTTAATTCAGCGGTATTGAAATCGGAATCCTAGCAATGCATGTAATTGAACCCGTTTTTACAGGACTGCCTTCCAAGGACTAGCAAAGGAGAAGCATTCGTATTATCAAGGTCACTGCAGTGAATGCAAGAATAACGAAGACTTGGGTTTGCATCAGGTTTCAATTACAGTGAAGTATTCAAATGTTGCTAGACTGCCCCCCAAAAAATGAGAAGTACTCTTAAGAGAGAGACACACAGTTAAGTGGGCTTAACAAAAGGAGCAATATTTAAAACCGGTTAGTTAAAATTCTGTACCAATACACTGGATTCAACCAGAATGTATTTTATGCTCATTTAACTTGAATTCACAAATTTATAGGCAGCAGGTAAACCAAGATAATCAATTTTAAATCGTTATCCCTAGATTTTAAGGCCACAAGAGGTAATTTAGCCCTCCCACAAAACATCACTGAGTTTTCATCTTCCTTTAAATCAATAATGATTCACCCCGGGGGCAGATTACCAAACTTCACCATGCAGTGACTTGCTGGAGTATTGCACATCTTGCCCTGTGTCCTTAATAACAAAACCACATTTATATCTAATAGTGATGTCTGCTTGTGTAAAGGAAGGGCACAGTTTGAAAAAGGGTGTAAATTTGGTTAAAAAAAAAGAAAAAAGACTGTTTTAAGAGATAACTGAACTTTGTTCTAGAAATTAGTACTGAAGACAAAAAGTATTAAAATAAAATTAAAAAAAAAAAAATCAATACAACAGTTACTTCCTGAGAACCTGAAAAGCAAAATAGAAAAGAACACTTTTAAATATAGATATACACACACTTCCACGAGTCATCCAGGGGAGGGGAAAAAAAAAAAAAAAAAAAAAAAAATCAAGAAAAGTCTCAAGTAAGGATGTATGCTTCAAGTGTGCTTTTTAAAGTTGAATGTCCCTTGAAGACTGTCAGTGAATTTCGAAGCAATATGGCAACATTTATCAGTCTATAAAAATTATAAAACCAGCTTGATTTTAAAAAGCCTGCAGACACTGAACTATCACATCCGATCAGTGCGAACTGTCCACATGCATTTTTATACTATATAGCACTACAGTGTACAGAAATCAGCTCCATGGATTACCCTCCCATGGGCCTTTTTCTACCAGTGATGAATGCATCTGAGAAAAGTGGAAATACATTTTTCTCAGTGTTATCATCCATTCAAAATGTTACATAGCTAAGAAAAAAGAAAAAAAAAAATCCCATCCACTCGTACAGCTGCCAAGCAACTGCTTGCAGACATATATTACTTCATGTGGTACACAATCACTTTATTTATTGTACTCCAACCAAAATTACTCAAGCCATTAATGCCTGTCTAACTTCTTGTGCATCGCTCTGATAAGAACTTCATATTACTTCTTTCTCCTGCTAAATGAAAGGCATGTTGACCGCACAGGCACATCTTACCTTGTATCTCAAGAAAGATACCGCTATCATCCTTGCATGGTTTCCGGTGGCTGCTTAGTCTTGTATCTGCTGCATAAATATGGACTGCGAGTTCCCACTGGCATCACTGGGGTGCTGCTCATTTTAAAGCTGCTGGAGCTAGCTGCGTTCTCTTTTGTTTATTCTGAGACTATGGCCTTTAAAGCCTGGATGTGACATTTAAAAGGGCCATTAAATGTCATATTCTCTCTCGACCATGAATCTTGTCTAACACAGCAGTATGTTATAATCTCAGTGATCTAATTCTCAAGATCATCTCTTTACTGACAAGACCCAGGATGGTCACTATGATAAAGCTCTGGGAACTCAAAAAATATCTCAGTCACTGACCCAATAATAAATCTGATGCTCTCTGCTTCATCTTTTCCTCAGTAAGGCATGACAAATCATATACTACGACTACATACTAAATGACCTGGGCAAAAGGATTTTCAGAAAAGTGCAGTTTTGCAAGACACTGCATTGTTAAAAGAATGAAAATTAAAATGGTTATACTTTCATGCACCAGAGAATCTTGCTTCCTCAACACCCCAGGGAAAAATTTATGTTTAGAGCCAAAATTTCTAGAGCCCAAACAGAAACACAAGCAGCAGCTGTGAAGCCATCCAGAGGAAAAAGTGGGAAGATCAAATCTACCTGAGACATCAGGCTGTACCTTGCATTCATCTGCATGAGAGGCTACTCACTGACTTCATCAGAAGTAGCTTCCATACAACTAAGACAAGCATTTGATCCACTGAGGGAAGGGGAAAGGGTACTGAACTAGACAAAGCAATGAATGAAACAGAAGACCACTTGGACTTATGGTCAGCTGGAGATTAACACAGAAAAAAATTTACTCTTCCATTTTGGAAGAGGTCCTATCTATGGTCTTGCTCCATTCAGCAGTCCACATCAGGAAGGACTCACATGTATGCCAAGATTCAATCCCTAACCCTCTATTCCTGCACAGAGTACTAAAAAGTAGTTGAGAAACGTGGGGGAGAAGGGGTGGATGCAAATAAACTAAATTCATTTTATGGCTCAACCTTGACTCCAGCGAAGCATGGTGCCACCGGACCCTGTTGACCTTTGGTCTCTTCCCAGCCCCACTGCTGAACTGTTGGGTGACCTTGGGAAAAATCACTTCACTCCCTCTTGCAGCCTGTAAAATGGGTGGGAGGGACATTCACATCCCTCGCAAAGCACTGTGAGGTTCACAGTTAACGTGTTCTGCTGAAGCGCATAGAACCCCACCTTTGGCGGTAGTTTTAGGCCTGTGGCTGAAACCATCTCTCCCCTGAGCTCCTCCTTGTCCATCCCTTCCCAAACACATTTAATTAAAAAGCCCCGAGTGCCGCTGAGCTGCTAATGACAATCTTTTATCAAAAAAAGATTCCCTTGGCAAGTTGTTCCTTTCTTACTGCTAGCCACAATTTCCAGTTGTCTTCCTTATATCCATAGTAAGCTGCTTCTACCTATACTTTGATAGACTGACAAGAAAACATGCTTAATCCCCAGCAACAATTTTCTCATTTAAGGCTGCAGTGCCCTGTGCCTGTGACGTGTGGCTGGGGCTATTTCATAGACAAGCCTCTTCCCAGTGTCTCCCACGAGTCCAGGTTTCTCTCCTCCAATGCTGGCATGCAGAAATACCCTGTGCAACAGAGCTCAAATGCAAATGAACACTACTCCCTCCTGGCCCTCACCAAATCTTTTTTCTTTTTTTTTGTGCGTGTATAAAACAGGCAGCATCAAATACTTCAGCCAGCAGTGTGGAAACCTCTGGAAATGCATGAATATCAGGGACCCACAATGTTATTGTAGCAGGGCTATGGGAAACATCTGGTGCCTCTCCGTGCGCTCTCATACCACTTGACGGTACAACTGCTCGGATGATGGGAGCGTCTCTCTGACAAGCTCTTAAGTCTCCTAAACTAGATTAATCTACCTGTAGCATACAGCAAAGCTAGAGATACTTCCTAATGGTCTGAAGTGCCAGCTCCCGTGATAAATATACGCATCCTACGTGCAATTATGCCTGTTTCTTAATAGCATTAAGATGGCTGCAAGATACTAATTACCAAATAAGGATTTTTGCAATTATACTCCATCATACCTTAACTCCTGACATAGCTACTTCTAAATAAACAAGAATTTTAGTTTCAGCACCACCAAAGAAAAGGGATTTTTCTCCTTTGATCGTTTTAACTTTCCAAGTGTGATTGTGGAATTACAGAAGAGCAAAACCTGCCATTCACTGAAGTACTGCCAGGGCTTCACTGCAGTCATTTCACCGCTATTAAGAAACATTGTTAGCCCTTTTATTAATCAGTGGGAGGAATGATGTTATCTGAAATGAAAGCAATCTCACTAGCTAATTCCTGCTATTCCCCAATCAGAATTTCAGTGTTTGTCATGAACTGTTTGCAGACTTACCTTTACTTTAATCAACAATACCACAAGATCCAAGGTATTCCCTGTGCCTAAAGCTGATGTCATTAGACAAAACACATATCTTACCTGCATCACCTGTGGAGATACTGGCAAACATCTTACACCACAAGTAAAAGCTTCTTTCTAAGGCATGCAAGAGGAATGTAACAAGAGAGTTGTGCCAAAGCCACTCAGACACGGAGGTACTGTCCTTGTAGTGAAGTAAATGGCAAAGTCTCTGGCTGACTACAGTGAGAAGAGAATTAAGCCAATGCTGAGCAATTTATACATCTCCCCTTTTAGTGGTACATCCTGACATTAAAATAAACAGACATCATGGTCTTCTCGGTAGGAAGCCAGTTAGGTGAGACTGTAACAAGGATAATGCAAACCCAATGCAAACCATTCTATGATTCTAAGTGTGGGAACCTGCAGCATTAAACATGATGCGAAAGGATACACTAATGATAGCAATATTTTTCCACAGTTCACGTGAGCACAGAGACAAATGTTGTGATCTGTCTCTGTCTGCCTTTTCTGCAGTGCTGTTTTATGACACAGTTAATGATTTGGCAAAAAAAAAGTAATAGCCTTGTACCGCAGCAATTGCAAATGATCTTTGCCTTCCATCTTGAAAGATGAGTAACGAAGGCCTGTGTTTGACCCCTTTATGAGCATTTTGCTTGTGATGGGGTGGGGTGGGGGGGAGGAAGGTTGGAATAAACACCTAAAAATAGAAGTGTGTAAATGATGCTATGATGTACAGCTACCTTGTTTACCATTATCCTTAGCCATGGATTTATCACCGTGCTCTTAACACATGCTGTACATCTTTTCCTCTTTTTTTTTCTCTTCCCTTCCCTTCTAATTGGAACTCAGTCTGTGAAATGTAATTAAAGCTCTCATAAATACTGCCAGTGAGTGCACCTTTTTTCTTCCAAGTAACTACTAACATCTTCGAGAAGACCTCATCAACCCCTGATAGAATATAGACTAATGTATCTTCTCACACACCCTGCTCAGGATGGGGAAGTCAATCTTCCCACCTTCCACATAATTAAAGTCACCCACATTATGTGCTTTTCCTTTGCCACTCCCCCCCCCTCTGACACATGTATCACCCTGTCATCAGCTCCTTTCCTTTCATCTGATTTATTCCATTTCTAATCACTGAACAAAATCCAGTGCTTTCGAGAAGAGCTGGAGCAGAGCTAGGCATGGCTCGGCACCAGGTTTCCTTTTTCTTGCCTCCTCCCATCTTATATTAACAGACAGCGCTTTTAACTCTCCTTTAAGAGGGATTATTTCCTGCAATCTAGAGAGTTTATTCATGCCTGCGAGTGAAAAAAAAATACCCTCTTCCATTCAGGGTAAATGACTGAGACATTAACAATGAAATTCAATGGTACTTCAAAGACTCCTTTGGGCCCTAAAGGTTGTGTAGGGCTGCCCGGGGACTGAACGAAGCCCAGTTAACCCGACAGGTGGCTTCATTTGGTCTGTGAAAAATAGCTGCTGTTTCTCTCAGAGAGGAAAACACTCCTGGATTCAGCCAAACAGCAGCTATAAAAACATCTGACTCGAGGCATCTCTTAAGTTTTCAAGCACCCACGTAGCAAAGGGAGAAGGCAGCTGCTGTGCGTGCCGGAGCACTGCTTCAGATGTGGCATGGAATCTCTCCTGCCATGGAAAAGAGCACAGACCTTCCAGGGTCCGATGGTTTAGGAGCCATGGGCGTGCCCCGTCCCCTTAAGTACATCATTACTTCTATGAGGCAGAGTAGCTGGAGCAGGAGACACAGAGGCAGGAGACCTGACAGACCCATACTTCAGATATTTGGATATTCTTCCATCAAACCACCAGCGCAGCCCCTTGGGCACCTGCCTGGGGCTCAGCCATGGGGACCGGGGAGCAGAGGACTGCACGACCCCGGACCGCAGCATCCCAGGGGAGTACAGCCTGACAGCCCTGTACGGTGACGCCCCTGGATGGGAGGCAGCCCCCTCACCAGCCCCTGGCAGATGCTGTCTCATGATCCAGGTTCAAAAGTTAAGACAGGCAGAGAAACTGGGAAGAGCCACTGAAATCTTTGCTAAGCTCTCAAGAGGATGAACAAAGTGTCAGCATCTTTAGCACTTCATTACTGCTAAGCATTATTGCATGATTTTGTTAAGTGCTTTTTTTGGACCCTCATCAGTGAATAGTTGCCAAACCACTCTAAATACTATTACTGCCAAAGGCCAAATAAAACCCAACGTATTTACTGAAGAGGTAACAATTGCTCTCCTGCTGGATAGAAAGTCAAAAGGATAGGGATTTTAGTTACATGTAATCGCCTGGGCACTAGAATTTGCAACCACTTGGAATAGATGCTGTCACATTATTAACGGCTCTGTTTTTAGCAGACAAAGCACAGTTCACCAACCAAATGTATTGCAGGCAGTACCTTGCACTCAGCTGGACTTGGATCAAAGATTGCCTTTCCTGACTGATGGTGTAAAAGAGGGAAGAAGGGAAATGTCACTATTGCAATTAAGATTTGGGAGCAAACAGACCCCACACCATGTTTTTCCCCAAGCTATTCAGCATACTTTAGCTCATTAAACACTTTGGATAAATATACTGTTGACTGACATTTCTACTTTTCATGCTGCAGTGAAATTGAAACCACAGTAATACTGAAACCAATTCAGAAAAAGAAAAAACAAACAAAACCAAACCCCAACAATCCACCCATCAGCCCATTTCTGGAGTACTCTGACCAACCTCTCTTATCTGCTCTTAAAGTCAGTTTGGCAAACAGGTTAGGAAACCTCTCCAGTGCAGCTCAGGGCTCCAGCCCTACCGGAAGGACTCAGCAGGGGCAGAGGAGCAGCAAGAAGAGTCCCAGCCTAACCAGCCACACCGCACCTCTGCCTCAGTTTCCCCACCAACAAACCAGATGCCTGAAAAACCTCCCTGATGAAAGGCAGTGCATAAGTTGTAGGCAATGAAATAGCAATTTACTGACATTAGGCACCCCTTCCAATGATGCTGTATCCATCAGGTCTGGATACAAGAAACCTGAGCCAACTTGCATTTATTTACTGCATTCATTTGCGTAACGACCATGTATTTCCCTTCCATATTTTGTCCTAAATGAAGAATTGGACACTGTACAAGCTGAATTTAAAATAGCAGTCATCATTCATTGACTAATATCAAAACATACAGGAACAGTGTGAGGCCACGACAGATGCACAATTGTTACTTGAGCACAAGCAATACTTATCAACTGCCTGACTTCTTTATGGTGATTTGTTTTGTTTTATAGAGATGTTCTGCAGGGGTTGCGAATAGCACTCGAAGCCCTGTAAAGCTATCTGACTCTGGCAGAATTCCCCTCAAGGCTTCAGCCCACACGTAGCGAAGGGTTTGGTGCATCACCTCTGCGGAAAGCACCGGGCATTTTGTCCTTCACGCACACCCAGCTTTGCTAGTTGCTGTCTGCAGTTTTGGAAAAGGCGGAGATGGGTCTGTGCCCTCATGTGCATCCTTGCCCAGTCATCCTCCAGCTCCTTTCCATCTCCTTGCAAGGACCGAGTCACACCTGGTACAGAGAGATGTACAATAAATTAAATAACCCAGTCATTTCTGCAGCAACAGTCTTCCAGCTTACTGAACTGGGTGAAGAGCACCTCTCTGTGGAAACTGTCCTTGCATGGCCAGGCGTTTAGAGGCTCACACCTTAAGTCTCCAGCAAGATCAGTGAGCGATTTCATGCTCTTGATGCCACCCCATAAGGAGAACAAGGCAGAATCACGGAGTTGCATGGTTTAATGATCCACGGCAGGAACCCATAGCGGGGAAAACAGAGCCCTGGAGATGACAGGATAACAGTGCGGTGCAGATCAGTCCGCTGTAATAATCCACACTAATGCCGAACCGTGTGAAAGACAACTCAGGAGATAGCGCAATTAATCTACCTGGCTGAGCACCACTTTCTCTCCTTGGATTGATGTAGATTGCAGAAAGTTGGGAAGAAGCTATGAAGGAGCTGCACACATGGTCCCAAAAACCCTTGCAAACCAAAGGAGGGAGGGCAAGCCCAGTTTTCTGCTTTTACCTGATTCAACATAGCTTCCTTTCATCTCATTTGGGGGCACGAAGCAAAGATGCACAAGTTTCACCCAGCAGGATGCAGAAGCATGGTGGGCAATTGCGATGTGTATTCCTGGGAAGGGAGCGAGTGGGTGCGGGTGCCCTCCACTGGCATTTTTCACCTAATTCTGCAAGTTTGCTTTTGAGGCATCTTCATCTCTCTCTGCCAAAGGCCCTGCAGAGCTAAGGGGTTGGGAGCAAAAGGCCCTTCTACCACTTGACTTGCCCACCACCCCTGGCCAAAACCCACAGGGTGGATTTTGCCAGATGCATAACAGAGTTTGCAAATTTTTCCATCAATTTCCACAGAGCAGCGCTCTCTCCAAGGCTTACCCAAGCTGAAGTGCTTACAGGGTCAGGTCAGTGTGCTCGGCACCTCTCAGCGAAGAGCACTGCATCGCCCCTGCTTGCTGCATTGCAGCAGAAAAACCCTCACCCAGTCCTGCATCGATTTGTATAGGGCCTTTTGATCAGACCCCATATTCTTAAAAATTATCAAGCCTGAAGAAGCAGGCAAATAAATAAATAATAATGCTTTCCTTCTGGTGATTTCTATTGTACTGATCTAGCCGGAAATCCCATTAGTTACTTGCTTTGATCAGGACTGTTCCTCCAGGACTGGGAGATGCAGAAAGCATTCCACCATGCCAGCAAACGAGCCATCTGAAGTGCATTTTAATTAAAGCCTTCCAACTCTTGAGCTTTTTGTAGTATTTGCATGTAGCTGAACTTTGGCCCAGCTGCTGTGGAAGAAATATGGTTTATTGCTGGGCTGTCTGTCACCTTGGCATTGCTCTTGGCTCTCCAGGTAGAGCCCTCCAGTCATTCTTCCGTGCCCTCCCCACCCCGAAGCAAGGAGAGGAGGGGCAATAAGCTGGGATAAAGCACTAGCTAGCCCTATTACTGCTATTACATTAACCCTTTGCAAGAAATACAAAGTGCCAGAAGTAGCATTTCAGATGTCTTTCAAGGAATGAGCACGGGATTTGCTGTTGGAAGTGCACTGTAATAGCAACCACAGTAGATGTGGAAAAACCTCTCAAGCCTCACTGAAACATAACAAGCAATCCAGGGGAGAAAAGCATTTCAGCCCGATACTGTAAAATAGTAATTGGGAACCTGTAATTAATGCACATCATGAGCTGGAGCTCAGTTTGGATACAGCAAAATCCTTCCCGAGATGCAGAAGCCAGCCTGCTCCATGGGTGAAGACACCAAGTGAATCAGCAGCCAAGGGGAAAAAATCTGGCCAGATGAACAAATAAATAGAAAAATGACAAAGTGCATATTAAGGAGAGGTGAGGCTCAAGGCAAAAGAAAGCAGGCAGGAAAATAGGGCCAGAAAACTGTCAGGTGGCCTTGCAGCTCAGAGAACCACCCTCTTTGAACATGGGCCCAGCTAGCATGCAATTTGATATGAGGGCAGCAAGAGTGAAAGGCATCTGAACCATGTGAGCTTTACAAAGCTGTCACAGATAACCACGTAAAACACGGGTGGGTAACCTCTGTCTTCTGCCCAGCATGTATCCTGCATGTTTGTACATACACAAATGCATACATGCTGCCATGTGCATACTTACAACTTCATGCTCACTCAAATTTATATTATCAGCATGATAGTTGCATGGGAAAGGAGAAATGCCCTGTGAAATCACTACACCCTGAGCAGTGTTTCTATAGCACAGCTCACTCAATGCACAATTACTGAAACGCAAATGTTTCAAACTACTCTGGCTACGCCACCATTATATTTAACTTTACAGGGAGATTACTATAAAGAGCTTACTTGGTACAGTAAAGAAGCCTCTGCCAGAGAGCGGGTGGGATGTTTATTAAATGCCTGTGAGTCCCCTGCTATTTCTCTAACAGCACTGGAAATATTTTTACATTCTGTTTTAGCTATTTTTGAGTTCTGGTGTCTTAAGAACACTTTCAGAAGTATCATCTATGCAGAGTGTTAAAAATGTAAAACTACTTTTAATGCTAAAATCAGAGAAATAATGTATCAGGCAAAGGAATTATCAGCTTGCAGACTGAGACTAAAGAGATGAATAGGATTTTATTAGCAGTAAAATTCAGAAGCTGCATTCATGGAAAAAAAAAGAAGTAACCTATACATCGATGTCATCTGGGCAGTGAAACCATTTTAGATGCTTTACTTTTGCTCTCTGCCAAGTACTGTGCTCAGCACAATACAAAGAGAACTCCTTGGCCCCTAAGACTGTGTTTTAAGGTGATTAGAATTAGATTAATGTAAGATTACTTGGCAATCCTTTAAAAATATGTCAGCAAAATGGGAAATAAAATTTTAAACCAGCACTATCATTCTTGCAATGTAACATCAGTGGTGCTCTGCAAAAACACAAATTTCTCACAGCTCTGACCTTGTGAAGCTCTTACCACATCTGATCACAGCACAGCCTGCTCTATGCTTTTTGGAAGATCTCAATATTCTCTCCTCACACACACCTCAAAATTTGGACTCAAGCTGCCCAATCTCTGCTACTTTACTCCAAGCCTGAGGCTACGTTGCTGGTGGTGATCCCAGCAGCTCCAGGATATCATGGAGGAATCAGTGTCAGTCCTCCTGGCTGCAGCACCTCACGCAGGGTATTTTGGGCAGCTCTTGCTCCCTCGTACCCAGCTGCATGGCACTATCTGGGTGCAGTCCAAGGATAAATTTTCCCCAGGTGTAACCAGGCATTTGCTTTTTGTAGCTCATGCAACTGCCTCACAAGTAGCATTCTTTGAAGGAGACTATACCATAGTCTTTACCATAAAGATATTTGTCTCGCTGCCACTGGGAGATGGCAAAACCCACACCCTGCCGCACAACACGCAATAGATGTAACTGGTTGAATCTCATCACAAGAACTTCAGCGCCTTTCTCTTTCCCTTTTTTAGGAGGAGGGTGGATGGGGACGGCTATTTCTTACTATTTTCCTTTTCATCTATAAATAAGATGTTTTAATTTCATATCAAAATTGAAAGGTCTGTCTGTAGATGCAGGAAAATGCTTTTTATTTAATCTTTTAATGTCCTCATACATCAACAACAGGGTTGTCTCACATACTTCAAGAATAAAAATGACCTCTAACTAAAAGTCGTATTGTAAGTTTGGGGATTTTTTTTTCATATTCCAAAGAATTCTTCCAATATTCAAGCATGTATTTCTAATACTCCAAGTACAACAAAAAGACTTATAACAAACTATGAAAAAGTAGCAATTACCAACTGGGAGTTATAAATAAAACTGTAAAATATTCAGCTGATCCATAATTCATTTAGTAGCAGACATCCAGCCATCTGGGCTGGGGTGAACTCGTGACTCTGGAATAGGATGGTGGATGAAGATTTTGCATTCAGAATAAATGCGGCCAACACAAAAAAAATTCAAACAAAAACCAGTGTGCAACACTGGCTTTCAGGTTTTACTTTGCTCTGCCAGCGTGTTCATTTTTTAACTACCTTCAATTGCATTCTCTGATTACATGTGACCATGCTTCAAAAATAAAGCAAAATACTTCTTGAAGCTGATTACCAGCATATGACCAGGACTTCACAAATGAAGTTATTTTCTCTTCCCACGTGAACCCTCCCTGGTAGCTCAATACTCATTCTTGCATCTCCCTGGGCACGAAGGGTGTTCACAGCCATGCTGTGAAGGTGCAGCCATGCTGCTACACACTACTGTGCAGGGTGCACCCAGGTTTAAATGGAGACTATGGTCTTCAAGGCAGTACTAGTTTACCTCTACTTATTAAAATACCCCTGTATTGGCCCATCCTGGTATGGAAAATTACATTTGGCTTTCAAGAGTACATCGTTCTAGGTTAAATGCTGCAATACCTGTGTTAATGCACTGGAAGCTAGTGTGGCGTCTCTAAATGACAGTGCTTTCCAAATAGATGGGCAATTGCAAGCCTTAAACCCTCTATTTATGCCACTAATAGCTCCTCTCTGACCAACGTGAATCTAAAGCACAGCTTAAACTATCAGACATACCAAATTCATATAGGATTGCCTGCAGCTGCTAAAATTTTCTCAGAGTTCATAAAATGGTTAGACAAATTCATGGGAGAAAAATCCATTAAGGGCTATAAAGCACAAAAAGGTTGTCCCCGGAGGTTGGAGAGCACTCTAAGAAAGCATTGGTACGTGTCTGCCTCGTGCTCATACCCCTTCTATGGTATCCACTACTGACCATTGCTGGGAAGATGATGCAGCTCAGTGGATCAAGTACTGTTACAATGGATGTTTACAAGCAAGCCCTGCTCACCACCCTGGCTGTGGAAAGGGAGTTTTCCAAAAATAAGCATCTGCTTAAGCTTTCGCAGGCCCTAGGTCAGCAGTTCTGGTTGAAAAGTAGAGCTGCAAAACCAGTCTTGCTTCTCATGTGAGATACATGCAACATGCTGCATTTACTGAAGCATCCTCTTGGCAATTTTTTGTTATTCCTAAAGAAAATAAGCAAGCTGCCCCCCTCCCCAAGCCAAACCAAACAAGTCTGTGAGACTTTAAAGTTGCAAGAATCAGACCCTGAACCTTACAAGACTTGAACCAGTCCCATTCCCACAGGCAATCTCTGAAAACATGCTTCCCAGCACAGCCTTCTTCTTGCCTCAGTTTCTGATGTTTTCTTCCCAGACTGTACAGGCTGCAGTCTATTGGTTTCAAGAGCACGCAGCTGCTGATGTAAGATTGCAACAAGCTCTACGTTGCAGGCTTCCCTTTCTGAATCGCCCTTGGCTGCTTTTCAAAGACTGGTGCATCCCAAGTGCTGAGGAAAACACCTTCTCCCTTGCTCCGTCACCACAGCACCCCAGCCTACACAATCAGAGTGAGGATCATGACTCTCGGCACACTCCCCTGCTCCAAGAGCTTTCCAGCTGCTCCAAGCATCTAGGGCTTTTTTTTGGTCAAGCAAGAACAAAGCCATGCCTCCCAGGCAGCAGTAAGCGTTGCCAGGCCCTGTCCTCCAACACCTTTGCTTAAATAGCATTGCTGCACCACAGGATACAACTTGTATCTCTGGTTTGGCCTCCTTGAGCATGCAGGCTCCAGACACACTAAATCCTCTGTTAGCAAGCACATCCAGATCTTTCTTCCCCTTTTCCCCCAAAAGCCTTGGAAATATCATACAGGTCACAGAAGGGGACTGAATGGTGGCTTCCGACTTTCCGAACAGAAAACAGGCAAGGGGCTTATCTGAAAACACACACAGAGAAGGTCTTTTAGTGTAAAGGAGTCTGTGGCATTTGGGATGCCAGCAGGAGAACTGCCCCACTCTCACACCCCCCACCTCCAGGCCAGTTCCGTGTCTGAAGCCATGCCCAGAATGGGAGATGCTGGAAACGAAAAGCAAAGCAAAGTGATACTTTTGGCAGGTTTTAAGCCTAGAAAGGTTTTAAACATTGCATCTTCCTGGTGTGCTCCTATGATGCTACAACAGGCATGCAGGCAACCATGAATCACAACTGCTTGCTCCCTACGGACCCATTACAAGACACACGTCTGACCAAGACGTCATGGTAGGTGCTTTCTGTATACAGGGCAGATAAGATGAAAGACCTCAAGGGAGATGCACATCTCTGTCTAGAGTGACAGCATTACTTAATCATCCAGTTTGGTGAAATCGCCGAGAAAGAAAAAATGTCATGCAGTTGTCACTTGAAAAGCAAACTTCAATATTAGCAGCACATGCAGACTGCTCACTGGAAACCATCTAAAAAGGGGCATTAGGTGGCATTTTCAAAAATACAAAAATCTGAGCAAAGTTTTCATGAATGAGACAAGGATAGCTAACTCAATCCTATCATTGCCACTTATGAATTATTCACTGAGATCCAGCCCACGTGCATGAGGCACACTTTTTAATGTGCTGTGAGAGTGCATTACAGATGGCTCCCTGCCATCTGTGCTGGGAAGTCCCTTGGGCATGTATTTTGCAGCATTCCCATGGGGAGAATCATGCTTTGGCCAACCCATGTGCCTACAAAAGGAATAAGGTCCTCTGTTTGCCTGCAGCAGCTCTAGGGTAGTCAGGGTGGAGGCCAGCGCACTTTCCACCTCCCCTGGCTTGTGGCATTGCTCACCCTTTCTAGATACACGTTTTCCAGCAGAAAACATCTGCAAAATTCCACAGAAACAACAGAGGTTTGGGGATTGCAATAGGGTGAGAGGGGAACTAGTCCTGTATCTGGAGCCTAAGGCCACTGCGTCCCGTGTGGACCAGTCCTATCCCAAGTATCATCAGGTCCCCAGGGACTAGGGGAGCAGAAGCATGCTGGGGTCACCAGCTGAGATTAGCTGATCTGCCTCCTCTTCTACACAAAACATTACTGTTTCCTTGCTGTATTTCCAAATCTGATTTCAAAAGTTCAGAGGAAAATTACATCAGTCTGAAAATGCCAGACTGATTGCTGGTGCCAATTCTTTTTCTCATTATTTTAAATTGGGGAGAGAGGAAGCGGGACAAATTATTTTGGAGAAAAACACTTTTTCTTCAGGAAATAATCCCTTTGAGACCCCAAACCAGAGGTAGTTTTTGCTGCCAAAAGCTCCCATGCACAGAAAAGGTGGTGTGCCCAGCACCCTGCTGCCTGCGCATTCTCTGCAGTCCTGAAATTAGCATGGTCTTTTTGGGACGGACAAAAGCCAAGCCAACAAAACAGACCCTGGCATTTCTCTGCAGTGCTGGGTTAGTGAATACCTGCCAGCGGGACTCCAGCAGCCAGACCTATCCCACAGCATGCAATTTTTTCATTTTCCGCAGCCAGCAGTTCTTGTAGCAGGATTTCTCCTACTGCTGCAGTTGGCCTTGTGTCACTACCTTTAGTGACTCAACTTCATTACACCAGCCTTCACAAAAATATAATCATACCATCAGAAAACCTGTGCAAGGGAAAGGATGAGGCCCCAGAGCTGCATCTCTTGGTAGTAATTTCAGCGGGAAGATGAGTGTGATGAGACTCCCTGAAGCCCCATGTGCCCTGCCTGCTCTTATTTGAGTAAGGATTTTTTTGAGATTTCCAGCATCTTTGGGCATGGCCACGCAAGGAACACTCCACCTGTACACCTCCATTACTCACCTCAAAGAACATTTTTCAGAGATACCTTAAGAAAACAGATATCCACTTTGCATGCTTGACAGCTAGTCTGATTTACAAAGTCCCCCTCTATGGCTGCTTTATTTCTGGCATGGACAAACCAATAATCATCCCTGGGAGTGCTGAAGGAGCACATTAGCATGTTTGATGTTACAGCTCCAGCAGACAGGCCTGGTTCTCCTCCTGAACGAGTGGTGGGACCAGTCAGAAAGACAACAAAATACAGTCACCACTCCTTGTTTTGGACAGAGGTTTGATTCAACCTCCTGTTGAATTAAATTAAACACAAGAGCACACAGATGCAATTCCAACACCACACAGTGAATTAAACACTTATGGCTTGATCCATTAGTATCTCCCTGGATTGCAGCTCCACCAGGATAAACAGTAAGACTGAACCAGAAGCTACACTTACCCACCTGTCCTTAGCATAAGCCATGTTCATCACAGGCCTCCCATTTCCTATAACGGACCCTTCAATACAAGGCTGGAAGTGATAACTGTGCGAGGGGGTTATTCTTGGCCTGATGCACAGGAAGGCAGCTACGTGGATAAATCCTGCTGCAACGATGGGGAGTTTAGGACATAACTCACAAACCGGGACCATTTCCTCACAGTCTGCACTGATCAGCAATGTATCATCTCCTCTCCTGCAGCTACATTTACTGAAGTTTATGTGGATTTAACTCTGCACATGCCAGCAATGAAATACTAATGCAAACCCACTAACAGGAAAATATACTTTTTCCAACAACAGAGTTACTGGCAGCAGCCTTCACAACGGGGAAACAGTAAACAGCATTAGGACCGTGACACCCACTGATCTGCATTAAACAGGTGCCTTCAACAGGTGTCACACTGCCATCCACTGATGTTCCTCCAGAAGATTTCCTGCCACATCCATCAGCAGCAACCCCGGCATGCCTTTATTTCCTCTCCTTGAGATATATCTGAATGATCTGTCCAACACTTCAACAATCCAGTCTAATTACTAGGACAGGTATCTGATGAATTGCGATGCAATCGCACTCTCTTGCTGCTGGCTGCCAAGCCCGCACACGTACACCTGGGTAGCAGGAATGAAATGCAGCCCTGCTCCAGATAGCATTTTTCTGCTCCGCAGTGAGGGTCTGCCAATCTCCATCTAGCTGTTACACTGCATACTGCACTGGGTTTCCTGGCTAAGCCCTGTATATAAGAAGGCAAGGGGTGGCTCTGGTGATCTGGCAGCAAAGTCCTCACAGTCCTAAATGCCACCAGTTCACATTCCTGGAAGGGCTCCACAGCAGACAAGTGCCACTGGGGAGTCCTGAATTAAATGGCAGGAAGCAAGCCAGGTAGACAAAAACACAGAGCAATGAGGGACAAGAGAAGAAGGATAGAAAGGTCTTACAGGGCTTACAGAAGCCATCTGATGTGCTGGTGTGTTGATGTGCATGGAAGGAGATGTAATCATGTTTTTGCCTCCCATCACACCTCCAAATGACAGGGGACAATGGCAACTCCCTGCCTGCGTCCAAGGCGACAGCTCTTTTCAACCACTGGGCAAAGGAAGGGCAGACAGATCTGAGCCCTGGACAAAGGAACAAACCAGTCTACATCTCTGCCTGTACAGTGCAAAACCAAGAAGGACACAGTATGCAATGACATCTCAGCCCTACCTTGTTGGAGAAGCAGTGACAACACACCATAGCTCACCAGCCTGAGTCCAGTCACTTTAGCATCACAGTGCAGAAGTGGGATTAAATTTCCTAAAGTCACTCAAAACAATTTTCTTATGGTAACTGTTTGCAAAGTTAGGACCTTTTAACCATTGGTATTTAGAATCAAAATGAACTCTTAGAAATTTCCCTTTCCCACCAGGGTAGGCAACTGTTTTCTTTGTGGTTTAGTGGGTAGATACACCAAAATGCAAAGAAGCGGAGGGATCTCTGAGTAGCTTAGTGTAAAAGGAAAAAGCCCCAAATCCTAAAAGTGCGTCCTGCTGGAAGGAAACATGTTGAAGACTGCAGTAATTATAACCTATGAGACACAACCACCCACACACACATATTTGAAGAGGCCACAGTCCAGCCCTCCATGCTGGGGATTTCCACCCATTACAAAGGAAGGTCTGTACTGGGTCTGACTGGCTTGGGCTCCCACCCCAGACATTTCCCCAGGTTGAAGATCCACTTACCTGCCTGGTTTGTGGTTACATTTACAGACACAAACTGCCGGGCTCCGGGGTTCTGGTCGGACACTCCATTCACTGCCTCAATTTCAAAGGTATAGTTTGTATGAGCAAGCAGATCCACCATCATGACAGAAGTGTTTTTCAGGCCGGTTTGCTGGGGGAGGTACCTGACATGACCGCCACATGCCTCACACAGACCTGAGTGGGAGTTGCACTTCTTGCATGCAATATAATAAGATACATCTTTCCTTCCACCAGTATCAGCAGGGGGAATCCATTCCAGAAAGACACTAGTCTCGTTAACATTTGAGATGGCACTCCGAGGAGCAGAGGGGGGTCCTGGTTTGTAAAGCGAGAAAAACACATGGTAAAAACAGTATTATCAGTCATCCTGCTCTACTACTCTCTAGGCTGAAAAGAGATGCCCCATTGCTCATGTGCCAAAAAGTACACGAGGACCATTTGCAGCAGCACCCGAAGAAACAGGAAAATGGGGATTTGTTTCGAGCACTCCCATCTCACCTCAAGTGGTCTCTGTTAGGATGCAGCCACCTGCACGAGAGGACAAGACACAGGGCTGGCTCAAACCCAAAAGGAAGAGCACTCCACCCCAGGGCATTGCCTCTGGTGCTCTCCTTGCTCTTCCTGCGAAGGGCACTGCAAATCTTTGCTCTGCCCAAGTCAGTGTCAGCTTTGCCAGGGGCAAGATTCCCCCTCCTCACCCCACTGCCCCTGTATTACCAACCTTAGGTCCTAAACAAAGACACACACTGGGGTATTCACGCTACTTAGGTACTCAACTCAGACACTGAATCTTTCCTCTGCATGCACCCGCCTCTCCCCATCAGCTATCTGGCAGCAGTGAAACCTAAGCTTGGGCATGCAAATCACACCTAAGTGAGGCACTCGATGTACCCCAAAGCAGATGGTAATCTACACGGGCCACTAGAAACAACGGCCGTATGTGGCTACTCAACGGCAGCCTTCTTGGTCCCTGCCAAGCTCTAGCACGGTTGGTTAGCCACACCACGCTTGCTTATTTTGCCAAGCCTCCCCGCTCAGGATGCCAGCGTGGCATTGGCAAGGCTATCCAAGGAGGAACAGCTGCTGCAGAGGTACCAGAGCTCCTGCAAAAGGCAAGCTGTTTTCCTTCATCCTGCTGGGAAAGGCCATGGCTGGGCAAGCAAAGCCCACCTGGAAACACTTCAAGACCGCTTACTTACAGAAGTTTTTGTTTTACATTTTGTTTTTAACAGGCTCATGCTGGAGATGAAGGGCAAGCTGCAGATACACCCTGAAGACAACGTGAAAGGACAAGCAGGAATCTCATGCAAGAGATCAACACGTTATGTACTCAGGGAATGCTAATGAACGAGGAATAAAGGGGAAATTTATCAAAGCAAGCTGGGATGGATTTTAGTCACGGCACCACCAGAAGCTATACAGCAAAGACTGGGATTTTTCCAAGGGAGGTAGAGGAGAGAAGACAACACACTCCCCTTCAGTTTGAATGAAGCTGTCAAAACCCATGAGCAGTTCCTTGAAAAGACAAGTAGCTTCACCAGCTAGAAATCCATACAAATTTAACAGCGTGTCTTAGGCTGTCATCTTCTCATTTTGTTGTGATAATTAAACTCAATTTGTTATTTAAAACAGGCAATGTTGCAAAAACGAAATTACCTTATAAACCAGAAGCATTTTCCTCTATTTCCCTTTCCTATTCCCCTTTTGAAGTCTATAAAATTGGTAACACTGATAAAACACTGTCACGATTTTGACTCAAGCTGTTCTGATTAAATGAGAAACTCACTGCCAGAGGAAATAAATAATCCTGATATATTTTTTTTCTTCAGGGGGAAAAGCAGTTGAAGACAAAAGCTAAGTTAGTTTAGGAAATGGCAGATCAGCTTTGTTTTGTTCTGTGATTACTTCAGATCACTACAAATGGGGAGCAAGCTGTTCGCAATCTGCACTGAGGGGACCCAGCATTATTTAGCTAATGACACCAAGGTACAGCCCAAGTCAGGACTATTTTCTGCACTGTTGTACTCTTAGATATAATGGAAACTATGAAATTCGTCACTGGAGCTGTGTGGAGTTATATATATTGCACTCGGGGTTTTTTAATATGTTTTTAACCTGCTAAATTGCCCTATTTTTTTCTTCTACTGCCCTTTTACTGCTACCAGTAGTCTAGGAAAAAAATAAAGAACTCGGGCACAAGAAACACTTACTGGACAATGTATCTTTAACGGGGGATAAATTATTACTTTTGTAAAGTCACCAGAGGTTTTTACTTGCTTTGTACGGAAGAGTCAGCTGCTTTTCTTGAATGCTTAAAAACATGAACTTCAGTGGAAGTGCTTTGAAGCTAGTGGGACTTCATAACCTATAAAATTAGCATTCTCACAGGGGCTCAGAGAAAGGTCCTTAGTAGTCTACAGATATCTAACAAGATCTACTCGAAGAATCCCGAAACCACACTTGGGTAAAGCTTTGATAAATTACAGCTGGGAGAACAAAATGGTGCTTTACCATCGGAACAGGGGGGCCCTAGGTCTGCTAAGAAAGTCTGTTTTAATTTCCAAACTCCTTTTGTCAAGGACAAAGATTATTAATTTACTGATTTTTTTTTTTTTTGAAATTTGCTACTTTATACCCTAAGTAGGTAAGATTCACCCCTTCTGCACCACAATTTACTGACCAGAGGCAAATACTTTCTGAAGACAAATATATTGGTATTTTTCTTGATGGACAGCAAAACTGTTGTTTGCTGATGCACATATTTCAAAAATATAACCCAAGAGATAAATTGCCCTCAAGATACAAATACATATATGTACACACTCAAAATAAAGTTACTGTAAACTGTCTGCAAGTAGAATATCACACTAAATACTATAAAATCTTCAGTTGTCCCATGTGTCATACTATTAAAAATACTTCCCCAGTTCGCTCTGAACAGCAATAGGGGTACTTGTCAGAGATGGGAGGGGAGAAAAAAAAAGGATGTAACTATGTTTTCATTATAAAGAGATGTTGTGCAAAGAACTGAAGCTAGGATTACTTAGTTAAGAAGAAATAAAGTGCAATTACTTCCTAGAAGATACAAAATAATATTAAGAGAATTCTCAAATGCCCATCAGGACCAAATTTTTTTTTTTTTCTGAGGGCAAGAATTATTTCAGACTGCATCGCAGCACTATTAATTTCAAAATTACCAATCATTACTTATAAAATATGCTTAAGGAACTGGAAAAATTAATTAAAAATGTACTTCCCACCCCCACTGTACTCATCTGAGCAGCTGAAAGTGGTGTAGCAGTTAGCTTTCTTTAGTGATGCTGGTGGCATTGGGGAGACTCATGCAGCTTGGGACTAAAAAGCATGCGCTTTAAATTAGGAAAATGTGATTTTATAGCTATACCGACTGGCAAGGGGACTTTGCAGATGTAGAGCTGAAAACAGACATTGATGTATTCTCTAAAATTAAGTAGATTTCAAGTTGAGGGAATCCTATGAATATTATTAACTTCTGCAGTAATAAATAATAAAAACATACCAAAAAAATGCAATATTTTCCTACCAGTCATGACTCAAGTCTGTCTCGTTTGTGTTTCAGTTCACGATGAGATGTTCCCTTCCAGATCTAATTGGACTGGCTTAAAACATTAGTGTCACTACCTACTCTTTACTGTCCCTGCCAACATTTACTACCCCTGCAGCTCAGCTAGGGCAGCACATGGGCCCCCCTCATCACCTTCAGCATAAATATAGCTAGATTAGGACAAAATCCCAAGAAAGGATGTGTAGGGCAAGTGAGGGTGACTGAAGCACACAGAGAAGGCTCAGATGATCCACTCTGCTTTTGGGGTAGTAAGCGTGAATGCCAGCAGAGATGCTGCAACATCCTCAACTGCTGCACCGGGGTTTGCAGTGGATGACAGAAGCTGAGCAGTGCCTTGGTCAGCATTAAACCTCTCATCTGCCCCAGAAGCACTCAGTATTCTGTCAAGCCATATCCTAATACAGCTTCAGGCACCATGCCTGCGCTTTAAACTAGCTTATAGTAAGCTTTCAAAACAAAACAAAACACCACACAAAACCACCCAAACATTAAAACCCCCAAACAATTTTTTTTTTTAAAAAAAAAAGCATTAAAAACCCAAACATAAAAAGAAAACCCCATGGTATTTGTAGAATCAGAAATTACAGCCTTTACCTACAGGATTCAAATTGCACCAGAAACCTGGGGGAGACAGGCACTCGAATTTCATTTCTTTTTAACATAAGCTGGTCACCAAGCTTGCTTGTGCCTCTCTGAAAATCCTGCCCTACACTCAGGTCACAGGCATGCATAAACCTCTGCCTCGGGGATGCCAGCTCCTTCCTGTGCTAATTCACCAGCAGGACAGACTGGATGCATACCCCTCCATCCCGAGAAGGGACAGAGAGCAACACCACCGATGGTGGGCAGAAGGCACTGTGGACACTGGGCAGTCTGGCATAACTCTGTACCATTCCCTGGCTTTGGTTCTGCCTGCACAGAAAAGCAGATTTTATGTGCGTTTCCAGAGCTCAGAGTACTCCTCTCCCTTCCCATTTCCCAGTACCATGCTGGATCTCATTGTCTCTCATTCATCTGTGTTTTTTAAGTCAGGCCGAGGGGCAAAATGGACATCAAGAAGCCTTGGTATCAAAGTTTTTTGTGCTGCAACCCACCCTAGCTACCGTTCCAAAAGACACCGGCATATCTATTTAATAAACTGAGAAGTGCTTCCATGACTCACTCCCCCAGACCACTTTGATCCTGCAGCACCAGCTACTGCCACATTGCTTACTTAAGGCTGCCTTCTCCTTCCCTGCAGCACACCTTCCAACAGCCATGTGCAAACACGGAGTTCAAGAGCCCCGATTCTGCTCCAGGTATCTCCTGCGGACAAGCAGAGACCTGCCAAGGGCAATTTCCTTTGCAAGAGCGTCTGTCCAACAGGAACAGACTTTTTCTTTCTCTTTCTGAAGTGCAAACTTGGGAAGCTAGGAAGGACACCTGTATTCACTGGGATGAAGGCACAAAAAGCCACTACCGTGCCCACATGATGCAAGGAAACAGTATGGCAGTCACCTCTGCACCATTGCCCAGTGGCTCTGAGTGTGCATGGACTCATAAACCTACTTTTTCCTCCATTGCTCAAGTTCCTTGGAAGCTCTACCTACTCCTGCCCCAGTAGTTCAGCTCCTTTTTGGTCCTTTTTAACCACTTTTGCACTGCAAAAAACACATTCAGAGCATGACAGACCCAGCTCAGCAAAATCCTGTGGTCTGTGCAACACTCACTGGGACTAGTAGGGGGCATGCAAATTGTGGCCCTAAGTATCTGAAACATAAACTGAACAAGAAACTTTCAAGGTACAGCTGGCAGGATAGCTCACAGATGGCAGGAAAAGGGCAAAATTAGTGATTCTGATTCCATCAACTCCACCTTGGACTTCCAATACCCCAATTTGCTTGTTATACTACCCTCTCCCTACACCAAGGGGATAAGCTCTACATTTTTGCCGCAGGTTTGGAGAAGCAGTTTTCATCACAGAGTTTGGAGGCTACCCTGAAGAATGACCATTGCCAGGCGGCTTGGAAAGGTAGGGCTCTCTCCCTGCTTGTTTATCAAAAATAAGCTAAGAGATGATACTAAGCAGGACCACGTAGACTCTGTCCATGCCTACTGCTGACAAGCACTACCCATCATTTCCTCCACGTGAGTGCCCCACACCAGTACCAATGTATGCACTAATGCAGATGACTGAACGCCATGCTGCTGGCTGAGTCCACCCATGAGTCGATAGCAAGAGATGGAGCATCCGTTCATTACAAAAACGATTCCTGGGTGTAATGCCAGCTTTTGAAGCAAAAGGCTTCGAAAACTCTGTTCTCGTGTAGCCAGGGGTACACTGGACAAAGCCAGTGACGTTACAAGGGTGTCAAGACTAGTTCAGACTCCAGCCCAGAGCCTGTAAAAGCACATTAATTAGGATCATAATGTCTAGTCACAGTACAGGAACAGCTCGAAAGGATTAAAAACAACCCTATAAGCACATGCTTACTTGTACAGGCCATTGTAGGTGGGTCTGATTCCTTCCTAAAATAGTGTTCTTCGCACAGGCAAGATGTGGATGCTTCATCAAGCGTGTAGCTGTGAGGGGGGCATTTGCTGCAGGATGGACTGTGGGGTGAAGCTTTGAAGAACCCAGGTCTGCATACTGTGAAAAGAAGAACCACAGGCTAAGCTCTCCCATCATAAAATTAGTCTCTTCACATTTCCTTTTAAAAAAAAAACCAAACCATATCTTCAGGTAGAAAACAAACACAAGCTATTTGGTTTGCATATTTTAAAACAGTCTATGCCACTAACAGACAGTGCATACTTAAATATCTGCATGAAAAGCAAATGAGAAGCTGTTGATTAATTTTTTCTCTAGCACCTGCCTTTGCCAGGTATTTATTTTCCTTGTTGAATGCATTAGAGGTAACACCTTTTGGGCTCTGCTCTAGAAAACATTATTGTGTTTGGGGTTTTTTTCATTCAGTCTTAGAAAAACAGGTAAAATACATCTCATGGTTTTTGTTTAAGATGTTCTACACCCAGAAATCAATGTCTCTGCAAACAAATAGCAACACGGTGGTGGAGGGGATCTCAAGATTGACAGCTTTAAGACACTGTGATAAGGCTACTTCCCTAGGGTCTTTTCCCCTGCAAACCTGTGATGAACTTTAAAGTGCTCCAGACAGACTGCTCTGGGTATAGCTTGAACTAGGCATGCTCACCATACAAGATATTCCTTCCAGCTCCAACATATATGCACGACGAGGCACACAGACTTGATACGAGAGCTATTTTTGTTCTGACAAATATAATGTATGGCTACGGGTATCTTGGAATTATTTTTTTCTTTTTTTTAAATAATTTGAAGTGAATACAGTAATATCTTGTTTCCAGCCTCCTGAAACAAGTGCTCTTTCATCTAAACAAACCACTCTACACTTCACCTGTGTGCGCACACTCAGCCAGAAGGCAGTGACAGCCACAGGTTTGCACGTATCCTCTCCGGCTCTAGTAAAAAACCAGCTGGCCCTATAATTGTACCTTTATATGCAGAATTACAAACTCACTGTTAGCAAAAGGAAGAAAACTTGATTTTCTGTTTGTGTCATAAAGCAGACATGGAGACATGTTAAAGCAGCCCTAAAGTGCTGCTACTTTTTTCCCTTCAGAAATGCTCTAAAATAATTCTGCCCGGTACAGTATCAATGATGCACAGGTCTGCTATCAGACTTACAGAAGTTACGTGGAAATCCCAGAGCCTTTCCATCTGCATTCAAACTCCCCCAGCTGTAACTAGCTTGGAAAGAAAACAGGCTTACAGCAAAAGCATTAATATTATCCCACCAGGAATGTCCCAGACAATCACAGCACGAAGGTCATGTGCTAAAATTCAGGTATGACAGAATTCATCTTCACCACATATAAAGTATATGCGATCCCTTTTCTTCTGATGGACCAGCTAGGACAACTGCCTCTAAAGTTGGCTCTGCTCCTTGTAGTACCAGAGAAACTCCCTTGACATCTTCCCTTTTACCTCACTAGGTTCTTCACGAAAGGCGAGACACTTGCACATCAACTCCTAACTCCTAGAGCCTGCCAGTAAGTCTTTGCTGATGAAGATCACTCATGCATCAAAAGGGGTGTGATCCAAGAGCATCCAGTGGACCTCCCCCAGGCTCCACCTCCAGTCTTGCCCAGACCACGGGGCTCTCACACCAAGCACTACACAACCCTGAAGCAGTTCCCAAGCGCACCACAGGCTGCCACGTCTCCATCATGCATCTGCAGCCTCTCCATCCTACTCTAGGGGGTGCTCATCTCCAGCATCCCTGCTGACCTCCCCCAACCGGGCACCCCCACACACCTTCCCCCAGCTCCCTTTTCTTCCCACAAGACATGCAAAGAACAACTAGCAGGACTGAAGGGATTTACAGGTTTTAAAAACCCAATTTCCAGAATTGCTCATCATCCAACTAGTGCTCCATACCTAGGCTACGAGCTCTGCAGGACACAGTTCATCCGCTTTGTGTGCATACACCGGGACCAGTGAATTTAGGGCTGAATTTATTCTTTATGGCTGTTAGCGGACTTGCCACAAGCTGCCCTCATGCTTTATGGCACATTCTTCAGTTTCTAGTACAGAGTTAAGTTCTTTTAATTACTTCACAGCCACCTTCAAATGCTGCCCTACCTACAGCAAGGACTTGTTATACAATCACTGGAGAGTCTTCTGGGAGAGACCACTAAATGGCTCCTCTCTAGCCTACAATTTGAATTCAAAGACAAATCAAACTCACTTGCACACGCAGACAATAGAGATGGGGAAATAAAAGCACAAGAATGCACAACATATAACAAGGGCAGCCCACATCTAGTGTGTACTTGACGTAATTAGCCTTCAAAAAAGGACTTGAATTTATCTCATTATGTCCCATCAAGACAGACAGAAAATCATTACGGCACAAGAGTTTACTGTGCTTCTATTTTGTGCAAAGCAGCAAATGCAAAGTAAGTCAGTTTTTCTTGACAGACTGTCAAAGTACAGTTTGTTAATGATGGTACGATACGTAGCTCAGCTCAAAGGAAATGTTTGGTTTTCATGAGTAAGTACAGAGCCAACAGGTGTACAATGCCAATAACCCATGTTTTAATGAATGATGTGAAATGAAACAGAACTGGACCAATTTTTGTACAATCTGCAGGCTCCCATAGGTCAGGCAAGCCCCTTCTCTATCCAAAAAGTATAAGAAGGAACATTCAAGAGCATTAAGTTACACTGAAGATTTCAACATGAGTCCTCACAACAAATAGCCAGCAGAACAGCATGCTGTCGTATCTAAGTGAAATACTCGTGTCGGTTAGAAAGGAATAATTCAGGGACAGGAGATAGGGTATGCAAAAAAGGGAAGACAGAAAATAAACGGAGGAATTACAGCAGCGAGTAGTAGCATTCAGAGTCCACACCCCTGCAGCAGATGCTTTGGGGAGGAAGAGGGGGATTCGCAGGGTTCCCCCATCACAGCCTTCCAGCCTCTTGTGACCAGTGGCTTAGGGACCACTCCTGATGGAAACCACACTTGCACTACTGTGCTCAGGAGCAGCAGCCACCATAGCTGCATGGGTGTTTCAGGCTTAACTAGTATCTATTTTCTCTGCACGCTTTCCTATGTTTGCTTTGTACATGACACAAAGGAGAGGACAGGCGGTGAGGTGGTTCAAGCAACAATCCTCTAATAAACAGGGATGCTGTGATGAAATGGATGCTGTTAGATGAATCATAGAATCGTTTAGGTTGGAAAAGACCTTTAAGATCATCCAGTCCAACCATTAACCTATACTACCAAGTCCACCACTAAATCAATTAAGGGTACAGTAGTAATTTCATGTTTCCTGGCTTAGTGGCTGGATTATTTTTAATGAAAGTAAAAACTAGGAATCATTAAGATTGGAAAGGATCTCTAAGATCATCAGTCCAACCATCAACCCAACACCACCATGCCCACTAAACCATGTCCCAAAGTGCCATGTCTACATGTTTTTTGAACACTTCCAGGGATGGTGACTCCACCACCTATCTGGGCAGCCTGTTCCAATGCTTGACTACTCTTTCCATTTAGAACTTTTTTCTAATATCCAATCTAAACCTCCCCTGGCGCAGCTTAAGCCCATTTCCTCTTGTCCCATCACTAACTACTTGGGAGAAGAGACCAACACCCACCTCACTACAACCTCCTTTCAGGGAGTTGTAGAGAGCAATAAGGTCTCCCCTCAGCCTCCTCTTCTCTAGGCTAAACAACCCCAGTTCCCTCAGCCACTCCTCATAAGGCCTGTGCTCAAGACCCTTCACCAGCTTTGTTGCCCTTCTCTGAACACGCTCCAGCACCTCAATGTCTTTCTTGTATTGAGGGGCCCAAAACTGGACACAGTATTCCAGGTGCGGCCTCACCAGCGCCAAGTACAGGGGGACAATCACCTCCCTGCTCCTGCTGGCCACTCTATTCCTGACACAAGCCAGGATGCTGTTGGCCTTCTTGGCCACCTGGGCACACTGCTGGCTCATGTTCAGCCGGCTGTCTACCAGCACCCCCAGGTCCTTTTCCACTGGGCAGCTTTCCGGCCACTCTTCCCCAAGCCTGTAGCGTTGCATGGGGTTGTTGTGACCCATCTGCAGGACCCGACACTTGGCCTTGTTGAACCTCATACAGTTGGCCTCGGCCCATTGATCCAGCCTGTCCAGGTCCCTCTGCAGGGCCATCCTACCCTCCAGCGGATCGACACTCCCACCCAGTTTGGTATCATCTGCAAACTTACTGAGGGTGCACTCAATCCCCTCATCCACATCATTGATAAAGATACTAAACGAGGTTGGCCCCAGAACTGAGCCCTGGGGAACACCACCTGTGACCAGTCGCCAGCTGGATTTAACTCCATTCACCATAACTCTCTGGGCTTCCCCATCCAGCCAGTTTTTTACACAGTGAAGAGTACACCTGCCTAAGCCATGAGCTGCCAGCTTCCCTAGGAGAAGGGCATTGGATGGGATGAATGCTGTGGGAGACAGCATCAAAGGCTTTACGAAAGCCCAGGTAGATGACATGCACAGCCTTTCCTTCATCCACCAGGCGGGTCACCAGGTCATAGAAGGAGATCAGGTTGGTCAAGCAGGACCTGCCTTTCATGAACCCATGCTGGCTGGGCCCGATCCCCTGGTTGGCCTGCACATGCCATGCACTCAATATGCACATGCACATGCTCAATACGCATGCTCAATGCATGCACTCAATATGAACCGCTCCATAATCTTTCCTGAAAGCTGACCCAGGAACATCTTATGCCTCAATACTGCAAAGCAGGTGTCACGGTAGCCGGAAGGGAACAGCCTCAACAGCCAAAAGCAGGGGCTGGTACCATGTCATTTTTCTGCCACTGGTGGCAAAGTCTCGGACATTTTGGAAATTGGATTCAGAGCAGAACAAGGCTACAACCAGCCTGCACCTTACCTTGCACATACCTTGGATTTGGGTCTTTATCTTACTGTTCCTCTTCTGACAGTCAACTTCAAAATCTCTTCATGAAGTATACATGACTTTATTTAAAATTACATGGGTGTCTGGGGCTTAATTTCTAATTAAATCTTTTTTTTTAGTCATCTTATATTTTTATCTCAGTATTTCTAATCCAACAGCTCTTGAAAGGATACGTAAAACTAGCACAGTATGGTCGCACACTATCTCTCTTTTCAAGGGGGTGGGAAAAGGAGGAGAAATAAGATGAGCCTAAGACTCCCCATAATCTGCTGCAAGCCAGCTGAAAAGAAATGAAATAAAGTTTTAAGCTGTTGGTGAGATCTGCTTCTTTCTTCCTAATATTAAAACTGATAACTCCTTAACTGATTAACAGCCACTGATGTGTGAAAATAGTCTTTAAATGAAATTGGTTCCTAGAAAAAAAAATAGAGAGTGTTTTTGGACACAGCAAATGTGCCATAAACAACCTGCTGGTGTTAGGGACAAGTGGGATGTGTTTCTGTTAGTAGCACATCCATTATTAGCAAATTAATTTAACTCTTTTTATTTTTAGTAGCAGCCACAAAATGTTGCAGGCACACAGCATTAACGTATGGGCAGCCTTTTGCTTGCACACTTCAGGATGGGCCAGAAAGAGATTGTTGCAATGAAGGATGACAGCAAGAGCCTGTCAGGACAGCAATGGTGTGAGCTGATCAGATTAGAAACTGGCTTCATACCTTGCAGATGGCACCCCACAAGAGCCATGCTGCTAGAAACTGGCTCTTCAAACATGGGTGGATGGAGGAGGAATCACTGGTCCTCTTACAATGAAAACTGGCCTCTTCAAATGATGTGCTGAACTTTATGTGCTATATCAGTACTAGAGACAGTGAATACCAGTGAGGGGGTAAAAAAAAGCAGGCAGAACAAGCCAATAACATCAAACAGCTGGCACTACTTGACAGATTATTTTCTGCAAGCCTTAACATCAAATGATTTGCAGCTGCATCCCTGTAACCATCCCTGAGCTTCAGCTGAAGGCTGCATCCAACAGGCAGGGCTCCTCTCCTCTCCTCTTTGGCTGCCCCATGCCTTCGATGCACACCGACCCCAGGCAACAACTGCTGGAAGCAATGACCACCTCCGAGGTTCTCCAAATCCACAGGCATGTACGCGGCCATGTCAGTAAAAGCACCCAATTAATATCAGTGGGAATTTCAGTTTTGTCCGTAGAGAGAGAAAAGCTAGGAAACACAACCCTATAAGCCTTGAAACCCCAGAAGATAGGAAAAAGGTCCAACCTATTACTCCCTTCGCACTCTTGTGATGCTGAGAGGATAAGCTCACAGTACTTAAGTACTTAAGATCAGCAAAGCGACCTTTCATATATCCCAGAAAATAAAGCTCAAACAGGAATTACACTGTCTCCCTTGCAGAGCACCAAATTAGTCTCCACAGTAATCAGAAACCACAAGTATAACTCATAAGGCAGTGCAGCTAATCCGTAAATGAAGCTAACGGACAAAATCTAACAAAAATTAATGAGGATAAGGATGCCTAGTCTAGACAGAGCACAGGTTATCTGGCTGAAACTGACGTTTCCTCCCCAAACTGCAAACCCCCTTAGTTTCTCCTTCCCATCCTTTAGTCCCATTTGCCTTTTTAAGCTGCAAACTTCTTTGGGCAGGGACACACAGCTTGAATTACCACAGCTTTTAGAAGCAACTGCAGCATAAAACTCTGCGCCATGGACAGACTCATAATCCACACCGAGACAGCTCTCGGCTGAAACACAAGCAGGACGTGGCGGGGGTGTGTGTGTGTTCAGCAGAAAGGAGAGCAGCTCTGTAGCTCATCAACTCTGCCTTCATTAGCACATCGCTCTGGCACAGGGAATATGCCTCGAGAGTTGAAGGATTTGAGCAAAAACAAGCTACAAATAAACCAACCCCTGTTCTAGTCTCCAGAGCTGCCATGCCTTGAAGCACTTGCACGGAGAAGAGGGGGCTCTTGCCTCTTAGATGCATCCAAAACCTAAAGAAGGGTTTAGCGAGGTACGGTCTTTACAATGTGGAATCAATTAAACTGCTGAGCAGCTCCAAGCCTCAGCTTGTGCTCCTGACACACACTTTTACTTACAAGAAAAAACAAAACAAAAAACACAGCAGACCGTCTTCATGTCTCTCAACCAATATAAACAGATGATCTCCATGCTCTTCTAAAAAGTATTTCAAGAACTACAGCAACCCACCATCGAGCATCCTCCTGCAGCATTTACAAGCAGGCTCCCAAGCGCTAATCCTGCCCTCCCTAACAGCTCTCTCCTTGAACTGCAGGCCAGCACCGAAATCGCTGCCAAAGCTATAAAGCTATAGAAAAATGTGTAAAATGCCCTGATTATATCTCCTTTAGGGTTGGTCTCTCTATCTGCAATAGTGCTATGTTACTCCCTGCAGCACGCCTTGGGGATTTGAATGGAACAAAATAAATACCCACTAGTAAAACACTGTAATTCGAAGCTGCCAGTTTGCCTGATTCCAGTGGACTTGCCAGCAACCTTTGGCAGCTCCAGCACCCAACACTGCAGCCCAAGACCTAAAGGTCCTTTTAAATGAGTTCCTGGAGCTTGCTGGACAAGTGGGGCACCTGAAGGCTTTGCACCTTGAAAAAAGGGACCCTGTCCTTACCTTGGATGTAAGCAGATTCATGCATCTCAAGTGGGAAATACTCTTTTAAGCTTTTTTTTTTGTTCTAAGAAAACATTGTGTCTTTTGATCCTGTTCTGTCCAACCCCACACTAACTCAGGCTGAATTACCTCCACTCCACATTGAAATCGGCTCTAGCTCTGAATACCAAAACAACCTTGAAAACTAGAATATAAATAAATTAGTACTTTCAGTTCCTCCCCTTGAAATACCACTCTTTCTACCACGTGACTCACTAAATTGTCACATGGCAATTTATGACATGACTGTAGTTGCTGGAAAACTGAGAATTAACTGCCACTAATGACATTAATGTGTTTCTTCTAAACGGTATAAAACTTCATCACATGGCAGCACTCTGAAAAATTAATCAAATTCCCAAGTTAGCTACATTTGCAAGCCATAAAAATATCTAGAATACAATGCATTTGAAAATGCTCATGATTACATTAAGATCTTAATGGGCTATATTTCTGCACATCCCGACTTTGCTGTAAAGAAGATTTTGAAGCAATCAATGAGGCAAAACCTGAGTCAAGCCTAAACTCTCAGCAGTGTGATGGAGGAGCGGGGAAGGAGATTTCTCCAGGCATATATGCAAACCCGTGCTATCATTTGGGTTTGATTTCACAGAAGAAAAGCCACCTACAGAAAATAAATGCTCTTAGAGGAAGCAGAAGATTTTTTAAAAGCATTGAGCATGCTCCCACCAGCTGCGTCAACAGCAGGGCTAGCTGAGCTTTGGTTTTGTGGGGTTTTTCCCAAACTTTTCTGTCCAAAATAACCCCGGGAGAAACTGGTACATTTCTAGAGAAAGCGCTGCTTGGGATAAAGTGTCATTTCCTAGAAAACCCAAAATTTCTGTGACCAGCAGCTGCATGCTCGTGCAATTGTGTACAAGGGCTCTTTCAGCTCTCAGCCCAGGTGGCACCTGTGGTCCTCCTTGCTCTCTGGTTAGAAAGGACAGATCTAGGTTGGTCTCGCTGAGCCCCAACTATCTGGGTTACAATAAAAAAAGGCCGTCCGCATCCTGTTGCTACAGCCTCTCTGCCTATTATAGCTATAAAATATGTATCTCCGTAAATCTCTATGTCTACAAAAATCTACCTGTGTATCTTTTCTTTGTTCTCCAAGGTTCGGGACGAAGATGCACTTAAATTATGCTTAAATTACTGCCTCTCTTTTTTTTTTTTTTTTTAATGAAGACAAACTGAAATCATTTTACTCCCTTAAACAGGGGAAGTGATGATTTGCAATGCCGCACCTAAGGGAAAAATACGATTTAAGATACACAAGGCAGCAGACACACATCTGTTTCTGCACGCTCATAACCATAACTTGAGATGCCTGGCTCTGCGCGTAATCCAAGAGGTACAAGAGTCTGTTTTGGGGGTTTCTGCACACAAAGACATGCACCCCAGGTTATCCTTTGTTACGCAAACGGTAACTTAAACATTCAAGCTGCATTGCGTGCTGAGCAAGGGGAGGATTGATGGACAAGCCGCAGAATTCCCTTGAGTTCGACAGCAGCATTGACTGAATAGCAATAACAAGCATGATCCCTAATGGGAACAGGATCAAACTTGAAAATGATGCAGCCAAAACCCCCTTATGTATGTCTGTGTACGCGTATTATGGCCAGTAATGCAAAGACCAGTTGGTAAATTCTCCTGGAAAATAGGGTTCTTCAAAGCTGCGTGTTCACTGGCACAATACTACAATAAAAGGGTTTTAGTCTTCTGGTTCAGTCTGCCATAGGGATCTGGAGCCCAGCCAGCAAAGAAAGAAAGAATCTCTAATTATGCTGTGGTTTGGACAATTGCAACCCATTGTGGTTAAGAAATATGACGTTTGGGAGGATTTATTTTGATGATTTATGTCATGTGTGTTTACCAACATTTCAAGGTTTTAGCCTGAACTAATAGACTGTACATATGCAGGCAGTAAAGAGAAGTAAAAATGCTTAAAATATTTCCTTCTGGTTGGCTCTACCTTGCTCCACTTCATTTGTATGACAAGATTTCTAGGTGGTATAAAATCAGCCTTTCCTCTGCTGACTATTTTCATCCAAAACAGGCAGCATCCCACCAACCTGCGGTAATGCTAACACCTACAAAAAAGGATCCTTTCAAACCCTGCCTCAAATGTTTCAGGGCTTGTTTGCTTCTATCTTTATGATCACCCGTCTCAGGAGGTAAATTTGGTAGGACTGACTGCAGACAATTTATTTTAAAATTGTTCCTCTGTAATTTATGGCTGAACATATGTCACTCCAGACACAGCTATTCAAATTCCATCAGAGGGTGATGGAGATGGATCTTTTACAGGCCTTCTGACCAAAAAAAGATAGGAAGGATTTATCCAGAGTTGCCTGGACTAAGTGTACTAAATGGGTTTATGCACATAAAAGTGACTCCGGGGAAGCGGGGTTTTTTTTGCAAATTTAAGATACAGGCTATACTAGCCAATACTGCAGAGGGCAGGCGGCTTAGAGGTGCATAGAAGGAAACGTGGATGTGTCTCTTGGGGAACATCACCCTTCAGTCATGCCTCCTCCTGAAAAAGGTAGTGGGCTCATGCATTGGAGCACACTGGTTGGAGTTACAGATGCAGGTCTTGCCAAGGTAAATTCTGCCCTGATAAGCATACCATGAGATGCTTTGGCTTTGGTTAGGAGGCAACAAATCGAAGGGTGTGTGCAAGAAGGATGTGGCAAGTACTAGTACCCTGAGAAATTTAACAAGGAAAGCTGAGTGAGCCCCACACATACAACAAAGTGCAGAAACATCAAGCAGTTATCCCATCACATGCAGATACAAACACTTCAAGATTTCAGTTTAATTAACCAGAAATCAAAATACTGACATTATTTGTTGACTAAACTACTCCTTTGCATCATATGAACACTGCAACACTGCACAGTTCATCTGCCTTGCCAAGTGACTCCACAAAGCTACAATAAAGCTCAACAAAGAGCAACCTGAGGCATTGCTGGCTCTTCCCATGTCAGCCTGACAATATTGGGAGCTTTTCTTTGAGCTCCAGTCCTGCAGCCCTGAAACACGAGAATTTATTTCAGTACTATCTCTCCCATTTCTGGAGGAAAACTTGCTGCATGTGAACAAACACCCTCAAACCCAAGATAAATCAATACAACTTGACACTTTAAATGTCCTGATTTTGGAGTCAATCTCAATAACATTTGGGTGGGTGGCCTCATGGCTTTTGGATGCTGGAGTTTGACTGTCCTTGGCATGAACTAGCTAGAACTGCTGTGACTCCAGAACAGACAGAAAAACACCAAAACCCCAGAGAAAAAAAAAAAAAAAAAAAAAAAACCAAACACAGTTATATCCCAATGACCTGGTTTCAGCTGGGATAGAGTTAATTTTCTTCCTAGTAGCAGGCATAGTGCTGTGTTTTGGATTTAGTAGGAGAAGAATGCTGATAACAAACACACTGATGTTTTAGTTGTTGCTAAGTACTGCTTATGCTAGTCAAGGACTTTTCAGCTTCCCATGCTCTGCCAGGTACACAAGAAACTGGGAGAGGGCACAGCCAGAACAGTTGATCCAAACTGACCAAAGGGCTATTCCATACCATATGACGTCATGCTCAGTATATAAACTGGGGTGGGTTGGCTGGGGAGCAGCGATCGCTGCTCGGGAGCTGTCTGGGTATCGGTAGGCAGGTGGTGAGCAATTGCATTGTGCATCACTTGCTTTGTATATTGTTATTATTATCATTACTATTTCACTTTATTTCAATTATTAAACTGTTCTTATCTCAACCCAGGAGAGTTTCTCACTCTTACTCCTCCAATTTTCTCCCCCATCCCGTCGGGGTAGGGGGAGTGAGCAAGCAGCTGCGTGGTGCTTAGTTGCTGGCTGGGGTTAAACCACGACACCCAAGAAGATATTTTCTTTGTCAGACTATAAACAGTACTTTTCTGAGACAAAAGCATCCTACTCTTGGGAGGGCAATATCCTACTAGCATCTCTGTCCACTGCCTTTTCTCTTGGGCTTTGTTCTTGCCCCAAAAATGGCTGACATATGCAGCCGCTCCAGAAATTCAGATGTGAAGCAAAAAGTAAAGCAAAGCAAACATTGCCTTCCCTCTTGCTACATGAAGCCTCACCACAACCTCCTTCCCACCAAATCCATTTCCCCATACCATAAAGCACTAGCCTGAAGCACACTTAGCAGCAGCGATACTGGCCATCCTCACAGGCTTTTTATTTAAGGTCTTGAGCTGCCAAAGCTTGATTTATGAACATTTAATTCTTAAACTATTATAAGGGGATATTGTTGCTCACGTGTTGCTTAGCTGCCTTTCCAGCTACATCCAAAGAAATAAGCATTGCCTACACAACACTGTTTGCCCTGCAAACCCAGTACCATATTTATTTTTAGTTTCTGCTGCATCTCCACACCCTTGCATCACATCAACTTGAACAGTCTTCCTAAGGTGGTTTGGGAAAAAAAACCCAACACTTCTGCTTTATAGAAACCATTCACATTTGAGCTGTTCAAGGGAAGACTGGAAGACAAGAGAGGAGAAAGGGGAGCAGCTGGTATGGGCACAAGGACATTCCACCGTGGGTTTGGCATACTTACACCTTGCAAGAAAAGACCGCAACCTGCTCATCTTATGTCTCATATACAACCGCCACCAACAGTTTGCCTTCCCACAGCTCCTCTTCCACACCCTGTTTTCAAAGCCTGTGGCTTCTATCCTGCAATACCCAGTGGACAAGGGTAGCACAGGACATTGCTGCTTGCCCTCTCAGCAGCCTTGAAATGTAGAGACTGCAGGAGAATCTGAACAATCAGTCTTGTCGGGGGGGGTGGGGGTGGGGAGAAGAAAGCCTGAAAGTGCAAACACCAACAGCTCGACCAGTAGAAGGCAAATGTAAAAAGCCGAATATTTATTCTTTTATTTGAAGTGATATGCTTTACACTGAAAGACCAAATGGGAGTTTCCTGACTCAAGTAAGGACTGGTAATACTTTACTCCCTGTCATCTCTTGGCGTCCCCAATATCCAGCATCCATTCCATATGGATGCACTTTTGGATGTTGGTTTCTTTTCAGATGCACTAGAGAGCAGCTAGGAACTTCTGAGGCTCTGATACTTAGCCCAAATACCATCCACAATTTATTTTTTTTAAAAGTTGCACAAGTGGCAAAAATACAAGGTTCATTATTCCGCACAGAAATTCTCTCGTCATCCAGCCAAATTTAAAAATAAATAGTTGCAATTAAATGTGTCGCTACATTATTTATGTAGATGCATTCAATTTGCAGAAAGCTGCTATAAAATATTCCCCTTCAATACAAGGGAAATTTATTGCACTTTTATTGTATACTTTCTTCTCCCCGCTCAAATGTATGTTGCTCCCTGCCTATTTTTTTAGCCTGTGTTACTTAACACATCATTTTCCAGCCACTGTTTCTGCTACTTTTGTCATGAAAAAATGAGGGATGTAATCCAAATCCAAATGTTTCTTGATTATTTGTGAACAAGGCTGCTGAATGATTACCAGACAGATAATTCCAGTATTTCCCTTGCAATCGAGGACCTCTCCTTGTCTCTTTTGCTCTTACAGCTGCTGGGTAAATGATATGCACTGAGGCTGCCCAAGGCTTCAGAGTGCATATTAATTCTGCCAGGAACTCCAGACATTCTGAAGAATTGCTAATTTAACAACAGACTGTGAAATTATTTTTTCTTTCTTTCTTAACTACTGTGCTATTTGAAAGCAACTTCACTGCCTGTGCTGGTTTTGGCTGGGACAGTTAATCATCTTCATAGTAGCTAGTATGGGGCTATGTTTGGGATTTGTGCTGAAAATAGTGTTGATAACACACAGATGCTTTAGTTACTGCTGAGCAGTGCTTACACAGAGTCAAGGCCCTTTCTGCTCCTCACCCCACCCCACCAGCGAGTGGGCTGGGGGTGCACAAGAAGGTGGGAGGGGACACAGCTGGGACAGCTGACCCCAACTGGCCACAGGGATATTCCACACCATATGATGTCATGCTCAGCATGTAAAGCTGGGGGAAGAAGGAGGAAGGGGAGGATGTTAACCATTATGCATGATGGAGCCCTGCTTTCCTGGAGATGGCTGAACACCTGCCTGCGGATGGGAAGCAGTGAATGAATTCCTTGTTTTGCTTCGCTTGTGCACAGAGCTTTTGCTTTAGCTATTAAACTGTCTTTATCTCAACCCATGGGTGTTCTTACTTTTACTCTTCCGATTCTCTCCCCCATTCCACTGGGGGAGAGTTAGCGAGCAGCTCTGTAGTGCTTAGTTGCCAGATGGGGTTAAACCACGATGCGGCCCCAACTGTCTTTCAGCATGAAGAATAGGGGGCATTTCATCCTGCCAGGAAATAATTGAAAGCTTTCTCCCCAGCAGTCCCTATATTCATAACCAAATATAAATATGTGAAACAAATGCTAATAAAAATAGGTTAACTTGCTGCAGGTGTTCCTCTGTCAATTTATCCAGGTGATATTAGCAAAATCTGACAGGGAAGCACAGTGATATATTTCACTTGTGCCTTGACATTTTGATTCTGTTTGTTAAGGTGTATATGCAGGGATCTGGCTTCTTCTCCAAGACCTCTATAGCTGTCAGTCTGTGCAAACAGCATTTGACAAGATGTCCATTTAGCAGGATGGGAGGGCAAAGGCGGGGTGGGGGGGGAAGCTAGAGAGACCAGGTATCTGGGTAAAGCTGCACTGCAGTGCAAAAATGGATGCTCTTCACATACCAAGCAACTTGGAAAAAAGAGCAGCTTGATATGCAGGATCTGAGGCAGTTTGCATCCTTTAATCAATAGCTCCTTCAAGAAAGGTGGCCAAGAATAATATAAATAGAAGGCAGAGGAGAAAGAGGACAAAAGGCCAGTGCTGGAGAAGGCATCAGGATCACTGTACACTCATCCACAGGAAGATTTTTGGCTGGTATTATTTCTTTTGTAAAAGGAGAGAGGAAAAAAAACCACAAAGCTCTCCTTTGCTCCTGAGAAACCAGATTTAAGAAGAAATCTAAATAGGAAGTTTTGCTTTCCAAGGCTGTCCTTTTCCAGCCTGAGGAAAGAAGCAGAAGGTGATGAAGCTATCTCTTCCAGGGATAACGCAGGAATATGCTCTGCTTATGGAGCCCCAAATTTAGAAGCCTTCAGCTTGTCTCTCCCTGCAAAGAACTTTGGACCAGAAGCACACAGATGGGTTACAATGAAATACACTAAGAATTAGCTACAAAGATGAAACCACAGAAAATGAATATAGCACTTAAAATAGTAAACAGAGTTTAGAGATTTATGGTAACTGGCTGGTGAATTAACGTAATAAAGGGATTCTGATCATCTGGGCAATTCCTGCATCTCTTCAAGACTGTCTTCAAGAGGGGGTTAATAGCAAAATTAGATGTATAACTCCAGTTAAAATCCAAGACAACCGTGTGCAGTAGTGGGGTTTTAACCAGACCTTACCTTTCAGCACATGCCAAAGTCACTACAGGGCCTCCACACAGCATCAGCCACACCAGTGCCGCCTACAGGCAGCACAACCAGGCAAGGGCTTGCCTTCACCTCCCCCAGGATGCACGACACCTGCTCACACCACATCTACACCAAGCTGCAGAGAAGCATCTTCTTCCTGCCCTCTCCTTTCAAAGGCCATGCAGCCCAACACAGAGTTTTCATGGTCCAAAACACATGACAGACTACAGCCCTCATCCTGCACCCAGACACCCCCCAACTCACTCAGGACCACCCAGGTGCTATTCATATGCATCAATAGACAAGAGAGTCAGCCATCCCACAGCTATGGGAGGCTACATACCACCATCACGTACACAGACCAAGCAACCTGCAGCTCAGTCTGGGAGTGCTATCAAACCGCAAGCCCGAGAGCTGGACCAGAGAGCACCAAAGCCATCAAACCTGGTCCCAGCCACTAGGCAGATCTGCAAGTGACATGCCATCCCAAAAAGGGGAAGGCTGGGAAAAAGTCTGTGTCAAAAAACATCCAAGACAGACATCGTCGATTGGTTGTGCAGCATTCCTGGACATCACCTCTGGTGTAAAGCGATGAAAGGAGACCTTGGCCGAGCAAAGCCAGCCATGCCCTCCTTCTCTTGCTGCTCCACCGAGGTAGAAAATATGTATTACTGAAGCCATAAAGTGCTTACAATTATGGCCCCAAACCCAGTAATCTCCACTGATGTAGGTAAATTGCTGACCCCTCTATCACTGTTATTCATGATGCAAAAAAACCTCTGGTTTTCTCTGCAGCTCAGCAAAACCTGTGGGGAATTGGTGCAAGGCTTTCATTCCTTATAGCTAGCCTTTAATGTTGAAGTTTGGATTTCCTGGAGGGGAACTGAATAGTTTAGAATAATTAGTGATTTACATATAGAGTTGTCAACAAAGATACATGGTATTAAGTTACCAAAATGAAGGGTTCCACCTTCTTGGTTGCTACTTTTGATTTTATTTTATTTAAAAATTCTGTATTTTAATTCCACTCACATTCTGCTATCGCTAGTAAAGTGGCCTGAAGCGGACAGCAAGAAGAGAGCACTAAATCGAAGGCTTAAATCACTTCTTCCTCAGTTCCCTGGCAGATTTAAAGAGCAACCTGGCACTAACGCTTTCAAATAATATACTGTTGGACCTGACACAGCAGAGAAACTCTGCTTCAAATCACACAACAGTCCAGGTGACCACGTAATTACAATTAACCTCCTGCCCACTGTGCCTAATGACAAATGATCACGTGAATGGCAGGCTCGGGAAAGGACCCAGGTATCAAAAAAAAAAAAAAATTTATTTCTGACTCTCACATATTTAAAAAGCCATTTTCAGTTAGGAAAAAGCCAAGGGACACTAATTTTAGTTTTGCATCCAAAAGAAATTAATAACCCTTGCTAATACACATGCAGGCATAAGCACACGCTGTCAGCCTTCTAGCAGCAAGAGGGATGCATGGAAGTCTCCTACTGCCACAGCATGGTAATCGGAAAAGTACTAATATCCTGCACTGCTATATATCTCAGCCCAGACCAGAGAACATGAATTTTGTCTGTGCTGGATAAAAAAGGTAATATAACCTCAAAATAGCACGCAATATTTTTTAGCACACTTATTGGGCCCATGGGGTTCCTATTACGAGGTCGCTAACTGGGGAGGTATCCTATGTTGTTCCATCAGGTTTTGTGTTTTTTCTGCTTTATGTCCCTCATCTCCTACTTGCCTTGTGAGCTCCCTTTACCAGGGAGCATTCTCCTCTCTCTGCTCACACAGCATCTTCAGGAGTAAGCAGAGCTATTTTCCAGCCTGCTCCCTTTGTAGAACAGGGAAGCACAAAAATCGTCCCAGGAAGAGCCAAGGGCTCCCATTTCCTTTCCTGTACCCGGCTCTAATGGGGAAAGAGTTTATTTGCCCCAAATGCTCTCCTAGTCAGAAGTTACTGCTCCTCCAGATCTGCTGGCAAAGCAGTTGGAGTGATCTCTCCCTCACCTGCTTCAAGTGAAGCAAGCTCATTAGTTTAAATAATTTGTTACAGCTTTTGCTAATTCACTCATTCTAATTAGTGTCCAGACTGAAAGGGGCAGAAACCTCCAGCTGTGGAGCAGTGGGGCACATATGTGTGTGTGTGTATATTTTTTTATATTTATATGTATAGGACATGCTCATGCAAATTCTACACTCCACTCTTCCTAAATCTGGCATTTTCTAGCATAGATACGTCTCCCAAGAACAACAGAAACAGTACGGACATGTCCAGCCAGATGTCACCACTTGCACCTGGAAGCAGCAAATTACTTGCAGGCACTGCCAAGACCTCTTTTGAAGCAAAACAAACCTTTACTCCGGCTTGCTCCAGAGTAAAAGAACACAGTACTACCAGACATATGTGGGCCATACCCCCAGCCAAGGTAAACGGGCAGCAAGCAGCACTGCATTTTGGCAGGCCCCTCCTACAGAGCACATTACAGCAAGTATTTACCAAGTTGTATGCTGAGCTATTTTCTAGTAGCTCATCACAGACATAACACAATTGGGAGATAAGCCTGATAACGCAGAACATTATGTATACATATTCTTTTTCTACATATATTTATAACACCTATTTCAGCATGCCTTTAGACATACAGAGTCTTTTAATATAAAATAAATAAATGCAAATATACTGTATTCTGGCAATTTAGTCTGATGGCTGATTAGGGAAACATTGCTTCATGAATTCTTAGCCATGACATTTCCACTAATCTTCCTATTTCAACAGGAGGAAAAGGAATGGCTTTCATATGTCTGTGCTTATCATTTTCAAGCTGAGTATATTATATCTGCTAGTCTCTGGATTTACCTGATCACTCTTAAAAAACCAAAATATACCGCCACAGTCTATGAAACTTATGTGTGTCTTACTCGGAGAGCTGTATGTCATTCTGAAGATGAACAAATATAGAAACTAGCTCTCATCTTTTCTGAAGTATGTCAAATAAATAAATAACCAGATTGCTATCTGTATTTTCCCTTCAACGAGATTGCTGCTCGAAAGTTTATAAACAATGACATTTTTGCTTTTGCAAAAGGCTATGCATTAAACTTGTCTAATAGCTTTGCGTGGATCTAATACGGTCTGTTTGTTGTTAGCTTGCTTAAGCCTGCTCTTCTCCGAAGCCCCCCAGTGTAATAGCTACCACCTCCCTACACACCAGTTTACCCCCAAGAGACCTTACCTTGCAAGCCTTGAATCATCTTGCCTTCTAATTCCCAACCCCACAGATGTTTTAACATCTAAAATGAACAGTGCTGAGCTCCTCGGCTGTAGTTCCCAAGTCACAGATTTAATTTTCTGTCAACTTTGGGTTTCTCATGGCTTAGCTCCCCAACTGGTGCAAGCTGTTGTGTGCAAAGATACCTTGTCACCTACAGTCTTACCTGGGGCTGCTCTCCAACCACTAAGCATCAAATGCGATTGCTTGCACACACCTAGGACAAAACACCTTGAAGTCTTATAGTGGGGAGGGAAGTACCCTGCTAGAGTGCTGGTTACAAACTGAAATCCTGGTTATCATCACAAAAATACATGTCAGTCCACACACCTTCCCCCACAAAATAAATTTATGTAAATTATATAAAATAATTTATCTTCTCCATATTGATTCATTAGGATACCTCCACACCAACATCAGGATGGCACAGAAGGGACAATAAAGGTCTCTAAGCCCTCCTTAGATGAGAGAAACAGATTTCGGTCTGCTTTCATTGCATCTCTTTGTAGGACTCATATTTTTGTTTGCTAGAAGTCTTGAATTTGGACAGACTTATTGGCTAGCTGAACTGTACACTCACAACAGGATCTTCAAAACACAGTGCTGTAGCAGTGCCATGGTTTGATATGGAAAGACACGCTTGTTTACAGGTAGAAGGTTAGCAAAGCTACTGACCATACCATGTTTTGGTGCCAAAATGGACAGTTGCTTAACTAAGGCAAATGTAAACAAAGTAAATGCTGCAAAACACAATGTAAATGTACTTACATTGAACATTTGGTTCAGGAGTATATTTTTGAAGTGAACCTCTCAATCACCCCAACTTACCATCTCTCAGCACACAATACCAACTGTGCATAATGGATTTGTGGGGGTATGAAACTTAATCCAAAGATGTGCCCTGGGAGCGAACCTACCACGCTCAGTGGTTTTCCAAGGGGCCAAGCCGCAGCCAGTGCAAAGCAGGGGCCTTGCAAGACGCGCAGCACGCTGCTTCACCCTATGGATCCATCCCCAATGCATCATCCCAGCTGCTAACACAGACAGTCTCCACTATCATTAACTAAAACAATCCTGCTTTTTGTTCTGCCATAATACACACCTATAGCAGCCTTTACGTTATAATATATTCAGATTCAACCTGTCTTTGGAATTTGCTTTCCCAATAGCTGTCATGCTCCAACACTTGTCAGTTGTCTCAGATAACCAAGTATTACTCTGATGTTCACAGTATAACCTAGAAATTCCCTACACAAACTACAGGGAATTCTGCCAATTCTGAGCTAAATTAACTGCTTATCAAAGGCAAAACTGACAAGGGTTGTTGGGGGTTTTTTTTGCATGAATCCATGGCTTATTGCTTCTCAGCCTTGTAACGCTACTTAGCTTTTTCATGATCCATGCATGAAGACCTTTAGATGTATCATTTCAGCTTAATAACAACACAATTACAACCACTTAATGCATTTAAGGGAACAGTCCCAACTTAATTTCTGGTAGGAGCATGGAGAAGTTGCATGCTCTGCTAGCAAGGCGTAAATCAACAGCCTGTGTTCAAACCGTCTTTTATTTGCTTAGCCAGAAACTTCCTTGCCCACCAGCACAAGGAGGAGAGCTTAGCCCCTGATCCCAGCTCCTCGGGGCAAAGTCCACAAGGCTCCTCTCAGAGTTTGACTGCAGCTCTTCCCTTTCCTGCGCCCAGATCAGTACCACAGCAGCTCCTTCACCTGAGGTTATACTAAACTCTGGCCATACATCTTTTTTTCCCCCTCATGAAATCAGCCCTCTGGGTCACATTTTGGAGGTTATCTTCTAAAAACCCCAAAATCAAGTCTCACAGCAATCTGAAAAGTCCCAAGCCACAGAATTTTTCCAGTACTTAAATGCCAAAGCACTTTGGCTTCCCATGTACCCAGAAGAGCAACTCACCCCACTGACCTCATGGGCACAAGGATGCAGAGTCCTCTTGGCCTGAAGGACATGAGAAGGCTACCAGGGGGTCACCAAGATCAGCCCTACACATAGAGCAGCCCAGGCTTGTGCTCAGCAGCCTGCCTACCAAGAAGTTGGCACTGCACCACTAAATAACCCATCCCACTCAGCCACACATGATCCGTTATCTTTCCAACTAATTTCCTAACCCCTCTTTCGGTGGGGGGGAGGTGCAGTATAATGCTTTGCTTTCCAACATGAAATAAAAGGGTGGGCACATTTTGGTGCCACAGCAGAGCAGAATTGATGCTGCCCATACAACCTGGGGTTGGAAATAATGTATTTATAGAAGTACATTAAGACCAATTTAGAAAAGGTTGATTAGATAAAGTAATGCTCATTCAGGCAAGCCTAAACAATTTTCTTATTTCATTGAATCAGCAATAATGTACTCCTACAAATGCAATAAATATATATCCAGTCAGCTCCTCCTTCAGTGACTTCTCTCCTTATTCCTTTCAGTTGGCAGCATTTGGTTTGGGTTGTTTTCAGAAAGGAAAAAAAACCCCAAACCAAAACGAAACAGTAACTCATTTATAAAACCTTCTCTTCCTGGTAATTTTATTTTATCTCTGTAGCATAAGGCAATCTAGCAGAAGCAAACATTGTTTACTTGTTAATACCAAGCCAGAACTCTTAGAGAGAGTCGATGAGACCACAGAGGAAAACTATTGTTTTCTTTGTTATTCTGCTGGAAGACCTGCGGTAATATGTCAGACATCGGTAGAGCCTATTGGGGAAAATACAAATAGTTCCTCTCCTTTCATCCATATGCATGGGAAATTGTGTTGGTCTACATGCACTTGGAAGATTTCATGCCGTCGCTCCAGCCAGCTCTTCTCACACCGTAACACCACCTGCTCTAAAAAAAAAAAATCACTGCAGTTTGTAATTCAGAAACTAAAGTATTTTTAAAATCTTGACTGTTTGATTGTGTTACTATATCAACTGATTATTCACAAGGTACATCTCAAGAGACATGTAGCACTAACTGCAGAACAAGCTTCTGTGCCCGCAGTCCCCAGCAATGCCGGAGTCCCTGCGCCCCACAGCCCCTGGGTGAGACCTGAAAGCAGGATCTGACCCTGCCAGCACTCAGATTAACTGAGAAAATGAGGGGTTGCAAGTAAGTGAGGGTCCTAGCAAGGCACATGCATACAAAATCCTTCTGGTTTTTTGTTGTACAGTGATACCATTTGTAATCAGGACACCGGGTGTTTACCTATGGGTTTCATGGCAGTGTGATTACTTTTGAACCGAGAGTGCCTTCAGCTCAATGTCCCCCCCGCCATGCAGGTATTTGGATTACAGACTCCATCCTGGCCTCCACCTTCTGTTTTCACCCTCTCCATTATTTACCTCTAGCTTTACAAGCAATTAATATTTCTTAAGAGTAACCTGGGGGGGTGGGGTGTATTAGTCATCTCCTTTCTATGCAAGCATTTGCCATTGAGGTACCAAGATATTTACCAAGGTAAATGTTGCTGCAATGATCTCATGAAAGATAGACATGAGGAAATTTCTGCTGCTGGCCAGAAATTTTGCAGCTGCGTCTGTGCCCAAGCTAAATTCCCAAGCATATGCTCTGTATAAAGCTTCCATCAACCACCATTGCAGAGAATTGATTCATAAAGTATATCCTTTATGAAGAGAGACATTTTTCATCCCATGCTACAAATTCAAATTTAATAAAGAATACTGCTTAAGCAAGCATTTATTTTTTTCCATGACCAAGTCCAGCAAATTTCTCGATCACTTTGGACTCAGCGAGGGGATGTTTCTGAGCTGCTACCAGAGCTCACTCCCTCCTAAAGGGAAAATGGCAACATTTGGCCCCTAAAAACAAAAAGGCACCGAATTAACAAATACTTAGCACCCTTTGAAGACATTAATTTACTCTAACAGCAAGATGTTGGGTGAAAACCACCTGAGCCAGAACTGGGTTTTCAGAAGTCCTGCATGTCCAGTCATGAAACACTTGAATGTATTTAAAAGCCCAATCTTTAACGATTTGGCGACCCAAGTCCAAATCACTCCCAGTACCGCTGACTGCTTTGCAAAGTCCTACACTTAGGCAAGAAATGAGCGTGGGATTTTTGTTTTGTGCTATAAGTGTCAGTGCCCAGCCACTCCTAGGGACTTAATAAGCCCTCCCAGAAAATCAGGAGTGACTGAAGGCTCACCATTAGCTTCAATGAGATAGAGGTTTTACTCCACACCTTTCACTTACATACTTGCATACAGGTTTAGAAACCTAACTTTAGTTTGCTTTTCTTGGAAATCTCACTCTAAAAATTCAAAACAACCAACAAGGATTTAGTTAGGAAACCAAAATTAGCTGGACTTGTATAGCTACACAGCAGTGCGTACAGCTGAGTGGCTATTTCTAAGGAGTCAGCAAGAAAGCCTGGAAGAGGATTTGCTGGTTTAGGACTTTCACTATAATTTTGTTTGACCCAGGATTAACTCTGCCAAAACTGAATCGAAAACAAATGGACATTCACATTGTTTGCATCACAGACACCACTCAAAGCAATAAGAGTGTTTGCCCAGCTGAACTCAAGTGTGGTACAGATGTAGCTCAAAGACCCCACTTGCCACATCTCAGCAACTGGAGACATGAGGAAGTATCTGCTCTTGGCCTTGTCCAGCAATGAAAGCAGGGAAGCAAAAAAAATCCTACCAATAAGAGAGATTTGGTCAGGAAAAGCTTACCTGATCCTCCAATTCCAGCCCCAAGAATAGTTCCCTTTGGAAAGGTCTGGATATATTTCCTTTACACGCTTGCACCATTTTTCTGGACCATCCCTGCTGAGCTCTGCTCCACTATGTGCACTTTACATCCCTAGAGGTATATACCCTTTCCTAGATGTTTTCCCCTGTGGTATCACCCCACCCTGAGCAACACTGCCCAGCATCCCCTCCCTTGATGTGGCCACGGCAAAAGTCAGCTTTGGTATTGTCTCACAGGCAAGGAGTGACTGCAGAAATCAAGAAATCCATAGTGAGAGAAAATGAAAGTCATGATGGAAAGGTGTGGAGCATTTGCTGGAGGGGGCAAAAAGCACTTTGCACAGAGAAAACTGGGGGAAAAAAATTAAGTGGAGAAAGAAATATAGGGCCAGGGATTTGCTGGTGCCAGTTGACACAGTAATGCTGCTCTCTGGAGCTGTACTGACCTTGCCAGAGAAATTAACATACTTCTGCCTACTACCTGGTGGGTTTTTTTCCTGCTTTTTAAGGATTTTATGACAATAATAACCCCACAATACCTTGCAGCATTCACTTTCACATGCATGCACAGTTTAAGTCTAATAAAATGCACTTCCCATTACCAAGGGAAGGTGTGGGTGCACCTGCTCTGCATCGCTTCAGGCAGACAATTGCCCTGTCCTAACCCCTTCTGCAGCCAACATGGCAAGCAATTTATCACCATCATCTAACTTCATTCACTTCCCTTGCTGAGTGACAGCCATCAAAAGTCTCATTATTGGCCTGTTACTAGGTGGCAAGCAACCACATCACCTAACAAGGTCTTAAAGGAGAGAAACTTCCTAAATCCCATTACCTGAAGGCCCTCCCTCCCCCAAGATGAAGATTTGCGTGTGTTTGTGCCACAGATGTCAAATGCATTTCTGACCCTTTTTAATAACTTTTCAACCTTGCTTCTAGGTGAATGAAGCAGGAGAGGAGTCCTGTAGATGCACAGATTTGCTTTGTGGAGTTTAAAACCATCAACAGTTGAATTTGCTCCATGTTTTCAAGGCAAATCCACTTACTTGACTAAAAAGAAAGCCTTCCAGGCAGGGGCAAATTGTGCAGTGATTTATCCCTGGTGACTCCGGCATGGTACTAGGAGTGTATTTCTCTACAGTGCAGGAAGGCTACTTTCACATTGTACCGTATCCCAGCCTATCACCGGAAGCAAAACCAAAGCCCTTCCAAAACTTCCCACTCTATTCATTTCTGGGGAATGAAATGGAAAGGGAAGTTCATGGGAATGGAAATCACAAAATCTGAAAGAAGATTAATAAAGACAACTGTGGCAATCAACACTGACGTGGCAGTTAGCAGTCTGTAACCCAGTGGCTCACAACATCTGGAGATGCTACCAAGTCTGGCAAGGGAGCACCTGCTGCCAACAACAGCCAAGCACAAGCCATTTTGGGTTCATCGCATGATTTTGCTGCAAACAATAATACCAGGTACCCGAAACATCACCTGCAGATCCCTTCTGACTTCTCTGTGATAAGACCCGGAAGGTCCGTGCTTATGAGCAGCTACACATCAGGGAAAGATGAAAGCAGAGACAACAAAACAAAACCAACAACAACTCGAGACCTCTGGTTTTGGCTAGCTCTCATGAGAGAAGGGCTGGATAATCCTTGAGCCTGTGTAGCTCAGCTCCCAGTCTGAAAGCCAATATACAGACCATCTCTATATCATGTACGCACTGAACAGGGTCCTACTGAGTAGGTCAGACCTCCTGGCCATTAGTGTATGCTGCTCTGTTAGACAACTCTGCCTTTGAGATAAACACATTTACCTTTCAAGAGCAGACAGGCATGCCTGTGTCTCAAGACAAGCTGGAGCTTGCATGCATCCTGCACAACTCCAAGCCTCAGGACTCGGATATTCCACTTACTGTCATAACCCAGAGGCTCTTTCGATGCTGTTTGTATCTGGGAAGATGTTAGCTACTGTCCCCATGAACATGAATAAGGAATGAAAGCAGCAATCGCTCTCTGCTGTGGGCTGGAAGAACTGCTTCCTTTGTAACACTAGAAACATTCACCCTGTATCTGTGGGATCTAAAGGAGAGCCGCTGAAGCATTTCCATGCAGACTATTAAAAAAATATTTTTATTTTCTCTCTGCTTTTTTTTCTTTGAGTTTTGGAATATAGGAGTCAGGGGTCAGTTGAGGTTTCTTTTAAAGTCCTGTATGCACTACGCCAACTCCGCAAAGCAAAAGCATCACTTTCAGACTTGTGGCCTCATAACACAGATTTATATTAACTAAGACAGACTCAGCTAGTCCCATGGAAGAGAGAAAAAAAAAATTCAGTTCTATTTATCTCCAGTGTTCACTTAACCTTCAGGATTCCTCCCTTTAAAAATCAGAATACCCACACAAACATGCAAGTACAGGTATATAAGCACATGTTAAAATATATGTAGTAACAGATACCATTCCTTTCCCATCAAGATGTTAGTTACAGCTTTCTGTATCTGTTTGTGCTGCAAGAGAAGGTTTTGTCTCCTGCTTTTCATCCACGGCTTCGGTATGACAAGAGACTCAGATTGACAACTTTGCATGAAGAAATGCATGGAAAGAAGGGCGTGCTTAACACAGAAGGGATCTCCACATGGAGAAAAGGCAGGTATAAATGGTCTCCAGCACATCTGTAAAATTGCTAGACTTTTACTAAACAGTTAGGAGAACCCATGAGTTTATTTTGCCAAGAGGAGCAATGGGTACTGGGGGAACTCTGACACACTCCAGTTACTCATCATCTGCATTCCTTTACAGCAAAGTACTGAGACGCACCTATAATTATGGTTGCTCAAAACTTTTCACTGGAACCTATTTTTTCTAAGTGATCTTTCCTCTAAGAATTGCTGGATAATTAATGTATTTAAATAATTTCCACTGGTTGTCCAAAACCCAGATACTTTCACTCCGCAAAAGGTTATCTTAGTCAAAGTTATAAGAAGAAGAATTTTAAGTTTTTATTTTCATTCAGAAACAATGAAAAAACTTGGTAGCTGCTCTAATAACAATGTCCACAGCAATGAACTTTGCTGATGACGCATCTACTGTATATACCCTCAAAACATTTAGGTACATTCTTCCCATACAGCACCATGGCTGCTCATTTAGGTTAATTTATAGCAGCATCTGGGGCTTCTGGTCAAAATTCCCCTGGGGAACAGATCAGAAGGGAGAGCAGGGCAAGGACTGAAACAAAGCCAAACCATAAGAACAGCTTAAAATGCATAAATTACCCTTTTTTATCAGAAACAACACAGCATGTCCTCCAACTGACTCTGGTACAACTGGACACCAAACTGCAGCAAAGATACCAGGGCAGATTAATGATTCATTATTTTTGTGCAAGCCTGCTAACATCTACCAATGAAATTGACTCCCTCCGCTAGCCAAGGCAATCTAAATTGAGATTGGTGGATTTTGCTTTCTTAGTCCAGGGAAGTTTCCTGCCAGCTAGGCTTGCAGACATGGCCAAGAACACAGAACATACCCCAGTATGGGAATCCACCAGGTCTTGACCTCAGGTCTGAAATCCCTCTCCTCCATCCACAGTACTAAACCCACACCCTCACTGCAGAGCACCACTGCACAATACCTGTTTATCAGCCAAGTATATATATTTAGATCTTCATCTCCTTGCCTAGTTACAAAAGATTATTCAACTGTCAGCTCCTAAACGTAATATCAGATAGCTTCATATATATATATGTGTATGTACATATATACACACACACTCTCCCCTAAACACATCCATCCACAACCCAAATGTGTTGGGGTCTCTGGGTTTTTTGTGTGCTGTTTTGGTGTTTTTAATACATTCCTTTACCTGGTCACTCCATCCATTTGAGTAATTTAGAGGAAAAGAACAGGCAGTGCTCTTGCTGATGTGGGAAGAGGATGTTCCCCAGAGAAATTCTTCAGGAGGGAATAATATTTGGGTCTTGAGCTAAAAGGCAGTGATGCACAAATGAAATAATCCATCGTACTATTTGTCTAGAAATAGATGACAATCTGCCCCTTAAAATAGCCTCATTTTTAGACTACTCAAAGTTCAGCTTTTGCCAATTAGGTCTTTTTTTTTTTCCCTCCTTTTCTTTTTTAAAATCAAACTGTATTTCAAGTGCAGATCGCTTCTACAGAGGAGTCAGCTCTTATTTATCAGTGGACTTCTTAATTAATGTTCACCCTGTCTTTTTCTGTTGCTATATTGAATTTGAGTGCATATGGCTTAATAGACACACCAGATGCTGCTTCCCTAGGTGGTTTAGGAGCTAATGTTTCATCATTTGAAGTTTTTCTAAGAAAGAGAGGCTCATTATTTAGTGGAGGAGGAGACAAACTGGAGGAACTAACTTGCCTGGCTGTAAACCAAAGTCCAGAGACTTAGAAGGGGCTGTGCTGCTGCTTCGTTGGAGAAGGAAGCAGGTAGCCTGGGCTCCTTCCTCTTTTCAAAGCCTCTGTCAGAAAAACAACAGTGACACGATGTCTCACAGAAATAGCGTCATTTCCCTCCACCCTTCTCCAGCCCAGGCAAGGACTGAACCCAATGCACTCTTACTTCTTCCAAGGCTGCCCTGCGAGCCTCTTCCTGCTCCCCATTTCACCCTCCCTTAGGGTTTGAAGGGTGGATACAGATATAAAAACCCAAAGTTAACACACATTAGCCTTTAACAGCTGCCTCTGCCACCCACAGAGATACCAGCAGTCAGCCAGCAGTGCCATCTTGGACACAGACACGTGACAGACTGAATCACCGAGTATGGTGATATCCATCCCCAACTCTCCTCCCCCCGACCCAAAAAGGTTAGATAGAAAAGTAAGCAATTCTTGCTCTCTATTACTGATACACCCAGAAATATGTCCCATGTGTCACTTTAAATGTATGAGGTCACACCTGCTCATTTAGGAGGTAGACAGGCAGGAGTCCAAATATCTCTGGCTGCAAGAAACATGGCTGATGCAGTAAAGCACATGAATGAAAGGTTAAAGTTTATAAAATGTGTTATAAAACAGAGTTATGTAGGTAAATACATATTGTACATTCTGGGCATCAGAAAAAAGTTTGCAGTACATGGCAGTGGATGCAGTTTTAAGTACCCATGCAGACAACATATTTCTGAAGCCAAACCCATTGAAACAAGAACAGTCTTCCTAACACCTTTAGACTGCTCCAGCTCCAAACAATTTTTTTAAGAAGATAAATATGGAGGATCTGACAAATCTACGTCCACAATTGCTATAGATTACAACTACAATACAGCCTGATTGCAAATACATTCAATTCCCTTCTGTTGGGGGGGTGGGAAACACCAAAACAAACAACACCCAAAAACCCAACCCCAAAAAGCCCAGCCAGGGCCCAATGCCTCGCCACATCACAGCCACTGGCAGCAGGATGCTGCTGCTCCCAACATCAGAAGCTCCTCCAGCTGCTCCCCAAAGGGAGATAGCTTTTTTCAGTCTCTCACAGCCTTCCCAATGCCTCAGCATGCCTGGAGGAGCTGCTAGGGAAGGATGGGCTGCAAAGACACACTGTGGGACTGCTTTATTTTTCCCATTTCAAGCAGGTATCACGGCACCCGAGAGCAGAGGCTTAAGCACTACATATGCACAATTTTTCCGTAAAAGTCTTCTCCCTTTTGGCACGCTGGCAGGGACAACACATGGTTCATCATTCTTCCAAAACGGAGAGGTTGGTGGTACATGGATCTACAGAAAGAACTGAATCAGCATTTCCTTTAGTTTTCTTTCATTTCACCAGGAGTCCTCCATACAAAGGAAATCTAGAGTTCGGCTTTTTGCCTCCAAGTGAGGCTAAACCAGACCTCCAGCTTACTTGGAGCAGGTGGTAAAGATGTTAAAATGAGTTAATGGGCAGGATTATATGACTTAGTGCTTAGAGTAGACAAGGACTAGCACAAGAACAGTGGAAGTCCTCTCTGCTCTTCAGTCCCCTGATGCTTTCTAAGCTTTTTTCCTAAAAACAAAAGAGAAATACTAACTCATAATCTCTAGACCAAGTCAGCCAGCTCCAAGTGCTTGCTGCCAGACTGAGAAGCCAATGCAGAAGCCTGTGCTGGAACATCCAGCCACTCCCACCCACCGAGTTAGGGTTTCACCTGCCCAAATGCTCGTCACCTGCATCAGGCAGTCCGTGGCACAATGCAGTCCAGGGCATGGGCTCCCAAGACACCTTCTTGGGTTGTCCTTGAAAAATGAGAGCTCGTTACTCTGCATGAGCATGCCAGGCTCCAGTCTCTCTCTAGAGAGAGTGTTAAATATAAGCTGCTTTAGACTTCTGGTTCTGGAAACACAACATGCTGACATTAACATGAGGTGAGAGAAAAAATTTGTGCACCGACACATTTTGCCTCTCTAGTGGTATCACACAGGAATCTTCACTTTTAAAAGGCGAGAGTTAAAATCAGCTAGGAGAAAAAGACACACAGAAGATCTGCAAGGCTTACAATGGTAGAAATACAGAGGGGGATAAAATCCGTGACAAAGTCTTCACAAAATTACACTGGCCCTGAAGAGTTCCTTAGCTGTGCTTCACACAGACCAGGGCAAACTCTTTTCAATGGCAGGTTATAAATATGGTGTCAAATAGATAAGGCTTAAAATTCCCACCAGTAATCCAAGAGCAACAGGGGTAATTTCCCAAGCCTCACTAATGCCAGCTGATCAAGAGCCACAACCTTAACTAACAGCTACCTAAAGCTTGATCCCTGCAGCATCATTTAGGCACTCAGACGACCTCAGCTGCAAAGATGCTGATACGGGATCAGCCAGAAGGCAGCATCACCTCAGAGGTCTCCAATGTTCACAGAAAGGACCACTGTAATCATCACTTCTGGGCACCTACCTAACACGGATGGCAATTTCTTGCCCAGTGCCTTGTAAAGATGGCCCATCAACCCACAGCACTGCTGCAGCCCAGCCCAAGGCACCTTCGTCCAAGGTCAGGCATACCCTGAAGCCAGGAGGCAAAAACATCTACTCATGCTGTAGACGTCTCTCCTCCCAGCAGTGTTTCCCCAAGAGCCATCAGGAGCTCTGCAAAGCTCCTCCAGTCCCAGCAAAGCCTCCTCCAGCTGCAGGGTCTCCTCCTTGGCTGCCCAGCCATCTCTGGTGGGGGGTGGTCTACCATCACACAAGTGCCTGGGATGGTCCCTGTGCATTTGCTGCATAAGATGGCAAGTGCCAACTCCGCTGCCAAGACTGATCAGAGGAGGGAGGTCTGGCAACACAGTTTTACAAGGGAAATTGAAGCCCTCGCTACATCCAGCCTGCGGTACAAGCACTTCACCGTGCTGGGACAGGAAGGCTGGCTGATAATTTGTAGACATTTAGTGGCCTTCAGCTGGTTTAATACCTGGCTACACAGTAGCCACCCCTTTGATCTACAAACTCATTCAACAGGTTATTCTTCCAAGGTGTCTACTACCTCTAACACAAATCAACCCAGAGATAAGTTCAGAAACATAAACATACGCTTGCTTTCAATCTGCTCCTTCAACATCTTCCTGATACATATCATCCTACAGTCCCCATCCCAGAGCATGTATGCATTATGCCTAATATATTGCATCAGGGAGGTATTTTCAGTGAGTAAAGCTGTGCACAGGCACAACTGAAGGAAGGGGAGCGTGCACATGTGCATGTGCATGAGAAGCATGTGGGTCTGAGAAGCAAAAGCAGAACGGCACCTACAAAAAGCAAAAATGCATCATCTTTTAAATGCAGCCACCTAAACCTTTTTCTTTTAGGTCTGTACAGCACAAGACCACATTGATAACAACATCCTATCAAGCCACCAACCCCTTTCTAGGCTGCTTTTTTTTAATTCTCCGAGGAAAAAAAAAATGTCTCTTTAATGAAGCTGTTCAGCCTTATGTTTGAACAGCAAAAGCAGGAGCCGACCTCATTGGTGTTACAGGGGCCAAGAGTGTTTTCTCGCCGAGCATCAATTCCGGCTCTTTGAACCAATTGCCACAGATTCCAGGAGTTTGCCCACACTACAATTTTCACACTTAGCAACTGTAAAATTGTTAAAGCGATATCTTTCCACATGGTTGCTCTGTTATTAGTGCTTAGTTTGGCATGCCACCTTAGTTACGGGCTTTAAATGCCACTTTCAGCACTTCCCGGGGTAACCTTGGCCATGAAATCGGAAAATCAGATCATTTTCTGGTCTGTTTTCTTCTTTTTCTCTGGATGAGATTAGATTTTGCTACGCTTGACTGACAAACCTCATTTGGGATTCCAGAGGAGGCCAAAACCCTGACCTCCTCAAGAAGTGGGAGGCAAAGATGTCTCAAGCTATGATGAGGAAGAAAGAGCTAATTTCAACACATCGCATAACAGGCAATTAGTAATTAATTTGCACTGAGAGACAAACACACTTGCAAAATATGTTTTAACATCATTTTAGAGAAACTCTCTGAACATAAGAGGTTTACTTCTTCCTCTATGTTATCTATTTCTGTTGTATTTATCTCAGGAAAACACAACTATGGGAGTTGGGGGTTTTCCTTTAAACATTTTAACTAAATCCAGTGAAGCAGCAGTCAGACAGTGTTTTCAAGAATTATGTTTTAACCATGTTTAAGTGATTATTTGACCTTTTCGTTGCTATAATCTTTCAACAGCTAATTATGTTCCAAGCACGTTATCAGCGCTGGATGCAGTGTTACTTAAAAAGGATGACAAACTGCACATCAACCATAATGAACAACAGAAGTATGTTAAAAAAAAATATTTCTAGTATTTAGTCATGCTGCTGGTGAAAGTTAACATCACATTACATAGTACTATGGAATATCATTCACAATGACAGAGCAAAAGCTCAGTTGCTCCATCAAGTAACATACTTTAAACTCTAAGACATCAAGGTTTGGTCCATAGAACTGTATTAACTGATGATATGGAGGACCACCCACTGACACCCTGAGACTTACTGCTGATTAACCAGGAATAAAAAAAAAAAAAAAAAAAAACCAACATATCCAAGCAGCAGAGGTGCCCAGCACTAAGGTTTTCATTTTGGTAATTATTCTTAACATCACCAAAGAAAAAAAAGAAATCAATTAATATGCAGAGTCTGAAAATACTGCAGATTAGAAGGACTAAAATACAAGGCACCCTAGAGAGTTTATAATCTTTGCCTGGAGTTATTCCTAAAGCCACACGTCCGACAAGAAACAGTGTAGTGCAATCCAAGTACACCCAACTGTCCACTGTTTCCCAAGAAGCATAGGCTCACAGGGCTTACCTCCCCTCTGGAAAACTTTATGTACTGGATTGTGTTGGTTTTGGCTGGGATAGAGTTAATTTTCTTCATAGTAGCTAGTATGGGACTATGTTTGGGATTTGTGCTGAAAATAGTGTTGATAACACACAGATGCTTTAGCTACCGCTGAGCAGTGCTTACACAGAGTCAAGGCCTTTCCTGCTTCTCACCCCACCAGCGAGTAGGCTGGGGGTGCACAAGAAGTTGGGAAGGGACACAGCTGGGACAGCTGACCCCAACTGGCCACAGGGATATTCCACACCATATGACTTCACGCGCAGCATATAAAGCTGGGGGAAGAAGGAGGAAGGGGGGAATGTTCAGAGTTACAGCATTTGTCTTCCCAAGTAACCATTATGTATGATGAAGCCCTGCTTTCCTGGAGATGGGTGAACACCTGCCTGTATGTGTGGCTCTTTATCTCAACCCACGAGTTTTCTCACTTAAAAGTGATTTCTCACTTAAAACCCTTCTGATTTCCTCCCCCATCCCACCAGGGGGGAGTGAGCAAGCGGCTCTGTGGTGCTTAGTTGCCAGCTGGGGTTAAGCCACAACATGGATCTCTTCACAGGACTCCATCCAAGTTTTAACACAAACACAAGCTGAGGAGCCAACTTCAAAATGTATACACGTGGACTTATTTCAGAGCTACAAGCCCCAAGAAGGCTTCTTCCCTGAGCAGCACTTCCAGCTCTTTGAACTGACTTTCACAGAAAGCTGTTTACAGACAGGTTTGCAGAGCTGGGAAAAAGGGATGGTCTGTCCCAGAGCAATTCAGAGAAGGGAGACTTTTCTGAGCAAGAACAAGCTTGCAATGGGCACCACCCCTCCAAACCAGCTTCAAAACCCCTACAAAGCTGACATGCCAATGTCATGATAGGAGACCCTGGTTTGTGCCTTCGCAACCTTGCTGACAGTCAGAGGCTTCTAACTTTTCTATTGTTGCCAATTATCCCCAGGCATATGAGGCAGGGTAAATGAGGCACACTGACAAGTGACAGTAATCAATTTCTCAGTGTGCATTTTTTATATTTAGACAAGGAGCACCAAGCTAATGAAATGAACTACTAAAGTACAGAAGTGGATTACAGCATGTCAAATAGTCTGTGAAAAGCACCCATCTCAATATCCTTCAGTCTTCCACTGCCACCGCGCTTTGCACCTACCGCTTGACTTTGACTTCAATAGCTTTAGCAAAGCAAGCACACAGGGCCAAGGGCTCGTTCAAATCAAGTCAACCAGAACAGGACCATGCACTGCCAACGAGGTGACTGCAAGAGTCCTACGGAGCTGGGAGCATCGTTTCTGGAGAGCCCCTGGTTGGGCAAAACCCCAGAGACACATTACAGCCAGACAGACAACAGGAAAAGGCTTCCTCAGCCACGACCTGGCCAATGTTAAACGCCAGAAACCACAGCAGCCACCAGTAACCACCTCAAACATCCTGAGCAACAGCTCTGAATCAAACAAATAAGACATTCATATTTTTAAAAAAACCTGAAATACCTTGATTTTAATGGTCACTGCTTAAAATGCAGACTTGAGGATCAAGGTGTAAGGGCCTCCTGTAAAAAGACTCTGAAAGTGTCACTAGATACACAGACGTAATAATACGTTGCAGTCTTTCCTGCTGCTACCAGATCTCCATGATGTTTGTGCTCAAGGATCATATCGCAACTGTGAGAGAAGCAGGAATCTAGAGACTGTGTCTCTTGTTATTTCACATCATCACTATCCAACTCACAAATTGCAGTATGTTGCAAAATCTAAATATTTTACTTCCTCATTAGGTATTCACAGCTTTCCCTCAGACAAAAAATAGCCACGCCCTCCTCCAAGCCTATCCCAATGTTGATGTTCAAGCTGGGATAGAGCTTGGCTGCCCCATGTTCTGCTACATGACGGACTAGCACCTGCTTGGACCAAGTATGAGCCAACAGTTTCATATTCATGCCCTGTGCAGAGCCCATCCCATCTGGAGTATTATTTATAGGTGAGGAATGAGACAAGGCAGTTTGTGAACCTTGCACAGAGATAATCCCACTCCCCCAGATCTGCAGCAGGCCAGGAGGTCAAATTCCTCAAGCATTTGTTTCTTAAAAAGCACAAGGTTTATTAATCTGTTATCCCAGTTAAGAAACAAGATAAAGGACTTCCATAATGAAGATGAACACTGGTAAAGTTGACCACTCCCAGCTATTTTGCTGCTTTGAGGACAATCACATGATCCAGACTCTTTTTCAGGCAGAAGAGTCCCTTCCAAGCCTGGTGCTCTTCCCACATCTTTTTGATTTCTTTCCCCCCAACCAACTCACCCTACCTGCTTCCAGTGTAATTGAATATTAATAGCATGAAATTTCCTATTTCACATTACGAAGTTCTTTATCTGTCGCCAGTCTTGTATTTGATCTTCATCTTTTCTGCTCATCCGATGTTTTTGTTATGAATAAAATAAAAATTAAAACGAGTAAGGTAATAAAATGAGATCATATAATGAATATCTTGGCCATTACAGATAGAAGGAAATTAGAAAAAGATCTATAGAGCTGCATTTTTATTCAACAGGATATTAACACACATATGTCTTCAAGACCCAAATCAGAGCATCTTTTTATCACTTGCAATGACACAAGGGACTGGCAGGAGAAAGAGGATGTGAACAGTCTTATAAATAAACCGCTCCAATCCTCCAGCAATGGAGCACAAACAGGTGAGTAATAATGCCAATGTGATTATGCCAAAGTTTCTGCCAGTTCTCAGATATCCCCATCATACACAGACATCAAAGAAATCTTACTCTGGTCTGGCATGATGTTCATTCCTCTTGCAATGCAGCAAAAGAAGTGCTGGGAGCAGCCCTGACTGCATGGAAAAATGCAGTGATTTCATAACCATGGGGTTTGCTTTTAATCAGCATCAAGAACTTTGCTCTAATTTTCTGTAGAACAGGATTTCTGCCAAAAAAACCATGATTGCACCTGGCAGGCTTTGGTGAGCACCCAAGTTTCCTGTTCCCAGGTTGCTTGGTTCAAGGAGAGGTCTGATGCTTTCATCATTTGCATTTTGACTTTTGTCCCTCCTTTTGGTCAAGGAGCCTGTCCTGAGACAGTTCCCACTTGCAGCACAGCTCTCACATCTACCCCAACCAGGGGATCAGGCGCAGCCAGCATGGGTTCATGAAAGGCAGGTCCTGCTTGACCAACCTGATCTCCTTCTATGACCTGGTGACCTGCCTAGTGGGTGACGGAAGTGGATGTCATCTACCTGAACTTTAGTAAAGCCTGTGATACTGTCTCCCACAGCATTCTCCTAGGGAAGCTGGCGGCTCATGGCTTAGGCAGGTGTACTCTTCGCTGGGTAAAAAACTGGCTGGATCGGGAAGCCCAGAGAGTTATGGTGAATGGAGTTAAATCCAGCTGGCAACCAGTCACAAGTGGTGTTCCCCAGGGCTCAGTTCTGAGGCCAGCCTCGTTTAATATGTTTATCAATGACGTGGATGAGGGGATTGAGTGCACCCTCAGTAAGTTTGCAGATGACACCAAGTTGGGTGGGAGTGTCGATCTGCTGAAGGGTAGGATGGCCCTGCAGAGGGACCTGGACAGGCTGGATCGATGGGCCGAGGCCAACTGTATGATGAGGTTCGACAAGGCCAAGTGTCGGGTCCTGCAGATGGGTCACAACAACCCCATGCAACACTACAGGCTTGGGGAAGAGTGGCTGGAAAGCTGCCCAGTGGAAAAGGACCTGGGGGTGCTGGTTGACAGCCGGCTGAACATGAGCCAGCAGTGTGCCCAGGTGGCCAAGAAGACCAACAGCATCCTGGTTTGTGTCAGGAATAGTGTGGCCAGCAGGAGCATGGAAGTGACCATCCCCCTGTACTCGGCACTGGTGAGGCCGCACCTGGAATACTGTGTCCAGTTTTGGGCCCCTCAATACAAGAAGGATATTGCAATGCTGGAGCGTGTTCAGAGAAGGGCAACAAAGCTGGTGAAGGGTCTTGAGCACAGGCCTTATGAGGACCGGCTGAGGGAATTGGGATTGTTTAGCCTAGAGAAGAGGAGGCTCAGGGGAGACTTTATGACTCTCTACAACTACCTGAAAGGAGGCTGCAGCGAGGTGGGTGTTGATCTCTTCTCCCAAGTAGTTAGCAGTAGGACTAGAGGAAATGGGCTCAAGTTGCATCAGGGGAGGTTTAGACTGGATATTAAGAGAAATTTCTTTACTGAAAGAGTGGTTAAGCATTGTAACAGGCTGCCCAGAGAGGTGGTAGAGTTACCACCCCTGGAGGTGTTCAAAAAAACAGGTAGATGTGGCACTTTGGGATAGTTTAGTAGTCATGGTGGTGTTGGGTTGACCGTTGGACTGATTATCATAGAGGTCCTCTCCAACCTTAATGATTCCTAGTTTTTACTTTCATTAAAAAATAATCCAGCCACCAAGCCAGGAAACATGAAAATAATTATTACTCTACCCTTAATTGGTTTAGCAGTGGACTTGGTAGAGTTAGGTTAATGGTTGGACTTGACGATCTTAAAGGTGTTTTCCAACCGAAATGATTCTATGATTATCATGAGGAGAATGAATTGCAAAGGAGAGACTCACACAAAGCACTGCTACGTACAAAATGAATTGGTTTGAGCTCATCTTCCCCCATTAGACCCAGCATATGCTCCAACTGAAGGGAAAATTGATTTTAAGTTGAGTTGACTTCTCTTTGCTTGTAGCTCAACACTATCTTGGACAGCAGAGACACAAGGAAGACCTTGTCCTTCAGGTCCTCCTCTACAACACGGCCATTCTTCCTCCTGGGATCTGCAATGTCCTTTTGCTCGTTTCTGGCAACTCAAGCGATTTGTCATGAGCAGAGCTGCACTCCCTCTCCTTTTCTTACTTTTTTCTACAGAAATATTCCAGATCTTTTTCTTCAACTCTCCCTGCTTCTGTGAGAAATGCCACAACTCAGCCACGCTGGCATTTATGCTTTCAAAACCAACCGTCACAGTTATTACTCTTGCAGCAAAGAGAGAAGCTAGCATTATTAGTCATATTGCTTTCCACCAGAAATGTAAAGGAATCCAATAGATAATAAAGGCTATTTTCTTACATTAAAGATAATAAATTTGTAGAAATTTTGGAATCTATAAGGCTCAGAAAGGCCTAAATTGTTGCAATCCATCACCTCTGGGGTTTTCGGGGGAGAGAGGTGATTCTCCCTCTCAATTACAACTTAATAAGAACTTCAGGTTTTGGAAATTAACAACAACAATACTATTCATTATGGACACAGCATCTTTATCTTCAAAGGGACTCTATAAAAAATGAACCAAGTAACTTGCACTTAACCTTTTTATCTGTTGAACATTTTATTTTTAACACTAATAAAATTAAAACTATGTGCTGCCTGTAGTACAGCACTGTATTTTCTTAGAATAATAAACAGCCTATTTTACAAGCTACATAATTCATGTATATGATAAACCCAGCAGAGAAAACTTACCATGATTAATAAGTTTAACATTTTTACTTAGGTCACATAGTCACTTTCCAAAGACATCAATAAAATGTTTTAGAGTTAAATAACAAATCAGTCACTGACAAGATAAATCACTGTAATGGGCAACTACTTCCCAATTACACTTTATTTTTGCAGAAGCCATTTTGGGGAAATGGCATTAATTGCCATTTAGAGTTGATAGGGCATTACCACCAAGCGGGGAGGGAGGCATCTTGGTTCAGAACTGTAAATGTACTGTGTGATGCCAGCATGATACTTAAGTTGAAAATAAATCACAAGCAGCAGGAAGATAACAGGGGTAATAGTTCCCCCTCCCCATAACAGATGACCTAAATAAATGAGAAAAAGTTCTGTAAAAAGTAAAACACTTTTTTTTTTTTTTAAAAAAAAAAGGAAGCTATTCTTCCATCCAACAGCTCAGCTGCAGACTTTCTATGGCACTCACTGGCTGCAAATATCCAAAGGTACTAGTTACCTGCAATGTGCTTTTACTGATGCAGACTTTTTCCAAGGACAGGCAAAAATGAAGGCAATATGCCTGATGCCTCTTGCACAGTTACGAGATGGCCAAAAAAAGCCAAGCATTTCCAGAAAAACCTCTCACATCAAAATAACCAAAAGAGGAAAAAGTCATGATTGGTATAGCAGACCTGCTTTAAAGAGATATTACAGCTACCCACAGTTCTAGCAATTCCCACAGTCCTACAATTCATAGTGAGTTGCTATAACTCATGTGCAGTGGGAGTACAGGAGAGGGAGCTATTTATAGAACAAACCTAATACAACCAGTCAAGTTTAAACAGATAAGAAATCCCAACATATTAAGGAAAGAAATTAAGGAAAATCCAAATTCCTTCAGCCATGCCCCCAGAGCAGCACTTCCCATCCTCCCGTCAGGACAGAGCCAAACCCTTCAGCTATGAGGAGCATTCATGTCTTCCCTGGGCACCATAAGGACTTCCAGGAGTCTGGGCGGCAAAAGCACACTCCCATTTTTATACAGGGAACCTCACCTGCTGGTGTTAGTGGTCAGTCTCTGTGTCTCAGCAGCATAATAATGTAATAAACTTGCTCTGTGCAGGAATAACTGCAGTGGCCTTTGATTTTTTTCAGTTCAATTCAGAGGTACCTAATAAGGTCTGGTACCTCCAGAGTATGACACTGATGCATGGAAAGAGCATGGAGAAGGGATCTGGGATTTCAGCCCTAGAAGACCATCTGAATTACTTTTTAGATGCCTACATTCATTTTTGGATTTGACCCTGTCACCCACAGGCTGACAACGTGGCCATAGCTCAGGTCAGCACGGCTACCTGCTCCATCACCAAACCCTGGGCTGGAGTGTGGACACATTCGGCAGCACATGAACCTGGAAGAAAATACATTGCATCCCAGCAGCCAGCCTGCAGAGAACCTGATGAGATGTGGGAGTCTTTCAAGATCTGCTGCTAAGAGTTAAGGCAAACATGTTAAGGTAGTTAATGACTAGACTTACAAAACTCTCAAACTTGACCATCTCAAGAGGATAACTGCTTGTATTGAGGGGGTAGAAGTGATTCCCAGCTCACCTCAGGCTTTATTATGGAGTCATAAAATGCCCAGTTGCAAAGTATTGCTTTTGGGTCTGTGTACACCTTTTCTAAATTATTGAACCATGGCAAATTTCTGGACTTCACTAGAATCTGAAAAAGTTCAAATCCTTCCTTCCTTCTCCCCTAGTTTTGATCTATAAAAACTGTAAAATTCAAGATTAGGGCCAGACAGGCAGCAAATAAATGCACGTCAATGTGGCTTTCCGTAAGGTAGTAAGCAGTACTTCCTATTGTAAAAACTCCAAGGGAAGCACTTAACCTGTCAATCCCATCCTGCTACAACACAAGCAGCCAGCACAGTGGATCTTCCTGGCTGGGCAGCACTGAGGGCATGCTCCACAAACGAGCCAGGCTGCTCTTCAGCAGCAAATCACACATTTCCAAAGGAGCATCTGTGATGTCTCATCGCAACAGCTGCCCTCGGGTCTCTCCGAAGTCTTTCCACAATGCAGTGTTTCCACAGCAATTTCACAGGCTATTCATTTTCAATAAATATTAGCCACCCGTGCTGCCCATGTTGCATCCCAGTGTTTGTGTGCTGCTGCATGGGGAGTGCATGCATGAGAGCAGGTCTGACCATCTCCCAGGGGCTTAAGCAAATTCCAGGCTTGGTTGGTTCACTTACTACTAATTTCAAACCTTGTTTTCCAACTGTTCATCCCCCTTCTCTTCTTATCATCACTACTTTAATGGATGCAAATGTCCAGGATAAGGCAGAAATGCTCTTGGACTCTCAGCTGATAGCTAGCATCAGTAAGGGCAAACAGATGGGTATGCAAAAATCAAGTGCCAAGTATGCTGTTATGTGTAATATAGCAGTACTGATATGTCCCATGTAAGGTTAGGAAATCTCCATGCCATTTGGTATACTTTGCCCCAAAAGACAGTAAAAACAGGCTGAACTGACAAAAAGGTGGGAAACAGGCAGAAAGAGAGACTTGCCCAAGGTCAGCAGCACTGCTTTAAACATCCCAGCGTCTACTCTGCACAGAGATGGATAGGTTCACAGCACACTGCAATGCCTTCCCCAGATTTACATCAATCCCCTGCACTTCCTACTTAGTCCTCAGAAATCAGGCTGTGCATCTTCCTACAAATACACTTTCAATAACACATTTGAGCCATAAGTCTCCAGAGCAAGCCTGAACTTTCAGAGGGAGATACAATCTTACCCCTGATGCTTGCCTTTTGCAAAGCTCACTTGAAATTAGTCTTTGCAACATTTATTTGGGCACCTACATAAATCACCCAAGTAGAAAAAGCCCTCGTGCTCTGGCAACTTCTACTCACTTCAGTACTGTCTGACCATCAGGGTAATTGCACAGGGGTTGAAACGGGAATGTAGGTGACTCAGAGGAACTATTCTTTAATATTTTGTCCTGATGGTGCATCAACATTTCTTCTGATTACTTCAGCTATTTCTCCAGTTGCTTGTCATGATGGTGAGAAAAGATCAGAATTTTTTCTTTTTCCAAATCAGCACTACTTTATTTTTCGCTGAATCCTGGCTGCATTTCAGCATGTGGAAACACTGCACAAGTAGCCACAGAAACAGATGATCTACCTCCCTCCCCTCCCCTTATTCTCCCAATCAATCCCCCTTCCCTAACCAACCTGGCAGGGAACAAGGTGGCTTAGGTTCCGTTTGCTGAAAAGGGAGAACACCTCCACTTTTACTGAATTTAATGGGCAACACGAGGTGCTCTGAGTACCCAGCATAGCCTTTAGCTGTTCAGGCAAGCACAGCATCCAAGTACAGTGAGAGGACCCACACACAGTCCCAGCCCATGTTTCCCAAGCCCAGAATTGACTTACTGACAATGTAAACCTCTGGTCAGGTATTCAGAGAGCTCCCTGCAACACAGTGCAGTTATAGCTGATCTTCAAAGGCCTAACACACATCCTGAAACAAGCTCTCCATCTCCATGAGCATTACAAGATGATGAGAAATTTCTAAAACCTGGCTTCTGATTTGGAAACCTCCTCCCTTCTCAGCTTCCTTTGGGTGCAGGGAGAGGGAACAACATTTTCTGCCATCAATCCTGCATAGGAGAATATAGGAAAATACACAAAGGTTTTATGGGCTGAATTGAAAGATAGGTAAGATTTGCAAAAGCTGGTAACTGTGTCTTTTAGAGACCAGACCTGGAAGCTGCTCCAATTTTCTGATTATGGGGATTCAGCTTTTGCTAGGAGACCAGTCACATGGAAGAACCCTCCAGCTGGGATCTTAAAAAGCTCTCAAAAGCTTGGGTCAACTGTGATTTCTGTCAAAACATAGTGCATGAAGTTTAAATATATGAACAGATATAAGGCTCCAATTCCTTCTCAAAACACCACAAATCATTGCACTACAAAGACACGGGATTATTATACCTAAGAGCAAAAAATACCCACATCCACCCAAAAAGAAACTAATTACAACATGAAAAATTATATAATATCCTAATACACTTCAAGCATTGCAATAGAAAATAAGCACACAGGGAGCAGAAGAATATGGCAATTATCTTTGACTGTTCCTTGAGCCTTATACATCATTTCCCTAAAACAGGGTTTTGGGGAAAGAAAGATTAGTGGAGCACACTAAACATGCAAAAAGGGGTAAAACTAAGGATATTTCAAGGTCATGTTTTCTGAACACAGTTTATAGTTGTATTGCTAGCACTGAAGTAATGCAAACAATCTCCACACTAACCCAGAACAGGCATGGTTTTTTATGCATGATGAAAACACTCTTCATTACTGTCAGTGACATTGCCAGAAAGTAGGTGTCCTACCTAACCAGGGCAATTGCTGTAATATTCTGGTAAGGCTGTACTCATGCTTAAAAACACTACTGTAGTGAACTAAGTCCAGCCACAGGTAATCAAAATAAAATGTTTTAACAGGTAAAACTGTATTCTTGCTTTATTCTTAGGTAGCAAGTTTGTTTTATAAAAGCTCCTTTAAAAAACCTTCTTAACTCCCACCATACCAGCCACTATTTCTCACTCATGTTTTCTCCCTACAGTCTTTAAAATTCCAACTAAAACTACTTAAGAGTCAAAAAGGTAGATTTCCACTGGTTTCCAAATAAGCCACTTGAGACCATCCCACCTCTTGTCTTAAAAATTCCTCCTCAAAACGTACTTCTCCCATTTGGCTTGCAATCATGGTTCAGCTCCCACACTCTCCCCTTCTCTTTTTGCCCTTTCTTCTGCACAGAAACACTCAAAAACCCTGACAGAAAGCAAAAGCATGCTGCTGGAATTAGACTAACAGTGGTTTATAAGGATGACTGAATTAGTTAAAGCAAGGAAGGCTCAATAGATCAGCTTTTGCATTTACACATAGTGAGGTGAGTTCAGAGTAAGTGGATGAAACGATTGTCGATGGCCAGTGACACAACCACCATTCACTTCCAGTACACCAACTCCCAGTTACTTTCACCGTAAAAACATCAAGCATCTACTTGAAGGAAGAGGTTGGGAAGGGTCTTAGATGGCCCTTCCCTTCCAAGGAGGGTCTCTGCCCTGCAACCACACCGAACAGAGAAGTCCAAAAGCACATCATCTGCTTGGGAGGCTTCATCACCCAAAACAAGGGGCTGACCAGGGACAGAGCAGCCAACAGAGCCATCAAGAAGAAAAGCCTCCAAAGGCATCAAAAAGCATACAAGATTTTTAAATCCTTAATTCACAGACGCACTGAGGTATATTGGGTGACAGGTCTCAGGGCTTCAGGAAACCCTCACAGAAATACAGGCCCTGGGACTGTGAAGGTAGGAAGATGGAAAACAGCAACCACCATTCCCCACTGTTTGCAGGATCAATTTAACACAATTATCAGCTCCTCCTTTTGAGCAGAATCATGACAGACAGCACAGCACTGCTCCAAATTAATTCACAGTAGTGGAGGAGTAGCTAGGAAAGCCTGTGGCGCAGAAATGGCCAGAAGCATCTGCTGGTTAGTCACACCCACTCCCATGAGCACCATGGTCCCCAAAACTGCCCAAGTATAGTTCCTCATCACCACGCAGTCCTCCTGCGCACCAGCGAGCACTGCACACTTCTTGTTCTCTTCCATTCCAGCAGGATGCTTCAGCAAAACCTGCTGGGTTCCAGGGTTTATTATTACCCAGGGTATATTATCCGGAAGGATAATCTACTGCAGGGGATCTCTCTAGGTCACACATTGCAACCAGTCTCAAAACAGTCTAAGACCGACTTGGGTAGCCTCCAAGAGCACTGGGGCATTCAGCACCCTTTGTAGTGAAAGATGCAAAGAATTTAGGTGTTTGAAACACACTCTACACAGTAAACTGAGTCAAGAGATGAAGGTCAAAGTCACAAATGTTCTCAACTGGTATTCTTGCTTTAATCAAGACAAGTGGGGGTTTTTTTGGTAAGAAATTCCCATTGTAAAGCATTCTTTACCCAGACATTTTCTGGCCATACTCTGCTGCTGGATAATTTTCACTACCTAAAAGGCTTTTGGACACATACAAACATTATTTTGGCAGCAAGTGAGGATGCACCAGTGTCAAAACCTCTGCTTCATATTTATTCCACACTTTCACCTTTGCCAGTTCAGTGCTGGATCCAGCTGGCATCAGCATCTTCAGTATTTCAAGTTGTGAGCCTATTTAAACTGAAGAACATCATTCTCACAATATCCAATGGATACAACCACCTTAATATCTGTGTTCAGGAAAACACAAAAGGCAGAAACTACCTTGGTACAATTTTTTAAGAAAACTTTACAAGCAACTCCTCATCACAGTCTTTCCTTTGGGACAGGATTTCAAGCTGATGAGGTGCCTGCAGCTCCCCATCCGCTGTAGTACACCATCATGCAGATGGTGCAGGAAGAGACTGTGCTGCAGACATCTTGAACAGTCTGCATCTCCAGGTGATGCCACAGATGAGCTTTGAGAAGGGGGATCAGAGACCACCTCCATCCCAGTATAAAGTCTTAAAGCTGAGCTTTTTAAGAAAGGAGGAGAGAAAGTGCTCGAACATTTACGTAACGGAGCTCAAGGAGGAGCTACAGCTACAAAGAAAAACTACTGATTATGTCAAGACTTGCAACTGCTGCAAAGAAAAGCCATGCAAGAAGATTGTTGTAATTCGCACATGCTCATCACTCCCCAAAATAATGTTCAGCGCTATCATTTGTAGGAAACAGGAAAACACTTCTAAAACAAGGCAAAACCACTTGAGACTTATATGCTATGTGCCACAAATGATACAAATAGGTACACTGACTGCTTGCAGATTAATATCAACAGTGAAATATATGAAGTGTAACTCAATGTGTAAATAATAGTACTACAACTAGGAGGCGGCTTTCAACTTTTCACAAGCAGCTTCTAACCTGGACTGAGTTTGGAGTTTCATGTCAACACCATTAGTGACTGGGTAGCTAACAAATACAAATAAAAAAAGCTAAAATCTTCCTTCTAGGCACATCACTACACAAGGATTAAGCCTGTGCTCAATGCCCCCATTTAGAAAATATCTGTTGCTCCCTATTGTTTTTAAAGCTGAACATTTGCTTCTGCACTTTGGCCATTTGATACTGTCAGTAAGACGAAGAGAAAAAAAAGCATCAGCTTCAAGGTTCTCAACAACTTCTAAGTATTCACTTTACCTACACTGGCCTTGAATGCCACATTTCCCACTAACACATCTGCTTTAGTTTCTCATTCATGGCTAGCTGCCTGGCCCTGGTGAAAAAATCTGCTATTTTCATGAGGCAGCACTAGCTGAAAAAATAATTGACTCCTGGGAGCTGCATAGATAGAAACACCCCTAATGTATTATTAGGTATGATGTCATCTGTGAGGCACAATTTAATGACTATTTATCATGTATGCAACACTTAATTTGGTAACATGCTGTATAATTTTTCATCTTAAGCCTACTGGACAAGATAAGAACTTGCCACGTGTATTGATCTTAAATAATTTACTACACCATGGATAATATCTTAATTTGCTGGGAAAGAAAAGTGACAGAATGGCAGTGCTGGGGACTAACATTTGGTTTTCCCCAATGGAGAATTCATATAGCCTATGTAAAAGCAGTACATATTCCCAAAACTCACTTCTGTTATTTCAAGTCCTCTCAGAGACTATTACTGATGCAGACATCAAGGTTTATTTTCAGATGGGTATAGTTGTTCGCCCCTCTGATGAAAAGGATATTAGATGCAAAGCACTGAAATATTAAAGCCAAATGGGTTTTATTATACTAACCTTGTCTCACCCAGTAGCGAATTCAAGCCAGAAAAGCCTAACCCAGTTATTCCTGGAGCAAGCCCCTCAGTTGGAACATTGAGCAATCAGTATCAGCTGCAAAAGGTTTGTTTATGTTTTCCTGCCACTCTTGCCAGGTCTCTTCATCATATTTGCTGTTTTACATTAAATGACCCATTAGAATCACAACCTCCATCCTCCTTTTTCTAATTAGGTTTGCAGGCTTCACATTTGCCAAGCAAAGCTTGAAAATGAAAACTAAAGGCTCAAAATCTGTGAGGCAAATCAAAGAATTCAACAAATAAGTAGGATTTAAAATTCATGGTTTTCAAGCAAACTGCACAACTTCTGTATGCATACATTTGCAATACTGTGATACTGATAACTGCAAGAAACAAAAACGCACAGCCAATTTCCTCACATCTCCCTCTTTTCCCACACTCTCGTAACTATTTATATATGGCCACCATACGGTAATTACATCTGGTCACTCTTGGCTTGAGACAAACCAGGACCTATCAATTGGAAACAAATACCAACCCCCTAAAACCACCCCATTTCATAACTTGCATTCTGTGAAACAACCAACATGAAAAGGTTAGGCAAGAGAAAGCCTCACAGGGTGCTAAATACCAAGGCTTTTTCTACATTTTTTGCAAAAACTGAAGCAATACGTATAGTCTGAAACTTACTCTTTTCCAAGATGAGCCTATATGAACAAGTCTAAGCCCATGTCTCAAGTCACGTTTCTCCCCAAGCTTGGATGTTGCCAGGACATCTCCCTTTTGGCTGCTCAACCCATACACCTGCCCTGCCCCAGCCACCCACAATATCCACCTGACTCCAGGGAGAGCTGGGAAAACCCACTGAACTCTGTGTTTACCGACCACTTTTGACAATACTGCTTTCTAATAATTTAATGGTTTGGTTCTACTAAGCACCACACGTATTTTTAGGTATGCAAATGTCTTCCCCTCCCACCAACATCCCTTACACCAGAAAAAAGAAAGCCAAAAGTCAGGTTAACATGAAAATTGTGAGCTACACGCAACTCTGGCTCATAACATTTTCAGCATGAATTCTTTATGTCCCTAGTTAACAGGGTAGAAGCCTTCTTGAAACAAATCAACTTGTGTTCAGTTCATTACTTTCCATGAAAACAAAGAAAGATAAAATTGCTTTTAGAAAAAGACCAGAAAATTCTGATCCAAAGCCTGCGGAGAAGATAAACTAAAAGATATTTTTAAAGTAATTACGCATTACACCTAGCTACCTCTCGATTTTCAACACTCATATATCACTCTTGATTCTCCCATGTTATATCTTATTTCACCTCCAGCAAGATCCCTCAGTAGTGTATCAAGACTGTTGTTTTCAATGTACCAGGAGCATCTTGTTATTTTTGCAGATTCTTATTTCTGCACAGACACACAACCATAATGGATAGCAGCATCTCCCAAGGGTGTTTTCCAAGCCCTGTTGACAAATCAACCTCCCCTTCACTTTCCACAAACTTACCAAGAAATTAAGAGAACAGTTTCTACTTCAAGGCTCTTTTACCAATCTTATTACCAGAAAGAGTGAAAAGAAGGTTTGCGTATTTCATGGTGAACATCTCTTGCCGATGATGTGAAAGAACTGATTAAAAAGAAATTAATGCCCAATATATCTGATTTCTCTCTAAAAGGGCTGGCCTCAGAGACGGACTAGTTATCAGTGGAAGGAAAACACCCAGGAGGGAAAAAGTTTCTTAGCATCTCGCAAGCAACAGGGTAGTATTTCCTGAAGCTAAGGCACCAACAAAAATAGCTTCCTCCAAAATTACACTGACTTTTCCAAAGGTACAAATGGATGTTTCTCAGCTCCAGATAAGCAGGACAAACATCATAAACGACCTCTGTGGAAAAAGGTTTACCAACTCTGTGATAGCCAAAAAAAAAAAAGTGGTTTAGAAGCAAACTAGCAACCAGGAAAAATCGGAAGTGCTATCTTTTTGTGAAAAGCAGAGGACACAGCATCCCCAAAGGCCCAGACCATACCCACACTCGTCGCTCACATGCACCTGTGAGAAAGCTCTGGAAAAGCAAACTCACATGCTTTATAATGTAAAGCCATCCCTCGCCCAACTCGAGCTGTCCCTTTCCTCCATCACCCCCTGGAGCTCACCCTGCTACGCACATCCTCCCCAGCAGCCAGGAGGCTGGGGTTTTCTCCCGTCCCAGTGAGCTGGTAGCAGGAGCCCAGATGCCAGGTCCTGCTGCTCCACCCATCCGAGCCATCTGGGATGCTGCTGGGGGCAGGAAGGGTGTTACATCTCCTTTCTTCCTGCACACACTGCTATGTCAGAGCAAAACTGCCTGTCCCCAAAAAAACCCAAAAGGCGATAATACCACTTGCAAGGGACCCTGGGGACTGCAAACCGGCATCCCAGGGCAGAAGGCAACCTATGTCCAAGCACACTGCCCCTTCCCAACATGGATACCACAGAAAAGCTTCCCCACTGGTAGGCTTGGAAAAGCATGTAAAGGGCTGTGGGGTGCAGGAGTGGGCTTCTCCTACACCCAGGAGCAGTGGGGAGGAGGGAGAGGGAACATGGAAGCACTAGGAACAAGCAAGGCAGTTTGCAGGGAAAAGCAGTGCCCAGCACAAGGTACCAGAGGGTGAGTGGGAGGGAATGAGAGCAGATATGTACTCGATAATTATAGCTGCATTTCGAGCAGCTCCAGCAAAATGCTGTGGTGTATGTGACAGCAGAGAGAAGAGCCAGACGTGCCAAGGAAGCTGGGTTTTGCTCCATCTCGGATCTCGTGGGGGACAGGAGCAGGAGGCAGACACAGGAAGCCAAGGAGGCAGTGAAAATGAGGAATCCTATTTTTGTACCTTAGGAGGAGCTATGGATAATTCACTTCAGCATGCACTTGGTGCTGAACTCCTCACCCACTGTCTGGGGAAGGAGGTGCATGGTCTCCAATCCTCTATCACCATCCCCAGCAGCAGAAACCCTCCCTGCAGCAGCATGCCCCCAGCTCCAGCAGCACCACAGCACTCAGTAGCCACTCTCCCCTCAGCTTTTTTCCTTCCTGGACCAGCTTTCACATTGGAGGCCACCAGACCCAGCAGAAAATGTGCCAGTTGATAGAGGCCAAGCGCCACAAGGCTACAGAACATTTGCCACAGATAATTTATCACAGCTACGCAGTGGCACTGCCAGGAGAACACACACCCCGACTTTTGTAGTCTCTATCTTTTGATTATTAAAAGGGCCAATTAGCACATAAATTGAGCTGTGAATACTGAAAGGGATTTGAAAGCAGTAATAATTAAAGAGCAGGACAGCAACTGGGCTCATGAGCTGCCCCTCATCTCCCCTGGCCTACTTGCCAAGCCACTCAACATATTGATGGAAGAAAAGCAGCAGTGCTCATTAACTGCACCATGGTACCCAGGAGCATCCGTGCCCTGCCAGCCCCATGCTTGCGAATACACAGGCTCCCTGCCCCATGCCAAGAGACATGGTATTTTATTTGGACTTCTCTAACTTCACACAGCATCGAGTCCCCAATAAAGCTCCTCCCCTCCACCCCCACAAATGCCTGGGGAGGCTGATCCACAGATATTCCCTCATCTCAGCTAGACAGTGGGACACCAAGCCCTGAAAAGGGAAGGAGTGAGTCAGCCAGGGAGAGGAAAAGTGCCAAAGCTCAGCACCCTATCCGCCTTCCCCTATGCCAGCCGCCACCTAATGAGGAGTATCTGATGGCAAACAATGTTCTCAGACCTTAAGCTGCTCCCCAAGGGAACCGTCCACATCTTATTTACAGACTGACAAAAATCCCCAGGGAAAACAATGCCAGCTCCTACGTGGAACATAGGAAATGTATATCTTTTTAATCACCGCAGCACCGATTCATCTTCAAAGCTGGTACAGTTTCCGCTCTTTGTTGCTCTGAAGCAACTGCAGTGATTCAGCTCCCCTGTGAATACTGCTGCCTCTCAACCAGTATTTACTATTAGGATGGCTAAATACACTCACTGGCATGCAGGCAGCTCCATCCTGACCCTGGGGGAAGGTCTTCTCAGCCCTCCCATACAAGGGAGCTAAACATGGAACGGAGTTCATCTGGACTCACTTTGCACCGGTATAAATGATGACAGGTCCACAGAAGTTGAATGAACATAAGCTTAATGAAGCAGCCACCAAGATTTCCATAAGAAGGAATGCTAATCCAGCATGTTTCATATATATAAATTAGAACATAACTCAAGTAATGCTCTCCCTTCCTCATCTGAAACATACCAATTTGACCATTTGTTATGAAAAGTATGTTTGGCTTAAAGAAAATAAAGGGGAAAACAAAATGCCACAGGAAAAAAGACTGGAGCTTATTTAGGAATAAACAAATGTAATCATGAAAGCAATGGCATATTTCTACTCCATTTAGCACTGTGTGAAACCTCAATGCACCAGGCTGATGCAGCTACAAAGCTCCATCTCCCAATGCCTTGCAACCAGCAAGATCAAGTAGTGGCACTGATACACCTCCATTTACAAGATCAAAAAGCAAGGCACAGTCCGCTACACAGACAAGTCCCCCAAAACAGGGGCCAAAAACTCACCTGTAAAGCTTAAAAGACAGTAAGACGCAAACCTGCAAACACTTTCAGACAGGCTCTAGGCATCTAGAACATAACAGAAATACCTGGGCTTTTCTGTGGTACTCTACAAAAAATATAGGACAATTAATACTATATACAGACTCTGCCACTTCAGTTTCCTGGTCACCTCTGATGTTAACAACTTCTAACAATAAAAGTGAGAGTCCATCAAATTCATGCAGGCAGTAAACAGCTTTGAAATTAGTGTGAGCCAAGTTCCCTTGAAGAGAGGTACATGCTTGAGAGAGACAATTACAGAGGAGCCGAGCAGATTTATATCAGCCGGTTTAGCATTAAATCTCTTCGGAGCATTTAAAAACATTAAATTGAGACCTTATTAAAAAACTCGGCATTTTTATTTCACCAGATTAATGACACTTACATTACTAAATTCAATCTGTAGTTTCAAACACCACCACCAACACGGCTCTATCTAAGTGTAATTAAAGAACTAGTCATCATTTTGGGGAAAATTTCTGCAGGCACACCAGCAAGCTTGATAAATTCAAGGAACTCACCCGCACATGGGAATTCTAGCACATATATTTTATTATTCCCTTGCCTTTCTGTGTACAATGAAATAACCTGATAGCATTACATTTTAAAACAGTTCAACTGAAGGGACTGAAAGCTTACAGGCGGCTTCATTTCTACACACTAGTTAATCATTGTTTATTGGAAACTTTGCACTTGTATGTTTTGGCTTGCTAATCTTTTGACTGCAGAAGCTGCAAGTCTGAGGGGTTTTGTCTAAACTGTAGATTGCCAGTTTTGCATGAAGACAGTAAGAGCTTTACGTTTTCATTTTTACTTGAGAGGAACAGATCTCATCCTGTTGCCACAGGATGCAAAACAGAGACATATTGCTTTGTAAGGCACTGATCCGCTTTCACTCTCCTTTGAAGAGATAATTAAATATGTAGAAACACCATCCACGGTGGCATGCTATTTTAAAGCAAACATTGGAACGCATATTTAGAATTTGGTGCTTCAGCAAAAGAGAAAAGGCTGCAAATCATCCTTTTTAGTAGTCAGCACAGAGCAAAATATTTAATCCAGCCTTTTCTAGAAGGGAAGACACAGGTAGCTTAATAATACCATGTACTTTGTAGTGGAATTTCTATAACATGTTAAGTATCTCCCATTTCCCCCATAGCTTAAGACATTAGAAATTAAGTACTCATGCATCGATGATGTTCTCCTGTCTCTAGCTTTCCTAACCTAGTTGAGAATATCCTGTAGACTGTGAGAACATGCAATACAAAATGTAAAGTGTTTGACCAAACTACGGTTGAAATCCTGACCTAGGTATACAGAAGAAAAAACCCTCAACTGTAAACTACAAATCACACCCCTGGAACTAACTATTGCCAGGACACCAAGTCACTTAAGATCAGCTAAAATATAGTAGATACATGCCTACACTTACTAATGTGAAGAAGTAACAGTCACTGTATCTGCATGGATATGTGGTTTAGCAAGACTGGGAAGCCTGATTTACCACTGAATGATATATGATTTTGGCAATTTCCTTGCTTTGCTTCCTCATCACCAGAATAAGGATAATGACATCACCTACATACAACAGATATTTGATCCTGTGATAAAAGCCCTGGGAATTCCACCCCAAAAAGGCAAGTATACAAGAAGCATAACAGACTGACCGCTCACCCCTTTTTTCTTCATCATCAGTTGCAAAAATCCCATGGCTTTGGAAAGGCCACGTTAGCCACATGTTAGTGCTACTAGCATTATGTTGTTGCTGTTTTAAAGCCCAGGAAATTATACATTTCCTTAATTGCCTTTTACAAAACATAAACTAGCCATTTCAAGTAGGACCTGATTCTTTTCTCCAAGAAATGAAAATTCAAAACTTTTTTAAACATGGTGATTTTTTAAGTATCTAGGAGACTTTCATCTCCTGCTGCCACCAGAAAAAAAAGAAATCAAAGCAGATTCCACAACCTAGCGAAAAAAAAGAGGGTAAACCTGAGTTTATGGGGTCATTTTCAGGAAACTACAGATCAGTCCCACCTAGTGCCAGCACCACACCCTCCTTTAATAAGTAGACATAAAATATTTATGGGATAAAATTACCAGGAAAAGGTACCACAGAGTCCCCATGATGCCTGCCAAACATCATGTCAGTAACTTGCCTGGTGGGCCGTGCCCCAACCCCAGCTATCTTCCAAGCACCTGCTCAGTGGGACAGACCTCCCCTTCCTCAGGCAGGGCCATCAGGTATATGCACTGTTTGTATTTTTAAGCACATCTGAAAGAGACCAGTTCTCAAGTTGCTGGTTACATCCATGTGGCCAAGGGAAAAATTATGGGCTTCCCCCCCCGAAAACCCTCTGATTTCATGACTCTTTCTCCACTTATGATGCCAGCCAGTTGTGGGGTTTTGTCCCCTTCAGACTCAACAGACCTACAGACCAACTACTTCAAAAATCAAAACATAACAGAAATAACTTTTCTCTGGAACAATGATGGCTTTTGTTATATTCCGGTAGAGACTGAACACTACACTACTTTTTCCAAGTAGTCCTTCATGTCATGTAAACCTAAGAAAAGGGAGGGGAGGGAGCGAAGCTCTTCTATTATTTATCAGCCACACAGTCTAGTCTTTGCCCCCACGAGCTATTTCAGAGATCTATAGATGCAGCATCCGCAGAAGATTTTCTCTCATTAATACTTTCAACCACACTGATCTACAACACAACACTAAATTTACGCACCAACAATCGCTGTGATTTTTTTTTTGTGCCCAGGAATGCTTAAAAAAAATTAAATTCCTTTCCCTTATGTCGTAACAATGTGCAACAAAGTAGCATACGAGCACTGTGCATGTACTGAAGCTCATAAGTTATTGATGAGACTCTTAAAGACTAAGCTGACAAAGCCATTCCACTCCTGGTGATTTACATAATTATATTTTAGGTACAATTTACTTATTATTCTGCTGGCTATAATCAACTTTTAAACAAACATTGTGTGTATACCCTTCTGTTTTAACCTGAAGCAATCCAAATTACCCTACAAACGCAGTTTCATGCAAGAGCAGAGGTCTCCTGAAAGGCATCTCAGCTACTTGTTTTAAAGCAGTGGGTAATGATCAGGGGAAAACAATAATACTCATCATCACCTCTTTACATTCCTGTGACTGCTCATTTGTTTATGTCACAACAGCACCTAAATCAAGGGCCAAAGACATTTGCCAGTTGTTTGACAGACAAATGTAATTTGGGCATTTATCCACCCGCCTGGTCTTGCTGAGAAGCTGTTTCCAAACTGCCCCAGAAAGCCCCGGACACACCAGGGTACTCACTTTCAAAGCATGTGTTCATCTTCTATTATCTGACACAAAACCAACATTGTGTTCTGCTTTAGACTGCAAAAATTGTGTCCTTGAAATTCCTCTCTGTCCCAGCCAGGAGGAGGCAAGCAGCAAAGCATTCACCTAAGCTGAGTGCTCTGTTCCTCCTAAAGGGAAACTCAGGAGGGGAAAACAATGCACATACAAAACAAGAGGGGCAGAAGGGAAGTGAGTCAGGATTACCGGAAAATATTTACTTGCCGATTTGAACACAAAGGCATCTCAAGCATTCCTCACCATCACTTCAGCACGGCTAGCATAGCACAGTGGATTTGTTGTCACAGGCTATTTAAGGTAAAACTCTGCCATATTTATCTTCCAGCCATGTCAGTGCAAGTCACTCCCCTGGGCCCTGACAGTACAGCATCACTTCGCAAGGCATGCCCAGCTGTGCAAGGAGGCTCACCATCTTATGTCAGAAAGCAAGTCCATGCCTAAATCCTTTTCAGGAAAGCAAGACAGATCAGAGGAATTGCTAATGATCTTAAAGCAAGGATGGCAGAAGCAGGAAGCCTGAGCCTCCTGACTCCATCAAAATTGGTTCATGGGATCTTCAGCAAGTCACCCAGCCTTTGTGTCTCAGTTTTCCCTCCTAGTACCTATCTACGAACTTAATACATGTGTGCAGCTGACAGAAGGCTGGGCAACTCCTCCAGAAGACAGCCACGGTGAAATGTCAGAGCTAGAAAGCAGCAGTGAAAAACCTCCAAAAGATCTTCCAGATTAGTATTATTCTTTAAGTAGACACTGTGGCAGAGAGGGATCACTGCAGCTCACTGTTTTCCAAGTGTTGTGGAAGCTATAGGCACCTGCAGCACCATAATCTCAGGATATTATAGTGACTCAGCCTCCTGAATGGTGGACAAGGAAGACAGCAGGATCCCAGGGTTGAAAGTGCCTTGCCTTTAGGGAAAGGAAGGATCAGATGAATCACAGCACTGTGTAATTCCTCCTACAAGACTCTTCTCTAGTGGACTCATTACCAGCTGAGGACAAGGTAGCACTGGTTTCTTGAACTGAGAAAGGCAGGCCAAACCCTATGCGCCACAAACAGTCTTTGCAAGTGAAAGCCACCACTCACTAGACCTTGTGCAAACCAGTCAGGCAGCATCTCCCCTGCTCGCAGCTGCAGCCCCTTGTGGGACCCTGGAGCACGGCAGGTACCCTGGCACTGGGAGGCAGCCAAGGGCACCTCATTTAGCCCTTTTGCTTGAAGGAGCCTTGCTAGAAAAAAGCCTTCCCCAGCCGCAACCCTCAGCGTGGGAATGGAGATGCTTGAGATCTGTGCTGGGATACTGCAAGCAGCCACAGTGCCGTAGCAACAACGTGACTTCAGCACTTAACACCTGCGATGAGATACTGCTGATAATTAGCATTGAAAACACTACTGATGTAAAGCACAGCACTAACTGATGTCTCTAGTGCTATCCCCAGTTTGGGTCAGATTGAAGATTGGCATTAATAAAGTCATCTTCTATCTCCCATGCTCCTGGAGGTCTATGCCCAAGCAAGCCAGGAGTTAAACATTAAAATTATCACCCTTCTGACACCTGAAATGTTTTCCATCAGCATCAGAGTGCCCACATAATTTACGTATCACAAATATGATTTGGCAGGATTAAAAATGGAAATAATATATCAAGGATTTGTTATTGGAAGGGAAACCATTTGCAGCATACAACAGCCCAACAGAAGAAAAGCCTGATTGCCGTGATGAATAATGCATATTGCCTATGGTACTAATTAACCTTGTACTCTGGTAAGATATTATGGAACAATAAGGCTAATTTGAATGTGGCCCGACACTTTTCCCAATGGCATCTGGAAATCAGTCTTTGGAACATGTGAAATATGAATTTGTTAAACCAGAAGCCTTTGCTCAATAAACTTTCAGGGAGAATATTTTTGTTTCTCTGTATTCACAGCCCACGCTGTTTGCATGCACATATACAATGCAAAATACAGAAGGGGACTCCACAACCAGAAATGGTCTAGCTTGGCTTTCCACAGGCCCTCACCCATCTGCCAGCAGCACTCAGGCAGTGACAACGTGCCTCCAACTAAATCCCACAATGCCTCTGCAGACTCAAATGTCCTAAGGACACAACTGCAGCATGACTGTTGCACAGCCTTGGTTTCTCACCAGAGTGGCAAATTGCTTACAACAAGCTCACTGAAAATGAATGCTGAAACTTTAAGCTAATGCTTTTATGTGTCCAACCTAAAAGCAAATGCCTCCACCTAAAAACACTGACTCTAGTTTGGGCTGGTCTTGCTTTTCTTGTAAAATACTAGTTTTCCTGTTAGCCCAAAGCTACACATGATATTAAACACACATGCTGCATTAGAAGTGCTGTGTTCTTAGTCATGTGCACAGCACACACAAAGTGTGGCAAACTAGTTGCACATACAGGCATGACCAAAGACACAGAAGGCATGATGCAAAGGCATCTTGATAAATGCATTTTGTAAGAGCATACATTCAACTAAGTTTACAGTCATGGGATCAAGTTTTCAGATAACACTGGCCAACTGTTTTATATACCACCATCTGATCTACCATAGTCTTATGTTGGGGGTAGGGGGGGAGCAGACTTTTTGGCTCTCTCCAAGCACCCTTCTGCCCTGGGAACTCCTAGGAGGCCACCAAACCAAATGGTATCCTAGAAAATTTTCAAAGGGCAGGGTCTGGCAGGAGGCACTGCGCCCCCCTCTACCAGTGCACTTAACACACACTACATTTCAGAGCCGGTGCGTGACTCACCACCTTCACCATCAGGATAACACAGGTCTTGTCAATGCCATTGGCCACAGTCAGAACTCAATCAGTAACGCTCATACAATCATTTCACTTGTCCCCAAGCACCAGATTTCCAGCTGGCAGCCAACCCACACACCCAGTGAAAACCCCATATAGCACACTAGCAAAAAAACATCAGGAGATGTCTAACTTAACTTCTGAGTATTGTGTTACCAACGCACCCAGGAGGCAAGAGCCCAAAGACATCAACGATGAGGATGCCAAGTGCAGAGCAAGTCAGTTGAGCACACAGCACCACAGCAACAGCTTAGGAAAGGCTTCCTATGATGCACTAAGTCCTGCAAGCAGCCTTGAAGGGATGACATCCCATTTTAAACTGTAATAAGAGTGAGGAGTGACTCAAAACTTCTTCCCCACTCTTTTCAACAGAGCACTGAGCAGAAACACATCAATGAACTTTAGGCTGTGTTCCCCTGCATGAGATGAGAAAGACAACCACAAAGAGCCAGAAACTCTCTGATATTTGGGAGGTTTGCAGGAGGTCAGGACCAGACCATTTCCTGAGAAACAGGTCTGATCTGAGTTACATCAATTATGAACTAAATTTCTATCCTATAGGCTGTGCTCTGCTGGCAGTCAGCGCAACACTTAATAAAGATGTAGGCCAGGAAATCATTTAGTTGTTAAGAATATATTATAAAGGATTATAAGAATATATTGTAAAGGATTATCATCTCCCTCCCACCAAAATCAATGATAAAATCCCCATTCACTACAGAGAGCACAAGACCACATTGCAACTCACTTCTGCCAGGAAACCTGCACCCAGATGTATTAGTCTGGCAGCACTATCCCATAGCAAGGGCTCCAAGTGCTGTTTCTGCCAGGCTCGGTAGTGCAGGCACCAACAGGACAGTTTTTTCTCTCTCTGGTACTAGCTAGACTCTCAACCTGAACCAATATGCCTTTGCACATGAATGATCAATTATGTCTCTCGAGCATAAGCTTCTCCCTGCATCTGTCTGTGTGGGCCCACACTGCTCTGACCCAAGCCATGTCTGTGGCATCACCCCCATCTAAATTCCCCACTATCAGCTTTGTCAGAGAATGCTACTGCTGTCACAACACCAGAGCAAGTCCTAGCTGCTGTGATACTTCGTTTGTCTGGACAGCAGCATGCCTGGAAGGATGACTGCCCTGTTTTAGTGGAAGTATGCAAGACAATCAAGGCCAGCTAAGCAAACTAGTTTTGACATATTAAATCATGCTTGAACTGTGAGAGCAAAGAAAAATAATGTAAAAGCTCTTCTAAAAAAAAAAAAAAAGGCTTTACAAATAAATAAATAATATGGGCCAGCCTTGTGCACAGGAAGGGGAGAAAAGCTTTTATCTGAGCCTGACTGAGGACTTTGGGTAGGCAGAGGGGAAAAGATTATTTTGCAAGGCAGACACCTGCCTTTTTCTGCAGAGGTTTGTAGCCATTTCCCTGCATTTCACTTCTAGGATGAGTCTCTTGCTGATCACCTGCTATGGCATTGAAAGAGCATCAAGCACTTGAGCAAAAACCAGCCCCAAAATCAGGTAGGACCAGAAGAGTGAAATCCCATCATCTATGCCTGCCCCTTACCAGCACACTCATATGCATGCAAAAGCCCTAAGCAACATCCGACTTGCTACTGGAGGATCCCATGACTGGTTTTGCCATGGTACTCTGTGAGCCTTTAGCTATTTTTACCTCAAATTCCCTCTGCAGACACATTGCTCTAGAGGTTTCTTCCTGGAGAGATAATAATCTGCTCCAAGTCAACCATTGCAATGCAGGAAATCCCACCAGCACAGTCACAGGGCACACGTGGACCTTGGCAATCAACCATGGCACCTCCCCATCATCATGAACCCTGTCCTCCCTGCTGTGGGTTTCCTCCAGTAATTAACATGCTCAATTGCCTTGGATTTATACTAATAAAACACTGGCTCCCGTCCCAAGATCCCATCATCACTGGTGCTTCTCAAACACGCAGAGCCCCAGCAGTAATGAAGCCCATGGTCCTGGCTCTGTCACTGCCTGGGTTCCAGGCTATCTGCAAAGCAGCTCAGAGCTGGGAAGCTGCAACCCACAGGCTGCTTCCGCAGATTACCAAATTAGCTCGTAGGGAGCAGCTTTTCCTTTGGCTCTGCAGTAATTAAAAAGCTTCCTTTCCAGGCAGCTTTCGAAGGCAACGCTGTGACCTCTGTCACCATTGCAATGGGATGGCTGACTGTCCAGCTCAGTGTAAGACCTCTAATGCATTATTTGGGGAATTAGTACTGTAGCAGAACAACCCTTATGACCACGCAGGAGGCAGCCATTTCACTCAGTGGATGGTAACTGCGACTCCAGAGTTCAGTAAAGATCATGTTGGGTCCCTAAGCAGGCTCACTTTATTCAAGTAATACTAGTCACACACATGCAGAGGGACTGGAGAGTCTGCTGGGGCAGGGGATGCTTTTTTTATCTATATGCAGAGAGTCTGGTACTCAATAACACTGAGGCTTTTGCAGCAAAAGGGACCTTCAGGCAGAGATGGACTCCTCAGCACAGCTTCCACACTGGGCAGAGGCTCCAGTTGATATGAGAGTCCTGCTCAGAAAATGTACCTCCAGGCCAAACTTTTTTTTGAAGGAAAGCATCTAACTGAGGTACAAAAGCAAGACTTTTGCAAAGACAACTTCTGTTCAAATTCCGGCTCTAGAGAAATGGTAAGTTTGTTGTTACTTCCCAATGAATCCACCCAGAGATGAATGATCTTACAAGGGTTTTAGGTTAGTCTATGACCATAAAAAGAGCACATGGGATCAAGTACAGCATTGACATCCAGAGGCCTGGTTGAGGCTCTAGCCTCTGACTGGCACTGAACAACTCAGCCTCTGGCCCAAGGCTGTCATTGTTAAACAGGGAACAGTGACTCTGACCTCCTTCATGAAGTAGATCCTTCAAGATCCAACAGAGAAAAGCCCTTTGTATGACCTGGAAATGTTTTTAATAGTCTGTACTAACTATTTATTTCCTCACACTGAAAGAATCACATCTGAAATGCCAGGAAAGCTGCTCATAAGTCACTCAAAGGCTACCATGAGGACTTGACTCAGGATACACCACCAAGTCTCACCCCAAGAATGGGTGACGTCCCAAGCTGGTGCTGCCTGCTCTGCCATGCTGGCCAGGCAGACCTGCCATGGGAGCTGAGCCCACCACCATCACCACCCCAGTGGGCTGTGCAAGGATATCAGGCTGAAGATGCAGATGAAGATGTTCTGCTGATACGTATCCTCTCCCAACCCACCCTGCTTCCAGGAACATAACCTCAGGCAGCACAGGGAGGCATGCAGGCAGGGACAGCCTTGTTTCACTCCCCAGTCAGTGGATTTAGGATAGGACTAGAGGAAATGGGCTCAAGCTGCACCAGAGGAGGTTTAGATTGGATATTAGGAAACATTTCTTCATGGAAAGAGTAGTCAAGCATTGGAACAGGCTGCTCAGAGAGGTGGTGGAGTCAACATCCCTGGAAGTGTTCAAAAAACAGGTAGATGTGGCAATCTGGGACATGGTTGAGTGGGCATAGTGGCGTTGGATTGATGGTTGGAATGATGATCTTAGAGATCCTTTCCAATCTTAATGATTCCTAGTTTTTACTTTCATTAAAAATAATCCAGCCACTAAGCCAGGAAACACAAAATTGCTATTCTACCCTTAATTGGTTTAGTGGTGGACATGGTAATGTTAGGTTAATGGTTGGACTGGATAATCTTAAAGGTCTTTTCCAACCTAAATGATTCTATGATTTGTCCTGATAATGCCACTGAGTTGCAGCTCTTAAAGCTTGGTTGTGGGTTTGGTTTTCTTTTTGGAGGGGGGGGGGGGGGGGGGGGGGGGTAGTGCAGCACACAGGAATTTCCTTGGCCTTAACTTGATTGACTGTCATTTACAGTGAGAAGAAATTTGTCATCTTAAATCCCAATTCTTCAAACTTCAGCTGTTTTTTTGAGGACATAAATTTATAAATATAAGAGGTATATGGAAGTAATAAGGGACACCCACAAACCTGGCATTGTCTCTTTTGTCTTTTTTCCTTCATTTGTTTTGGGTATATAGTTTGGGGTTTATATAACACCTAGCCCACTCTTCGAGTTCATTCCAGCATTAACAACCTCATAGACACCCTGAGGGAAATAAAAAATGGAAGCGCATCAGTACCATGCTCAATACAACCTTAACCATATGTTGTTTGTGGATACCATCATCTCTATACTAGATTAACTTCTTCAGTGATAGAAAATAAGGAAAATTCCAGCAAAATAAATGGGCATCTCTGTTTACATGAAGAACAGATTCACCTCTTTCTGCAGACATCTGTGTTGCAGTGTCTTTGCTCTTATTGCAGTCTGCTGAACACTTACCTTATACGCAATACAAGTTTATCCAGCTAGAGAAATGAAATAAAGAGTAAGCTGCGAATCTGTTCATACAAGGCACAATTGTAGCCTCCTTCTGTGGAGCCTGGATTTCAACTTCAATGTTAACCCAAAGCAAGTTAAAATGGTCAAGATGTAAAGCATGCAGAGAAAAGCTTATTATTGAAATGTTAACACATCATTAACTACTGCTAAGTGTTTCTAAATGAGAAACACAAAACTGTAAACCTGAATTATGAACAAAACACAACAGTACAACTTAATTTTATTACCCCATATAAATTAGGTAGAATCAAGCTTCTGACAAATGAGCTCTGGCAGACCCTTGGCAGTTCGAGAGGTTGCAGCCACCCTCTTGCTACAGATCACCATCCAGGGATAGGGCCCATGCCTTATTTGCTACCAGACCAGGTCATCAAGACTAGGCCTCCATTGGGCACGTCAGTTCATGGGCAGACTATCCAGTTCTGCAGAGCCAGCAGCAGCTTTCAGCAATGGGACAGAGTGGGCAGCTGAGACAGCAATATCTTAAATCAAGGCAATTAAATTCACTGCATTGCCAACCAGCATTCATGTACTTTATCCTTAGCATTTCTCCAGAGTCATTAATTGTGGTTTTTAGAAACAATTAACAAGAAAGCTGTTTCCAAGCAATTCAAAGTCAAAGGTGGCAATCAAAGGAATGTAACAGCACCATGGCTAACACTCCTTTTCTCCTGCAATACCTCTCCTATCTCATAATTTAAGACATTCCCTAGCTACCAATGTATACCCTACACTGAAGAATGCTAAAACCAAAGTCAGTATTCAAGTTAGTTATCTAGGATCAGACTAAAAAGCATACCCTAAGATCTACCCCAAAATATCTTATGGCTAAGAAGCAAACATGGCTTCTCCCAAGTAGTTAGCGATAAGACAAGAGGAAATGGGCTCAAGCTGCACCAGAGGAGGTTTAGATTGGATATTAGGAAACATTTCTTCACGGAAAGGGTAGTCAAGCATTGGAACAGGCTGCTCAGAGAGGTGGTGGAGTCAACATCCCTGGAAGTGTTCAAAAAACAGGTAGACATGGCACTTTGGGACATGATTTAGTGGGCATGGTGGTGTTGGGTTGATGATTGGAATTATGATCTAAGAGGTCCTTTCCAACCTTAATGATTCCTAGTTTTTACTTTCATTAAAAATAATCCAGCCACCAAGCCAGGAAACATAAAATTGCTACTCTACCCTTAATTGGTTTAGTGGTGGACTTGGTAATGTTAGGTTAATGGTTGGACTGGATGATCTTAAAGGTGTTTTTGAACCTAAACGATTCTGTGATTCTATGACCTTCACAGTTTACACTTTTGGAGCCATTTCCAAACCCGACTTTATTTGCATTGCTCAATCTACACTTTTTGGCGGGGGGTTGGGGGGGAATAAAGTACTTCTTAACTGTCCTTCTGGAAGGTGACTGCACAGCAGCCACGCTGCAAAGAACAGTAAGGTTAAGTTGGTCAAAGTAATGGCCTAAAAGCATTGCTGCAGAATGAGGAAAGATCTTCAGAGTCATCAGGGTTACAAGCATACAAGGTAGCACAGAAGGTTACAACTCATTAGCAAAGCACGATATATTGCACACACACAGATACCATGCCTCCTATAATGAGGACAAATACACATGCAAAATAAAACAAAGAACAGAGTAATATTTAATCAATCCTGTTGCAACACAGTTTTGATCTGTGGAAAACATTTCCCTGCTCTTGATAATTAGTTCAGCTGCAGAACAAAACACCAAAATATATACATGCATGCACCTCTCTACAGAATAAAACTTATTCCCCCTCCAGTGACAACTGCCTTTTGCTGAATTGTGGCATTCAAGTCATTTTCTTTACATTTGAAAAGATAATACACACTGTGCAGCCAAAAATTCAGCTATTCTGACACTGGTTGGTTTTGTGCCTAATTAAAATTAACTAGGCACTTCAGCTCATAATTATATAAACACCTACCATGCTATACTCCCAGCCAATTTGGTTTTAATCAGAAAAATGCACAAGAAGTATGAATGATGGGCAAAGAACTCCCTGGAGGGCCAAACATATTTCCAAATTCAGTATTCTCCATATACTGAATATTTCCATCAATGTTTTTCTTGCCATGTAATCACCTCCCAGTAGAACAATTAAAAAGAGGTTTGTTTGGTTTTTTTAATCCCTGGACTTTGCTTGCTTTCCACTCCACCACAAGGGTAAAAGCACACTTGCCTTATTCACCTGAGTCCCACCTGGGAAGTCTCCCACAAGTCAGGCAAGATTTAGCAGTACACTCTTTCTAGCATCTGTAACAAGGACTTTAGAGCAAGAATTCAGCCAACCTGAGGCAGAGAGGCACACAAGCAAGTTGTGGAGGAGGTTGAAGAAAAGTTTCCCCCCTCCTGCGCCTACATCAGATGCAAAAACAAAAATACTGGCTGCTTCAGAGCAAAAGCCCAAGCTCCAAAATAAGGTTACCTGTGCAGCAGCACATTTCCATTTCCTAGAAATAAGGGGAACAGGGAAAGCAAAGGCTGAGCTTGCAGCACTGCATCACCTGAGGAAGCCACACACAGTGAATTTGTTAAAAATACAGTTGGGTTTTTTTTTTTTTTACTGTGGTATCAGCTATGTGTTTCATTCACAAGTCAGGCCTCTCGGATAGCTGATGTGCAGACACAGAAACACAACAGTCATCAAGCATGGCTCTGCCATCACCACCTTTGCAAGCCCTCAGTCGCCTCCCAACCCTCCACAGACAGTGCCTTCCGCTACCCACCAGCCAAGGGTCACTACCTCTGCCTGCCTGCCCCTGCACAGCTGCAAAAAAACAACTGCTTCCAAATATCCTTCCAATAGCTGATCAACAGGGGGGCAATCACCACTCTGGGAAAGTGCCTTCAAACATCTGCACTGATTGCACCACTCTCGGAGGAAGATGAGTAATTCTGCTTTGCCCCCCAATCAGCCAGCAACAAAATCACCCAAGAACTGATTAGGCAGGTAAACTTCTGATCTACGTAAGCTAACTACCTATGTCAATTAGTTTTAATTATATCCAGAATAAGACCTGCCAACATGAGTTTTTTTCTGCAGCCTTTGTTTTCTGTAAGAAATCTTCGTTTCTCTTGGCAAGAGCTCAGCTGAATCACAACACAAGTAATGAACAATCAGCAAAACCAAATACTGTTTTGTAAATGAATTGAGGTATGTTCAAAGTTGACTAAGGGAAGAATAATCAAACAAACATCAATATTTAAGAAAGCAGAAGGGCTTGAACATTCTAGAGTTGTTTTATAAAAAAAATATCCAGTATTTCCTCTGGCAGCAATTCCTTTCTAAAATCAGAAAACCATACCCCAACCCATCCTCCCTCCAGCCCTCGGTTTCAAAGTTCTTCCTCAGAAGGCAGCAAGGATGAAGAGAGATTTCACTGAGTTTTCCTCCATTATTTTGTCCACCTCTAACATCTGTAATCTTGACCATACCTTGTAGCTGGCTAAAACTGGCTGTACTTCTTTTGATGTCTCTTCAAGTAGCAGCATCACCAATTCTTGAAAAGGAGAACCTTGCAACCTCCTGAACTCATTACTCATCTTTTCAGCTTGGCTCTCATTCAGTGCAGTTTTTCTTTTTTTTTTTCTTTTCCCCCCTCAAATATTTAATTAATTTGTGATTCAGCTCTAAGAGCAGCTGAAAAAATATCAGGCTCTGCAAATCAATTACATCCGCAGTTACCACTCTGCAGTCCCCCAGTCACTAGCAGGACTTCACCACTGCAAGTGTATTTGGGTCTCATGTCAACATCCCCTCCCTTCCAGTAGCATGAGCTCCAAAGCCTTTAAAGGCATAAAAATAAGCACTTCTTGCTTCTCACTGAGAACATACTGGGCTGAAGGTGAGGATGAATACAAAGAGAAGTGCCAGAAGGTGCCCTTTTCACAGTGACTTTATTCATTTCCTATTCAAACCCCAATGGTGAGCCCTGCTGTATATAGTAAGCAACTAAAATCTAAGTTACAATAAAACTCACCTACACCCAGTGCAGGAAGAAGGAAAGCATAGACGAGGGCAGATAAGAAATTGTTTGGCCAAACCCTTAAATGGGTAAAGACAGAGACTTTAGTGGTGCTACATCAAGTTTTACAGCATTTTAGGATCTGGCCCTCAACTTTGGTTAGTAGTGCCTGCTAAGGAGACCACCATTAGGAGACTTAAAATTGGCCAAACAGACTTGAAACTGGGCATTTTCCAGCTTGTGAAAATGCTTGGGAACATTTCCATAAGGACCCATTCAGACAGCACAGGCTGAGCAGAGGCAAAGCCAATAACCATCGGTCCTTCAGTGGCACCCAAGCACCACTCTGGAAACCACGGTAGAAATTCACAGAGCAACTGCTTTCATTTCTCTCATTAACTAGCACAGGAATTTATTCTTGTGAATAATGAACCTTAACACTGGTCCTTTATAAACATGTCCCAAAACAGTCACAATTTACCTCTAGCTGTCCCATAGAAGTTGCTGATAAATGGGTCATGTTGCCAAAGAAGGTGTAAAAATCCAAGTAGTTTGGGTTCTTTACAGTAACTACTACCTAGCTGCCTATATTAATTGAGAGAGCAAGCACATTACATAAGGAGATCAGACCATGTCACATTTACAACCTCAGTGTCTCCAGCAAAAGAAATTGCTCAGCCTTCTTCAAACAGGAACCCTGCTGACAAGATGATGAATTCAGAACATCATTGCCAATTAATGATTTGTACGCAGAAGGGATTTCAATAGTTCCCATATGTTTGTGAGGGTGACTGGTATTTACATCACCTCTAATAAGAGAGCGTAGCCTGCTCTGTCCAGACATGAGACTAGAGCTCAGAAAATGTCATCTTTGCAGGAGAAATTTTAATAAACAAAGCCAGGTTGTTCTGGGTTGATAATGTTTCCCAAAGCATGGTCACTAATAACCTGCTTAAGCCTACGTGAAAGCAAGCAGGGAGACCACTTGCAAGATGCACCTAAGTGATTTACAAACCAAAGGTCAGAAGTCATTTAGGTGTTTGTCAAAACTATACCACAGAGTGCCAAGACGACTGTTGTGTGAGCCAGGAGCATGGAGTGCATTTCCTAAACACCAGTCAGGCTGGGGCAGGGGGGAAGAAAGCATCTACAAGCACACAGAACCTTTCTTGGTGTTACTTATTCCACTTATGGGCTGCAAAGTTTAACTTTGCTGTCCTAGAAAAAAAATCTCATCCTTGTGAATATAACAATATCCAAACCAGAAAGCATTTCACTCACACAGGTTATCAGCATGAACTCCGTGCACACTGCATGCAGACCTCCTGAATGGCCTAAGGCTGAATGTGTCTTATCAACTGAGCATTTCGAAGCCAACCAGCAGGAAATGCTTGGCACAATGACCTGAGTTAAACACAGGACGTCCAAATGAGGGCCTCAAACAGACTTTGCCGTAGGCACTCAGAGCCCAATGTCCCATTGATTTGGTGATGGAATTTAGGGCTTTCCTACAAACAAGAATTATGGGCTTTAACAGCTCTAGAGCAATTAAAGTGATAAACTCCTGCTGAGGGTGCAGGCTGTAGGTGAAATATAAAAGTAGTTTATGTGGGTATGCCTTATGACAGAAGCGCAAGGGTACGTCACCACAAAGCATCTTAGACTTCCAAACTGTGATCACAGTTCTACCCAACACAGTCATAAAATGTGAGGACAGTGTCTGGCCCCTCAATTGACTAAGAAAAATAAATTTAAAAAACAACCCACACCCCAAAATGGAAAGCAGAACCTCATATCACTAAGGTCTTCTGAAAGCACACCCCAAATTGGTCTCAGCACTACCAGAGATCCAACCACTCTACAGGCACAGTAAGCTCTTCAAAGATACTCCCATGAAACCTGAGAGTATCTAGTTTAAACCAGTCCAGGTTTTTTTGTTTGGATTTTTTTTTGTGTGTTTTGTTTTTTGCTTGGTTTTGAGATCTTTAAGAGTGCTTTGAGATATCCCATGCTGCATGAGCAGCATGGGAGGGCAGGATTTGAAAGTTGATTAATGGATGTACCCCTTTCCTCCAAAAATTCTTACAGGTGACTGAAGTCAGTGTCTAGACATAGCACCCAACCAGTGCATATTATTTTGGGACATGGTATTTTTAGCCATAATGAAGCAGATCCTCAATGATCTATCCAACCCACACCCCTCATCTGTGACAGTCTAGATTTCCTCAGCTTGGGCTAATGTTGATCCTTAGCTCCCCTTGTGCAGTATCAAACATCAAGTCCAACTCTTCTTCCCCCCTAAACAGAAGAAGTATCTTTACTGGCACAGGAAAAGCAAAACCAAGTCAGATTTTGCTGTATTGACTACATCTGCAGAAAAAGGAGACTATCCTGGTCAAAAAGCACACTCCACACACTGTTTACTAGAGGTTTCTCCAAAAACAAACATACCTACATTTTCTCTCCAAGTCAACCCTTGAAGAGACTTGAACTATGTAATCTTCAGGGGCACAGTGTGTGACCAAGGACTAAAGGATCAAGGCCACAGTTTGCTTTGGATATGTACTGATCTAGCCTTTGCACCAACACTACAAACACCAATAACAAGCATCTGGAGTGAGGTAAAGAGAAAACACAACACCAACTTCAGCTGGAGCAGAATCCCTCTGCCTTTCCCACAGGTTATCTATTACTAAGCAGCTGCAAGTACAAGGCAATTAAGATGGGACCAATGACCAACATAACAATTTTGCAAAAAGCAAACCACATGGAAATCTTTTTTCTTTCCCCTTCTCTTTTATGTCCGAATAGGTTTTAAACTACCTGCTACACATTTACAACAGAAGGGCAATTCTATAAACAAGCATGTAATACAGCAAACCATAAAATGAGATTATACACTCTTAGAGTATGCTGCACTTCAAAAGTATTCTTTTTCAGGTCTTGAGCTTCAGATATCCTAGATCTCTTGCACAAGGCCCCTGATGATTCAGGAGACCTATGCTGATCAGCAACTCAGGAACCTCAGCCAGGTACTTGTGTGAAAACTTCAGCACATATGGAATCATTTTTATCAGTGGGGCTTTAGGTTTAACTCTGAACAGCTGAGCAGCTTTGTATTAAACTATTTACCAGAGAGGAAAATCAATCAATTCACACCACATCGAATTCCCCCACCCCCCCAACAATAGAGTGAAAAAGAGAGAACATACTCCTTTTAAATACAGAACCAAAATACATCTTGCATAGGGAGATTAATTTCAAACATTCTGGTACAGTCCAGAAAAAAGAAACCAAGCTTCTAAAATTCATAAGGAAACCCCAATACTGAGGAAAAATAACATAAGCTTTAAATAACAGATAAGATAGCAATTGCCTCATGGACCCAATGGTACAGTGCTCCAAAGGTAATAGTGGCATGCCAGATTCTCCTTGTCCACAGCCCTCTACGCACTGGAAAGACCTGTACACAGGTGTGAAGTCCCACTACATCCAGCCAAGGCCCCTCTCTTCATGCTGTCACAGTCCTTCAAAGGACCTCAGTGGAAGTGAGAACCTGACCCACCATTGTCAACGCAACCAGGCATTAAAGACATGGAAGAAAAGAAAGCGAAGACCTCAGCAGCGTCAGCACAGCACCCTCCCAGCAGACCCTTACCTTGGCAGGTGTTGTTCTTCTCCTCATACCCTGCCTTGCACAAGCACTTCCCGATAGGCACCAGCCATTCCCCCTCAGCACTGCAGTGCATCTTCGGCGCCTCCTCGGTCACTGAGTGGTTGACACAGACGCCTGCCACCTCTAGCAGCTGCGAGGAATCCGCTCCTGTGATGGTGTCAGGAAAGCGGGCCAGGTTGCGGATCACCGATGGGCATTTCTTGTAGTACACACGCACAGAGACCAGGGCGATGCAGGCACCCACATCCTGGAAAGCAAGGTAAAATCCCTTTTTCGTTAGGGGCCCGACATCTCTCACCTCTGTGTTTAGCTTCATAACTCTGTCACCAAGGTCTAACTCTGTGAAGCTCTCATCAGCAGCAATGGTATCGATCTTGATGTACTGGTTTTCTTTGATATTCCTCCCATCTTCATCATCTGATTCAAAGTAATACATGTTAAAAGTCTCTTTGCAAGTCCCAAGTCCTCCTGGAAGGCTGTTACAGTCCCTCAGGGTGAATTTGAGCTCAATGAAGATGCGGGATGCCCCTTCATTAGAGATCCAGCTGGTCAGAAGCCAGTTGTTCTGATTCTGTTCCATTACCTTGCATACTTGGTATGTGTGTATCGGAGCATAGTTTTCATCCACCTCACCAATTTCTTCCCACTGTATAAAAAGAAAAAGTATTACTTTTTCAAAAAGTTACAGCTCCTACAAAATCTTAACTTTCCCATCTAAGAGCACCTTGGGCTTCAAAGGTTCAGGAGGACTTTCGGGGGGTGGGGGATATTTTAAATGGCAAAGTTTTCCATACTGGAGGCTTGATACATTCCTGATAAAGTCAGATAAAAGACCCTTCAGAAATATAAAAGGATGCTAGTTAAAACCTTTTGTTTCAGACATTTCAGAAGTGGGAAAACATACTGCTGGGTTTGTCCACTAGTACTTTGTTAGGGAACAAAACAGAAGCAGATGGGGCCATGAGTTGGTCTTTTCCAATGCATCCAACTTGTGGGGGGGTGGGGAATATCTATTTACAGTTTGTCTGTCCCCACCTCCCCAGGCTCCTTTCTACCACATTCTCAAATCACTGCCCAATGCAATGAGGATGACCACATTTCTCCACGCTATTCTCCCCCACCAAACAGCCTGCCAGAAAATCAGAGTGATACATGAAATAAATAGGCCTTTGCTCTCCCCAGGCGTGCTAGTCAGAGGACCTCCTTTGCTCATGCAAAGAGAAGATTACTTCCAATAAAGGTTACAGGGATCTGCAAATCTTGAGCTGTTTGTGTGCTACACAGGCTTTTAAGCAGAGCTCCAGATAAATTCTCACAGCTGTTTGTGCGAATTGTAACAACTGTTTTTTCATTTTATTTTGGCCATGCTCTGAAATGCATCATGTGGAAGCAATGTTTTTTCCTGATCCAGCACAATACAGTTAGTAGCACCACAACAGTGCCTACAGTAGAGACACTACATTAATGTCTCCTCTCTGCTTTTGAGAACTGTAGTGTCACATTAAGAGATTAGATTAACCCACATGAGTACAGCAAAGAACTTGGGAGAACCAGTGATGGTTTCAGTTTCATTCCCTTCTACTTCTGACCCTTCATCTGCAAGGGCTTAATTCCCAAAGCCTCTTCCATCCTCTGCTCAGCATTGCTGCCCACATCTACTCACAGCTGCAGACACAGCACAATTTAAAGGTGCTCTGGTACAAGGTAATAGCTATATTCCAAGCTGCATATCTTCTAAGGCCAAAGGCCAATTTTTTTCATTGGAAATACAGCCCCAGATCAAGTTGAGAACCTTCTCAACCCAGGTGCCATTATTGCAGAGCTGACAAGGAACATGCTCAGAGTCAACATAATGATGAAGTGTTTAAGGGAAATGCTGTTCTTAAATTCTACACTAAAATAGCACCAACAAGTGGCATGAAAACACAACCTGATGCTACAGTCCAAAAAGAGTTATAAATACCACCATCAGAAAAGCATTTCCTCTCTTCCCTGACCTGGGATGCGAAAGTGGGAACTTCTGCAATTTCAGCAAGACATGCCCACTGCGATGCACAGAGTTCACATGTACCAGTCTTCCGAGTGAGGAACCTAACCTGAGGACATTTTTGTCATGCTAAGCAGTATTTTCATTTCTAAATCCTTTCTGTCCCTGGGCTTACAGAGGCCATGACCCTACTGTGATTAACATGTACTTGTCACTTCACCCTTCCTGGCAGTGCCACAGAGTTAGCTGGAGATAAGCCTGCAGTGAAAACTAGGCAGCTCTGTGCAGGATTCATGCCTAACTTTGAGGAGAGGCAATTAATTACAAAGAGTAGACCCACTGAGAAAACACACAGGAAAAGTATGCAAGATACCACAAATCTGCAGCTAGCTTTTCTACATTCCAGTGAATAGGGTGGGTTTAGATACATGAAATTAAAAAGCAGAAAAGCAGCATTCTTCATCTACTGTGGTTGAGTGCTAAATATGCTGTACATATATGCTTCCAAGTGGATTTAACATGACACTATGTAAATGCAAAGTCTTATTTTTATCAATGGCAAGTCTCCATTTGATGAAAAGGGAGGGTATCATAGAATCTTAGAATGCTTTGGGTTGGAAGGGACCTTTAGAGATCATCCAGCCCACCCCCCCTGCAGTGAGCAGGGACAGCTTTAACTAGATCAGGTTGCTCAGAGCCCCATCCAACCTCACCTTGAATGTTGCCAGGGATGGGGCCTCTGCCACCTCTCTGGGCAACCTGTTCCAGTGCTTCACCACCCTCAATGTAAAAAATTTCTTCCTTATATCCACTCTAAATCTATCATCCTTTAATTTAAATCCGTTATTCCTTGTCCTGTCACAACAGGCCTTGCTAAAAAGATTCTCCCCATCTTTCCTGTAGGCCCCCTTTAAGTACTGAAAGGCTGCCATAAGATCTCCCTGCAGCCTTCCCTTCTCCAGGCTGAGCAACCCCAACTCTCTCAGCCTGGCCTCATAGGAGAGGTGCTCCAGCCCTCGGATCATTTTTGTGGACCTCCTCTGGACCCACTCCAACAGGTCCATGTCCTTCTTGTGCTGAGGGCCCCAGAGCTGGACGCAGTACTCCAGGTGAGGTCTCACCAGAGCAGAGCAGAGGGGCAGAATCCCCTCCCTCGACCTGCTGGCCACGCTTCTTTTGATGCAGCCCAGGATACGGTTGGCTTTCTGGGCTGCAAGCGCACATTGTTGGCTCATGTCCAGCTTTTCATCCACCAGTACCCCCAAGTCCTTCTCCACAGGGCTGCTCTCAATCCCTTCATGCCCCAGCCTGTATTGAGGTTGCCCCGACCCAGCTGCAGGACCTTGCACTTGGCCTTGTTGAACCTCATGAGGTTCACACAGGCCCACCTCTCCAGCTTGTCCAGGTCCCTCCACTACCCCTGACCCAGGCAGAGGTCCCTGGCAACTCAGCCCACAGGACAGCTGAGCATATCCCAACAGAGCCCAGAAGAGGCCTTAATGACTTTAAACCTTTGCTTTTTCTGGCTGAAGGTCAGAGGATCACTCAATCACACACATCAACCAGCAGATACAGAGAAGTGTTAACCTCCAGCATGAGGTGGTGAAAAGCATTTGAGGGCTGGAAATTGCTCAGACCAGCTTTAGCAAGTGGGGGGATGTGTATGGATGGCCACAAGGTACATAGTGTAACTCCATACAACATTTAGGGAGCATCTAATGTGTGTTTCTTTCAGAGAAATGACATTTGCAGTGACTGTGATGTTGCAGTAATATCATTGGTGACCTAACTCCAAGGTGTATCGGAAAACATCACTTCTCTTTTTTTAATACTTGCCAGATCAATTTTCAAAGACCCAACCATCATGCTCTCCAGAGGTACAAAACTAAGCTCACTTCCATCGCTGCTCCAGGAGTTGCATTAGTGGGAGTGAGTTTAAGACAGCTCATTTGTTCAAAAACTAAATCCAGTGGTTCTAATGGTTGCTTTCATGCACTGAGAGCAATTAACACCATGAGGAGGAAGGTCCAAGCATAAGTACATCAACTGAGCTAGAGCCTAATGCCAGCTGCAAGAAATGGCACATGACCTAACATCTCAGGCTTCAGGATGTGCTGCATTTCCAGGACCGCACCCCGGATCAGAGCAAGTCCTGCCATCCCCACCTGCCATCAAACCTAAAGCAATCAGAGAGCAAGAGGAAAGGGAGGTGCTAATGAGCTAAGGCTGCTTATCTCTGTATAATCCTCAAGGGAAAGCCAACCAGATTTTATCAGAGCAGCCACTATTGTGCAAAATCTCTGCTCTGTCATTTAATCCCATCTTCTCATCTACCTCTATGTAGGAGTACACCACTTCTTTCTCTTCTGCCTCCCCCCAGAGACTACAGGCAGCCTGCCACCCTTCTGCTTTTACATCCCTCCACAAGAAGGGGATGGGGGTAAGAACCCCTGCACCTTCTGCCTGGGCCCAGCTTTCCAATCACTATAGACCTCAGACAAGTATTTCAACAGCAAAAGCAATACAAACTAGAGGATGAAATGCAACGCCTTACAGTTAATGAAAAAGAAAACTCACCACATTAAAGAGACAGCATCTAGCTGAAAATATTAGCATGAAAAAAATTAAGTACAACTGAAAAATTGTGTAATATTATAATTCCTCTCTGCAGCACATATTTTTGAGATATAAATCAACCCCATCTGCAGGATTAAAACAAAAATGCAACCATTAATTTGGTGCTAAATGTTTTCTCCACATCTTTAATAGGCCTAAGAAGGAAAACACAAGTGCATTTCAATGGCCTGATGTTAAATCATTTATAGAAGACCTATTTCTGAAACAGAAATTTCCAGTACAGCACTGCTGGCAAGTTAACAGAAGCTCAAGACTGCACTCGGCTCCATCAATAGGCAGCATGCAATTCATGCAGGCTGTCTGCCTATGGAAAGGCCAAAGATATCACACATCTAACTAAAAATATAAGAGCTAAAAAAGCATTCAGTGGAGCAGCCTTGGGTTAAACGGACAATTTTAAAACACATTAACCAGCTGTCTGCAACTCAGGCTTGTTTTCTAATCTCCAGGATTCCAGGACTGCAATTTGCTACTGCAGCACAGCAAAAGGCTACTGCCCCAAAAACAAATACTGACAGCAGGGATGAAAATTTCACAGCTTTTGTTTATTTGGTTTTGGGTTTGTTTTTTTTTTTTTGCAAGGAGAATTTCTGCTACTGGTCTTCAGTAACTCACTCATTCTCTTTAGCAGCCACTAAAGGTGGTATGGAAATTTCAAGCCTCTTTCCTAATTCCACACATCCTAGCACTGCTGAAGAAGAAATTAGACATTTAGCAAAATCCTGGGAGTCTTAAGAGGGAAAGGGAGCTTGAGAGCATTAAGCAAAGGGGTCCCTGAGACTTACCTGGAACCTTCCAGGCAGGACTCCCTCCCTCCAAGGACTGTGCAACCTGCCTCTGTTCCCACTACCTATTTCACAGGCTCCCTGGTACAAGAAGCCTCACCCTCTCCCATTTCATTTTCCACCCTACCACATGATGCTCTACAACATATGCATGTTAATTCAGGTATCTACTGGCACAAAGATGTAAAACTGGAAAAGGATTTACGCATTTTCACCTTTTTTTCTTTTGGAGAAAGGCAAGCTTGGTGCAGATCTCAGAACCCAGGCTTTGAATTTGTGGAACCATCTGAAATACTGCACACGCTTTGCCCTCAGAGAAGGGTATTTTTACCCCCAAATCCTGCTGTCAAACGCAGCATAAGCACACACTGGTACAGAGGAGAGTGCAGCATGGGCTATACAATCCCTATGCCAAGTTAAAAGGGGAGACCTGCCACCCTTCCAGAAGGGCAGACCAGCCTGGCAGTTCAGCTCTGTGCTATTCATCCTGTCTTTCATCCTGGTAATATTTGGGCAGTCTCTTCGATTTCCTTTTATGCATCTGATGTTTAAGACCTGGCTGCCAATCAATAGCCTCCAGCTCAGCTTGCACATACACATTCCCTCCCGCTACTCAACTTTATCTCACAACCTGCTCCGTCCCTCTCTTTGCTGCCCCCCTCCCATCACAAAACCCAGAAACTTGGGCTTTTTTTTTTTAGCTGCCTGCCGGCTTTCCACCTGCTATCATATTACAAAGTTAAAGCAAATAAGAAGCAGGCTCTCCTCTGTGCAGTTTCAGTGACTTCAATGAGGTCACATAAGGCTAAATCTCTAGTGAAAGCCAGGCAGAGCACTACATCTCTTCTGCACTGCAGAAGGTTTTGCAGGGCTGTGCTAGCTGTAAAATAAGGCTATGTCACCATCTTGCCTGTTGCAAAACACCACTTAGACACACCAGTCCCAAAATTCAACTACTTCAAAGCCTGCCACCAACATTGCCAGTTTTATCAACACGCACTGTGATGCACAGCATTGTGCAGATTTTCAGCTCTAGCACCGTATGATTAAAGGACAGTCTTTGCTTTTGTTGGGGGTGTTTCAGTCTTCATTAAAAGAAAAAGGGGGTTTGCTTGCTCAAAGAACAAGAACACAAAATCAAAAGTACCCAAAAGCAGTATTTTAAAAGTAGTATTTATTTGTAGCGCCCTCTAAAGTGATGCTGACCTCAGGATAGGCAGGAGCAAAACAGTTCTGTTTTGAACACTGGCATTGGCAAGAGGTATATTTATAACCTGTATGACCTACCAATTGTGGCAGAGTCCACCAGCACCTGATGGAGCACTTCGGAAGCCTGGTCACCTCTCACAGTGAGGGACAATCCACTCTCAAGCAGAAGAAAAATGCAGTAACCTGACACAATGCTGTCAGTTTGCAAATCTGCTCTTGGAGATGGAGGAGCAGTGCCAGGAGCAGAGCAGAGACATGGCAAGTAGCTCAAGATCTACAGGATACACAGTGCCCACTACATGCCACCTCCAGACAGAATAGAAGGCAAAATGGCTTTGCCCAGCTCTCTTCCACCACTGCCAGGTCACTGGATCCTGTTTTAAACAAAGCTCTTAGGCAACAGTTTTTAAGCGTTTGTGCCAGTGCGACAACTCAGGCTTAACATTCAAATTCTGCTGCAGGGTAGGATGCTTGCTCACTGGGACAGCCCTGCAGCATCCCTGCTCCTGCCCTGCACCAACCAGACAGTGGCAGGACACCAGCCACAGCCAGGTGACTTTTTCCAGTAAATCGCAAATTTGAAATAGAAATAATCAGGAAACCAAAGCAATTCATGTACTTGGATCAAGTTAGGAAAGGAGGGGAGGGAACAAAACATCAGTGAAGGGGAAAACAGTGATTTTGACAGCCTCCCAAACCAAGTGTTTACCATCTTCTCTTCCTGAATTTAAACAAAAGAGGGCAGAAAAAAAAATTAATATGAAAACTGTTCTAGAGTAACCCAAACTATTTCTTTCAACTTCAAATACACTTTTTTCATTTCAGCTATCAAAACAAAAAGCTTACTACTTGTACAAACTTTTCTTTTCCAATACCAACATCCACTTTTATAACACAAAAGGTAAAGAGATTCCTACACAGCCTCAGCCTGTTTTTTGGGGGCTTGGAGCTCATTTTAAGGGCAGGAGCCAGTGTCAAAAGGGAACTGCAGCGCATTCAATGCAAACAATATTCAGCCCAGTGTTTATTAAAACCTTTAAATACCAGAAGCAGTTGTAACAACCCAGGATCTTACCATTTCCATACATCTGATACTCCCCCCCAACCTGAGGCTCAAGCCTCATTTGGGTGGCAATTTTACAGCTGAGACATTTATACATACAGACATACATTCCTACTGACAGCAGTTACTAGTCAAGCAAAAAACATAATGGATAACAGACAGAGAGGATAGAGAGGATCTGATTAATCTCCCTACTCAGGCAGAAATCTGGTCTAATGAAATTAATTTAAAAAGCTGAGTTCCAAAGAAGGAACTTAACATTTTCTGGTGGTTTGGCACATTCCCCTCAATTTGTCCAACTAGGAAAATAAAATAAACAAATAAGAATACCACAACTCTTGGCCTACACTTCTCATTTTACTACTGGATTGCAGTTTTCTGCTGTTTCTTATAATGCCACTCTACTCTGGCCACTAAGCTGCACAGTCTGGTTAACACACAGCCTCAGAATATCCTGAAGTTAATTACCTGAAATAAATGTGAGTTTCCTCACTCATTACAGGAGATTTCCCAGCCAGAAGCTAAGGATCATTTTTCATAAACTAAAACATGAGTGGGGGAAGTAAATTGCAAAGAGGTATGAACTGGAAGTTTAAAGCATCATTTTGAGACGTGCCACATCTGACTAGTAAACTTGTTCCTCCATCTCTATATTAACCAGTCAGTCACATATTCCCTGCTATCCCACATGTGATACTTGCCTAGCAGAAAGCAGACTTAAAAAGTCACTTCCATTACAACCACCTCCCCCCCAAAAAAATTAAAGAGCAAATTCTCACTGCATCAACATTAAAGGAAGAGCCAGACACATGCCTCTGACTTCTTTCAACATGTGGGCAGCAAAGGCATTAAGAGGAGAAAAAGGGCCTTTCTCCATGTTTAAGGTTACTCACCACTGCAAGTTTTAACAAGGCTCAATTTCACTCGATGCCAAGGTTTTATGTACTGCTTTGCACCATGATAGAGGGCAGGAGAGGGATTAGCAAAGATGGGGGAAATGATTAACGTTTCATCTCCACTATAAAACAGAACTACACTGGAAATTAGTTGGGTGACTGTTCACAGCACCATCCCAACTCCATTGCTGCCAACTGCACACTCCAGTAACTCAGAACAACTCAGCAGCAATCAGCTTTAAAAAAAAAAAAATTTTTTTTTTGAAGTGAGAACTTAAGTGTCTGGGTGGATACTTCTGTATCTTACTATGTTCGGGATCTTTTTAATTCCACCTGGGTCAAGCTTTCAAAGTCCTGTGCTCAATCAGGACTGCTAGAAATCCTCTTCCTCCACTAAGTAATACCAAGTAAGGTTCTGACACAGTCACACTGCTCAGAGCTGAGGGAAAACACCGAACAGAAGAGACCCATGCTGAAACCGTAAGACTAAGCATGACTGCTCCCCTCAAGAAGTGCTAGATGTGAAGACATATCAGAAGTCACTTAAAGTTACATGGAGAACTTCATAATCATCAGCTCCTATTGTTTAAACATTTGAATTTGCTACTTGAACAATTCTTCAATATTCTTTTATATCTAATAAGCATTTAAAGTTTGCTGCCACACCTTCTATTTCTGCAACAGGCTGTGCAGGAGACTTCTCAGTAAAACTCTCTTGGTTAATATAATGCAAAAGTTTTGACAATTCTTGGATTGCTCTGCACTACTGACAAGACAAGAAACAATGCAGGTTTCTTGTAAAGCTGAGATAGCATCTCAAAACACAAGCAGTAATTTGCTAAACCAAGTCCCACCCAAGGAAGTCTGTAAGAAATAAGAGCAATTAAAACCTTAAAAATTATTTGCAGTACATGCTTATGATGAAATATATTATCTGTTTAGAGATCTGCATAATTCAAGCTATTGAAAAATGAAGAAACATGAGAACAAAGTCACCTAGACTTTTCAGTGCTGCACACCAAGATGCAATGGCAAAAAATTAAAATGGGACAGAAGTTTTGCTCAGACTTTGATCATTTGCATGATCGATGAAAGATGTCAGGACCAGAATCCAAATAGAAGGAGAACCCAGCTGGAGGTTAGCACAACTGAAACGAAAAGGAACATCAGCCCCTCTCCAGCATGCCTAATCAGAGACTGCTCTGACCCCTTCCCAGAGCAAAGCAATGTGTTATTTACAAACCCCGCCTCCTCCCCCACAATTTTATGGTTTTGGTGCTTTTGGGTTGGTTTTTTGTTTGTTTTTTTTTTTTTTTTTTTTTTTGAAAGGTTTGAAATTCTCTATACATCTGAATTAAAACATCTGTTTCAAACTGCAGTCCAGCGATTGAGGGTAAGACAACAGAGATGAGCATGAAAGAGGCAATGAAGAAACACAATACCATTAAATCATTTTTCACTGCTTAATGTAACACTCATTGCAGAACAATTTAACAAATGCCATAACAATGTTGACACCACACAGTTTAACACTGGAAGACTGACAGAGCCAGATTTTCAGAAGGACTCACAGTATGACATACATTTTAGGTTCATAAACAAACACTTAGATTTTCAAAGCTTTTGGGATACTGTTCATATTACTCATCATCTGATGATACAAAGAGGTTCACAGAACAATTTTCAAAAGCAGCAAGAAAGCAAGTTTTCCTTGTTACTTTAATGTTGCCCTAATATTTAAATAAATCAAAATTTACTTGGGGCTTCTGTTTACTACAATTGGAATCACACAAAGCATTTGGCTTAATTTTAATGCCCACAACAGTGAAAATTTGCAAAAACACTAAACTAAATCCTTATTTTTTTATCATTGTCATTGGCTATAATTTCCTGAAAGTGAAGAAACATTTTTTTAAGAGTTTCCAGTAAAAGAAAAAAATACTTGATCAAATAGTGCATTTAATGAAAATAAAACAGATTAAACTTCTTGGTTTTCTAATATTTCGGGCAAAGTGATACAATTATCCATGTGCTGTGCTGGCAAAGCCTAACCTCTCAGGCTTATACCAAATTTGACTAGATTATAGACTGCCCATACAACATATCAGGCCCTCCAGCAAATGCATTATTTTGCCCCTGCTCCCTAATCTAACCAAAGCTTTTCATAAAGATAATATTACATTCATGGCTTAGGCCTTGACAACTGCACCCATAAATCAATTTTAAATCTTGCATTAATCATCTTTCTGTAATCAGTGGCTATTCAGCACAAATTTACATCTCATTTCTGTTGGCCAAACAGCCACATTAGAGCTTTGAAGCTTATTCAGGCTTAAATGATTATATTCCCCTAATAAACACTGAAGTCCTCTCAGTCCAGCCACCGTGAGCTGCATTAATGACATACTGCAGCAGCAGGGGCCATCCAAAGTCAGCCTCATGCAATGCTACAAGCAGCAGCCTCCACGCCAAACAGATTTTTTGCATTTCCAATACACTCAGACAGAAGAAATGAGAAGACTGCTCTGCCTGTGCAGACCCTCTTACAGGAACTGGCATGCACAGCAGGAACATACACCATCCAATTTATTGCACATTGTCCTAATAGCTCCATTTGCCACCTTTTGAACGCATGAAGTTACCAGTAAGAAAACCAAAACCCAGATTTGCTGATTCTTCACATGCTGAGCACCTTACAACTGCCACCAAAAACAAAGCAAGCTGTTGAAGCTGAACCCTGTAGAAAATCTGCTTTTCCCATTTGTCAGACAGCTGTAACCTTGTTCACAGCACCACCAAATTGGGTCTTAGCACACTTTTCTTTGATCATCGAAGAATTAGGCATTACATTTTTAATATCTGACTACAATTTTTTCCTGGTTTTTGGGTTGTTCTCACTGCTTCGTGTGACAAAGACTATCACTTACACAGGATTACAGTAAGCAGCTAAAACATGATCAGTTCAGGGCAGATCTTGCATGTTCTTGCCTGCTATCCTTATAGTGAAGCAATCTATCCTGATTGAACAAAGAATAATTATTTAATTAAAGATCTTTAGCAGGCCTACATTATTAAACCAGCATAAAAAGCCTTACATTGATTGTATATTCACTTTCAGTTAAGGTCTGAATCAGTATGCTAAGATCTAAAAATGAATGAACAGAATGAGTTTATTATGACTGTTGTTAAGTACTTACCCACTATACATAATAAATTATACATGTGGATGCTTGTTATGCTTATTCCACAACATAATGCAACTTTTAGTTACTTTTTATTCTATGGGATTTAATTCCCTCTGCGTCAGGCTGATGTTACTATTTAAATATAGCACCAGAATTAAAAGGATGTAAATCTGTCGGACAGAGATGCAACTTGGACCTTCACGTTTCTTTAAATCTGGAATTGAAGAAACATAGATGTGTTCATTTGTTTATGATGGATGTCCTATATCCTAACCATCTCAGAAAAGATACATTACTGGAGATGTTCCATACTTCATAGGCTGTTTTTCCTCACCTGCAACCTCCTGCTACTGCACGCTCTTTTCCAGCATCTGACAACCACTAAAGAATCAACTGAACATCAACATGCCATGGCTAGGAAAGCAGCCCAGGGCCAGTCAGAAAACCACAAGCAAGAACCTCCCTTGGACTTGCATATGGAAGAGACTTTCACAGCAGGCCCATCAATGAATGCAAGCTTCTCTCAGTTTTGTGCAGCTTATGGACATAACGCAGCTAAACTGCAGCAACAGCATTTTACTGCTAGGCAAGGTAATCCTCATCTGCAGCCTGAATTTCTGGTGAAAAAAAAAAAAAAGTTTTAAATAATCTTCAGGAGTCCACAGGAGGAAAGGCACTACTCAGCACAGAAACTACAGATGATTATTTATCCATCCCTATTCTAGGCCTTACACTCACTCTACAAAATGGACTGACTGCTTTACACAAACATGAAATTACAAACCTAGTTTCATCATTATTTAGCAGTTAAACCATGAAATCAATCCCCTTTCAATCTTTGTCTCTTTCAGTGAAACTGGATGCACATTTCACCAAGTGTTGACATTTGAAAGGAAAAGGATGAATGCATGCATGCACTTTAAAAAAATAAAGGTACAATTCTCAGAGGAAGAACTAATTAGCATAGGAAACAGCACTTCTACAGGTTATGTGGTTAATTGACATCATTCTTCTTACCAACACACACCCCCACTGGAAGTTAGACAGCTGAAGAAATGGCACTCTGATGTTGAAAAGTTGCCCCCATAGTGCATAATATATAAAGCTTTCTAATAACGTGTGCTCTCATCCATAAATTATTGTGCACAAAAAAACTTAAAACAGTAAGCAGTGAAAGAAATTTCATACTAAGTAAAGGAATAAGCTATTTGGGGGAAGGACACAAAAACCTGTTTCTGCACCTCCATAGCTTCCCCTAGCCTTGGGTGCAAGTCACATAGGACCAGACCTAAAGAACTCTACCACTCATACACACAAAAGGGGAATTTTCATATTTGTGTGGACTGAAGCAGTGAGAGACAAGCCATCCAAGCACACAGGTGATTTCAGTGCAGTCTCCTCTGCTCACAGATGCAGAGTCCTGAGATGCTGCAAGTTATTTGGCTTTGCAGGCATGAAGCCTTTACTTGGACTAAAGCTCTTGCTGCGCCAAGACTGAATCCCACCTTTCCTAGGGCTTTAGGGTTGTATCTTCCCCTCTAACAGGAACCTTTCTTCCCAACAGAAATGGTGTATGATGCACTCATGTAGTAGCACATCCATCTCCCATCATCCCCCTTACAAAATTAGCAAGCGCCCAGGTCAACTGATGGCAGAGGCTTCAGCACAGCTCTAGCACACAGTTTCACACCATCTATACATCTGGCACTGTAACCCAGCTCCCCCCTGCCACAGCACCCAGCTGAGCAGCCACTAAGATTCCCCCTTCACTTCTACCTGGCTTCCATCACAAGGATGATTTTCTTCTCCTCGTGATCCATTTGCCTCACAGAACAAACAAAAAGATAATGCAACACTTTACTAAGACCACTTCCAGAAAGCCACTTTCATTTCAAATGGCAACACTTCAGCTAGGAGAAAGGGTAAAAATCCCAGAAAGGAGAGTCCACAGCTACTCGACAGATCAAAAACCTACTTTACAGCACAAAAATCTCTAAAAAAATTTTGAAGAGAAGGCTGGGATGTGGCTAACTCACTTGTGGCCTCTATTTGCCTGAAGTGGGGTGTGGGGAGGAAAAGGAGAGAGATGACTAGGACATACCTGTAAAGTTAGCAAGAAGAGGCATAGCAAGATCCGTTGACTGAGAACTCAAGCTTAACCAATTCAGGCTAGAAAGATAAGTTTGTCTTTTAACAAGGACAGCTTGCTGCTGGCACAAGCTACAAAGGGATATGGTGGACTCACCACAACAGGAAGACTAAAAAGAAATCCCTCTCCAGAAGATGCACTGTAGGTCAAATCAAGGTTACAGACCTGCTGCAAGGACCCTTGAACAAGTTTCTACACTGTACATACCACAGGAGATTCAACTACATCATGTTAACAGCCCCACTAGCCTTAAATCCTATGAAGCTACAACACCATTACCTTCAGCTCACACATTCACAAATCTGCTCTTATTTTTAAATAACGAGAACTAGCAAGTACTATAATATTGTGCTTTTTTTCAATTGATTGTTTTACTCCACCAACAAGGAAACTATAACTCAGTAAGTAACAGCATGTCTAGAATGTCAATGATTTGCAATTAACATATTTGAACAGCAGGGAGTTGCCCAACTTTCTTTCTTAATATCATTTTGATTACTTACATATTTACTGTAATATGGGAGAAAACTAGTTCAGTTCTCAGATTTAAAACTCTGCAGAGCAGAGAAGAAAGGAAATTTGCCAATAGCTCTGGTCACAGCACTGTGTGTGAAAAAATTGTATTCACTCTATTTTCTCTTTCCTGCTTTATTTTTGAACAGACAAAACAAAAGCTAGGGAAAAAAGGGACAGTGTTTTTTAAAGGCAACAGTCAAGACTCAGTACTAAGTTAGGCTCATTCCCAGTTCAGGAAAACACAGGACACCTATGGCACTAGCACCCATTTTGGCTCTCAGTTGCTTGCTTTATCCTTGATCAATGGGGACACTACATGGTCTTCCAGCAGGGACAGATGCACCAGGGAATTAATCTGGAAAAAGCCCCTTATACAAAAAAGCTCAACACAGATTCTGGCTTCAGCCAAAGACCCTCTACAACACCTGGAGAGATGCACAGGGACTTCTGTTCATCCAGCTTCAGTGAGGTCAGCCTCTGCAAACAGCAGTGCTGGGGGAAAACACCCCAGGTTAGCACTGGAGGAGCTAACCCTGCAAGCAGAAAGCCTCAGGAGTAGTGCTGTGCTCAAAAGAGGCAGGGAAGAGAGGGGTCCAAAAGGTTTACCTGGGCTAGTGGCATCAAATCAAATAAGCTTTGCAAACACTGAGCAAGGCTGCTTAAAATTCCCTGCTTTCTCCCCAACACCTTCACAGAAAAAGCCTTTTACAAACATTATACAGGCAGCATCATAACCAAACCCCCTGGGGGCTAAAGACATTTGCCAGTTCAATACGTTTATACAGCTCTAAGAAACACGCTCTGCCAGATTTAGTTAATGCGACTCCAAAGGATACAGTAGCTCCTGCCTATCTGTACCGCCTGTCCACATCGAGACCACCCCTCTGAGTTAAATATACCAGACTCTGAATAAGCAGCATTTTGGAATTGAATATACAGGGCTTGGAAAGCTGAGCTTACAGCCTGTGTAATCAGCACAGATATTCAATTATCATTAAAATTAATAAGTGGGACAACAACCAAATCCCCTGACAGGTTTTGATTATCTCAGTCTGGGTATTTATCAGAATTACTCTGACACACTGAGTCATTGGGCTCTGGCCAACAGGCACAAGTCACTCCTTAGCCCACTGTGGTTTCCTTTGCACTGGAAGCATCATGACATCCAACATCAGGGAAAGACAAGTGCCACACAAGAAAGGAGATGGATATCTGAAACTACAAAAAGGTTTGATATTTGGTCTGAAATTCATTTCCAAGTCAACTATGACCAGCCGGGTTAGCTCAGTTGGTTAGAACACGGTGCTAATAACGCCAAGTTCACAGGTTCAATCCCTGCTTACTGCAGGGGGGGTTGGGCTCGATGATCTCTCAAGGTCCCTTCCAACCCAAAGCATTCTATGATTCTATTTATTTCATTCCTGTTCAGCAGCTGTACTCTACCTCACTGTAATTCTGCAGAATGACTGTAGCCACTGCTTTTGCAGGGAGGCACCCCACCTGCCTGCAGTCACCTACGCCACATATCAATGACCGCAACTCATTTACCTGCTGATCATCTGACAAGACATCTATAGTGATTGACATATTTTCTAAAACTTCATACTTTTTATGTTGATTTTCCCAGCACTAGAACTGAAACCATCAGGGGTTTGCCCAACCATTGTATTGGTCAATATCCATATTTTTAAGGACATAAACTCCAGAATTAGCAGCAACACAAAAAGCAGACATGCTGCCATTGAACTTAACTACACAGGAACAGTTATTCAATCTGGCATCAAAATAAAGCAAACAGTAAACCAGAAGGAGATTGTGTAATGAAGTGACTTTATCTCACAGGATTATACTTGTGGTTACGACTTTAATTGTGTAGTCTAGAAGGATTTGCAATAAACTGAATAATCTCGCATTATTGTAATGATTTGTAATCACAACACTGGCTACGATTTACAGGCTTACTATACATTTGCATTGCAGTCAACTAAAAGAGTGAGTGCATGCCCTACAATTTTGTAACAGCACTTAAAATTATGTCTTGCAAAGAGCTCCAACAGCTGCCCAAACAGTCTGGAGATTTGAAACCAAGGCAAAGCTCTCAAGTGTGAATCTTTCCAATTTTAGAAGAAAATAAAGCTAAAATAAAACAAAACTGAACACCCTCAGGATTTCTGAACAGAAGAACAAAGGCCACATTTTTGCTATCCTGTACTGTCGACTGAACCAGGAGCAAGTAATGCTCAGCAGACATCAGCAGAAGTTATTCTGATGGCCTTCAAGTGACAAACTTCAGGAATGACCCCTGGGCTCCAGCAGGAAACCAGGAAAAATCACATTATCGGTTATGTAACTGGTGTTCACAGGTTGAATATGCAAAGACACACCCCCACACCCTCAAAAATTGAGGGCCCAATGAAAAAGGCTGCCAGCACAGACAAAAAAAGGTGCTAGTTTTTCTAAATGGCTGGAGAAAAAAAAATAGCAAGTCTAAGTCCTCCTTTTCAAAAACAGACAATTTTCCCACCCCCACTTGGTATCTGCTGGATACATTGGGTCTTGGGGATGTCATCCCAGCAGACTGCTCCCTATGAGCAGCACACCTGCATCACAGAGAAACTTGAACACCTAAACCAATCAATTAATTCTGAAAGATCACTTTCAATAAGTAGATATTTAAATTACAAAGTCCTGCCATTACCTCCTCTTCCACCCTGCCCTCACTCACCAGTTCTTGGTCTAGCTCACAGCCAAAGGCAAGGCAATGGAGGGGCTGATTTGAACAAGAATAACACCAGGCTCGTCCTCGCAACCAGAACAGAACAGCAAATGGATTAACGGTGTACACCAACATCTCAAATCACATTAAGAAATACTCCCCACTATCTTCTCCTGCCAGCTGCATCTTCTGCACAGCACTATGGACTGGCAATATTACAGGAAGAATCATCACTGTTATAGGAAGACCTCTGAAGACAAGGGCCAGGTCACTTGCCCCAAAATATTTTTGCTGAAGTCAAATGACAATTTTTGCAGTGTAAAGGCTCAGTCCTTCCCCACCTTCAGAGCCAAAAGTTCTCATCTTTGATACTGCAAGAAAACATCCCAAGGAGGGTAATTATCCACAGAAAGCACACATCTTTACAAGCTTCTGGTTTATCTTATTTCAGCACAGTAACAGACCTAAAGGACACTATTTTCTCTGTTTCAATATATAGGTAGTTCATATACACCAAAATCAAGAACATGCACAATCTTAAAGTGAAACCAGGCTTTAGGAATAGATAACTTTTCTAACATTTTAAACACATCTGCTTAAAATAGAATAATTTGATTTTTTTCTACTGTTCATTTTGTTAAATCAAGAATTTAATATAATCAAAGCAGTGGCCTGGCACTCACTGGAGTAATGAACACAAAAGAGAAATAAGCAAGAATACACAAGTTAAATGCTTATCAGAGCATTTGGCAAGAGCTAGGTATCTAATAATACTTTCCTTCTTGGAAAGCAGCAAAAGGGCTGTGCTGGGGGTGTTTCAGCCTGGTCTGACAGATGCATTTTTTAGAAAGCCATCAGCAATCTCTTCTCCTCACCATCACCACCCCTCTCCTGGGAGCTGCCCCAGAGGTGCCCAGCTCAGCAGGCAATTCCTTGTCCTCCTCCATCAACATGCTGATGCACAGCCCCCACTCTTCTTGGGGTGCTTGCTTTCTAACAACCCCCAGGGCCTGATCCTACCCGCCCTGCAGCTATCTGGCAACTCATTCATGGACCTTACTAAGATCACTAAGATCACACAGGGGTAGGTGAGGATCAAATTAACATGCAAGTGTCATTCAGTCCTAACTCTAAACCACTACTGCATCACTGATGTGTTTTCAGCAAACCATCTTGAAATAGAAATAAGGAACAGTAATTTCCCATTACACACAAAAAATAATTGCTTTCTCCCCTAAATGCTCACAACTCCCCACAGGATGGCAGGGTCTTTATTTTTTTGAGGGTTTTTGGGTGGTTTTTTTTTTTCTCCAAACCCTCTGACCCAGCAGGGGAAGCAGCAGCCACTGTTCAGCCCACAGGGTACAGACAATCGATCACAGCGGCCTGGCAGCATACAATGTCACAGTGGTAACGGAGATGACTGATAGCTGGGTGTCACCCACATTCCCTTCAACAGCACTTCATCATTCATGCTGGGAAGAACCTAAAAGCTGGTGAAAGGAGCTACCACTTTTCTTTGGAGAAAAGTTAACAGACAACCCCCAAAAGGATGTCTTTGCATCCATGTGTACTCCTGGTACTTAATCTCCAATCTGTTTTGCCACAGTATTCTCAATATTAAAACCAACAGACCTCACAATTACTGCCTGCTTTATTCAAACACACTAAATCATGTAGCTCAGCATGCTTTTTCCCCCCCAAAATAAAGGTATCTTAAGATAAATTAAGACTATAAAACCAAAATATTTTTAGGTTAAAAAGAGCTTCCAATTAAAATACTGACATATTCTTTCAACAGCCAAAAACCCAGTCACACCCTCCCCTTTCATATGTGCACATAGCCTTCAGCAACTGAAAAACACTGTTTTTGTGACCAGGACAAGCAAACAGAGAACATGATGCCGCCATTCTCAATCTCTGACAATCCTGAACCATTCCTATTAATAACTTGAAAAAAATGGATGGAAGTTTGTTCTAACAGTCTTAGATGTTCAGCTGCTGAACTATTTCTTGAATAGCCACATATCAGGACTTTGCAGTAAAATAGCAGTCAATCAAAAAGCTCTCCTTACTCATTTTAAGCTAGGTGCTGGTTTTGTCTTCATTCACTGTGCAATATACAAGGTAACGACTAGTCATGAAGACAAAATAGCAGCTTCCATCTTAACACTATTTTCAAGAATTTTGCATTTAAACTTCTCTCCTTCTAGACAAACGTACCATGCATTTCCCTTTCTGAAGTTAGCATTCATTTGATTTCATTTTTTTTGAGCTGGCTTTCCTGAATGAGTAACATGAAAGGAAAACCAACTTTCCTCAATTATAAGAACACTAAATAAATCAAACAGGACTGCAGTCTTGAATTTAGTTACCCAAATAAGCCATTAACCTGAATAAAAATATATGCTGTCAAATGGGGCAAGAGCAAGGCCAATGCATTTTAAGTCTTATAAAAGGATTATGCAATTAAGTGATAAGTAATCCACTGATACATATATTTAGCATATGAAGTAGTAACATACTACAAAAATTCATCAACATAAGCTATAAAATCCTAATGCATGTTTTATAAACCCTGGGCCGTTGCATATGCATTCTGTAATGGTAATACTTTATTCTGCAAAGTTTCAGATTCTCCATGACAGCACTATATTTATACATTTTAATTGTTCAGTTACTAACTGTTGGATACCAATATTTTTGAAATTGGCACAAAAGTAACAAAGAAAACAATGGTTTTAGAAGATAAAGCTCTTCAAAGCTCTTTTATCCCCAAACATAATTCCTAGACACTAGAGGAAAAAAAGACTTTTTAGCATGAAAGGAGATTATTGTTTGCCCAATGAGCCTGTGTGGAGGAACCTAATGCTGACAACTGTATTTACAAAATGATATACTGAAGGATCAGCCTTCATTTCTTCTATGGTGGATTTCCAAGACCAGGATAGTAATATATTATTCCAGTAATACAGTTCTAGCCGAGATAAAGATTTGCTCTATTCTTAATCTTACTAGTATTAATTTATTTTACAGTACCTTAGAGTACTCTAGGCATTTTAGATCTCCTTTAATAAGACCAATGCCTCACCAGATGCTGCTCCCAAACAAATTAAGGCTTGATTCATGTCAACAGCATACAAACCAAAGGGCAGCTCGCTGACAGTCCAGGACAACAAGTTCAAGGCCATTCTCAAATGGAGTGAGAAGATTTAACTTCAGATGGGAACAAAGATATGAAAAGGACATGAATAAATGGTGAGGCTCTTCAGTGAGAACTGTGGTCTAGCATGAGATGCTCTCATGGTTTAAAAGCAGCTATGGTATCATAGCTAATCTGTTGCAGGCATCAGAGGAGCAGATCTTAAATACAGGGTGTTGAATGAGTAACAGTAATGTGTTTTTTAAGCAGGGCAAGATTTAAAAAAAAAAAAAAAAAAAAAAAGAGAGAGCTCAGAAACAAAACTAGATCTCACCCTAGACAGTCAGGACAAGCTTTCAGACAGCAGGTCAGATGTAGGGCTGGAAAAGACCAAAACAGATCACCTGGTTTGTTCCTCCAGACGAGATGAACTCTACTGGTCCAGAGTAACAGAGATGATGGCTTGACATGCTGTCAGAGACCTCCTGTGAAATAAACCCCACATCTGCCCCAAAGATGCACCAGTAGAAAGTGCTTTCCATCAAATTTAACCTGGATCAGCTTAGCTGAAACAAATCCTGTTTTTCTTGTCCTACCTATTACCAACCTGGGCAAGAGATTATTCCTTTCTTCTCTGCATCCCTCAAGGTGGTTGCAGACCAGTCCAATACTCTATGCCACAACCATCTCCATCAGCCTTTCCACACAAGATGCAGAGCTGATCACTTTAGATTTTGGTTGATATATTCAAGCTCTGTGAAACAAATTCAGCTCTACAAGCACCGGTGGGGCCACCAACTCACCAGGGAAATCCACCATTTTGAAGTAGCCAGCTAGCTGAATTCCACTCCATTAACTTCAGCATCTTCAGTCTCACTCTGGAGCTTTCAGAGTTTGAAACGTGAACTCAGCACTGCTTTAAAACACAGTTTAGTTCAGTTATCACAACGGTCCTGCACAACTGCATGATTAACTTCTGGTGTCTTTTCAGACCCAAAGCTCAAGCTCTTGTTATAATTATGCTACACAACACAAGCATGCATGAATCACTCTGGCACACTAAAACAGGCAGCACAACCAAAAGAAAACACATCATCATGGCCTCATGGGATATGAGCAAAAAAGACCATGTAAGCACATGAAGAACCAAGGGGAGGGTCACAGAGGACAGGAGTTTACATATATATAGATACTGCATTTTTCCTTAAGGAATCCTAGTGGAAAACTAACTGCCCATCTATTTCAACTCTATTGAACTCATCATCCCAAAAATTATTCATGTAAAATTCCTTTATTCTGTATATATATGAGGCCGCACCTGGAATACTGTGTCCAGTTTTGGGCCCCTCAATACAAGAAAGACATTGAGGTGCTAGAGCATGTCCAGAGAAGGGCAACAAAGCTGGTGAAGGGTCTGGAGCACAGGCCTTATGAGGAGCGGCTGAGGGAACTGGGATTGTTTAGTCTGGAGAAGAGGAGGCTGAGGGGAGACCTTATTGCTCTCTACAACTACCTGAAAGGAGGTTGTAGTGAGGTGGGTGTTGGTCTCTTCTCCCATGTAGTTAGCGATAGGACGAGAGGAAATCGGCTTAAGCTGCGCCAGGGGACGTTTAGGTTGGATATTAGGAAAAATTTCTTTACGGAAAGGGTGGTCAAGAATTGGAAGAGGCTGCCCAGAGAGGTGGTGGAGTCACCATCCCTGGAAGTGTTCAAAAAACGGGTAGACGTAGCACTTTGGGACATGGTTTAGTCTAGTCTACCCTTGATTGGTTTAGTGTGGACTTGGTAATGTTAGATTAATGGTTGGACCGGATGATCTTAAAGGTCTTTTCCAACCTAAATGATTCTGTGATTCTATAACAGAAAACTTTAAGTACTACTTTGCTTTGGATTACTCAGTTTACTTCAAATACTTAGATGTGCAGTCTGTTTCCTGTGCATGCACAAAAGCATGTACATATAAACAAAGCAGCCAAACTGCAGGTTTTTAAGGAATCATTAATATTTTTTTTCACCTACTCTGGTATTACTTATTTCCATCATGCTCCCTGCTGCAGTATAAATTGCATTCTTGCCATGTTAGCATATCCCCCGATTCCTCTTCTACACTGGTCACAGCCGAGCAGCAGTATTTGCAGGAAAAAAACCCAGACTACCAAAAGTACTGTCCTAAAAATGCCAATTATAATCATAGTTATGTGACACAGCTCAATGGTGCCAAGAATCCTCCTTCTCCTTTCACTACCCCTTATCCCTCCCCCTTTATTTTATTTCTGTCCCTGAGGGCAAACACTGCCTCCAATCCAGGATTCCTGTATAAAATCTCTATCTGAACCAAGACTGACAGAACAACGTGAATCTATTCACAAACCATGCTGAGTAATCTAAATCACCATTATTTTTAACTTCAAAGAGGCACCCTAGGGTATCTGTCCTCAAAAGAATGAGCCAAAAATGCTGCTCACAAAAAAAAAAAAAAAAAAAATCAAACCCACCAATGTCCTACATAAATGAGAAGCAACTTGGAGAATCAATCTGGCTGAACTTACCCCCCCCAACTTTTGATATTTGGCCTTATTAACCACCAAAAACAGGGGCAATTACTTTCCCTCTTGCTGTTCACATGCAACAAGTCATCTAGCACTCTCATTTTCTCCAATGAATAAAGAATTATGAACATCTCCCCAGGACCAGGTTCCTTAGTACATGTTTATTTTCCTGTCTGAGCCTAAAAAAAAAAATCCCAGCACATGGAGCTGTGCAATGAGCCACAGCACACAGCCAATACCCCAAGGACCACAGACTTTCCTGTTCTGTGCTACAGGAAGGTCAGGGAAATCAATGGGAGGCGGAGGAGATGGGAGAGAACCTGTTACACAAAAGCAAGCAGGTGTGCAGCACTCAGACTTGGACAGAAAAAGTACTTCTAAGCTGTAAAGAAATAAGTTTTAAAATAAACCCTGAAAGGAGGGATGATCTGAAACAAGTAAATCAGCGCTATTATAGCCCCTGAAACAAAAATCAGACATAATCGCTGAATAAATCAAGCCAGCTAAAAGAAAGCATTTATTTTAATCAGCAACTTTTAGCAATATCCAGATAATTGTAAAAGTGGCTGTGTTTTCACTTGACCAGACCAAATAAGACTGAACAGTACAGGTTTACAGGGGGGTCTTTGTAGCTTCTCCCCCTGCTATGGCTTTGCAGGGAGTCAAAACGCATCACGCAGTCTCCTGCCAAGTCAAGGGAGGAGAGGAGGCAATACAGCCTACAAACACTGCCTGACCCAGCTATTTCTCTTGCAGCACTTACCATCATTCCTACTTCTGTGAGCTTCCTTAAGATAAAAACATATGTTTAGCACAGGCAAGCACAGGCAGTTTCTGTAGGTCAGAACTAGTTGATGTCACAGCCGTATATAACACACACGTAAACCTCTGATGTGCCCAGTTCGGCTAATCCTAAACAGCACCCCAGGAACAAGTCCAGAGGTAAAAGACTCACATACTTTGCAGACCAGCTGTACAAGCATAGGTTTTAATAAAAGAAAAATTTAAAAAACTGACTGTTTTTGTTGATGTGCTTGGAGGGCTTCCTACTACACAAAAGGGACCAGATTTTTCTGATATATTGCCTCTGGTAATCCCAATAACCTCCTTCAGGTTAAAGTAAACTTACATGAGCTGCAAAGCAAAGTCCAAATTGTCCCTTTGGCATGTAGTAATAGGATCAGTTCCCAACCTAAGCTGTGAAAGGGGCAGCATTTCCATGCTGACCACGCTCCACTGGCAGGGAGAGAGTCCCTTTTCTGAGCTCCATGGCCACGCGGACCTCACAAGACTTTGCTCATGCTCTGATATAACTGCAGGTTTAAGAGCCAACTGCATGACTGCTGCAGGCTGCTGAACCAGCACAGCCAGGGAAGGCCTCCTGGGGCAGCCAGGAAGCCACACTACCAGGATTCATTAATCCCTCAAAGCAAAGCAGCAGAAAGAAAGCGCCTTCCCCTTGCACAACAGCTGGTTCTTCATACCAGCAGACAGTTTCGAGCCCTGCTTGGCCACAGCATATTTCAGTCACATTATTTCATTTCCACTGGTCCCTCAATACTCCAGATGATGGAAGAGGGGGATTTTTCTTACCTTCTATGTGCATGCGGGAAATGAAGGCCAGCCATGCTGCAGGGATACTGGACACTACCAAAACCTGTACCAAATAAGCACCTAGCTAGACAAAGCTCTGCAGAGGCAACCCTTGGCTAAAGTGTTCCTCTCCCTTCCCCTAAAACCCATTACTCACTAGATGAGCTGGTGCATGCTGTTTAGCAGTGGACGAAGGTCTGATCTTACAGGGACTAAAGCAGCTGTGATGCTTTATTTGGAATTACAGCCATGAAACAGGTCTACCTCTAAGCCTAATCATTCTCCAGACTGGAGGGTCAGTCTCCTTCCCATATACCACTGCTTTCATTTCCCAAGTTAGATCACATTTTTCCATTGTGTTGAGCAAAAATAAGGTGAGCAACAGGCTAAATAAGGGCAGCTGGACCTCCCTGGAGCATGGAATATCTTAAAGCTTTAATACACAAAAATTACCATGGCACACAGCTATAATAAAGGTTTAGACTATGACACCTACAAAGGATCTGCCAAACACAAGCTCATTTGGCTTGACCGGACCTCTTACCGTCATTGTTGGGGGGGGGGGGGGGGGGGTTGGGTTTGTTTGTTTGTTTTTAAACAAATGTGGGTATCTGTTTTCAAAACCTACCAGCTTGTGCCTTTGTATACACAGATAACTTCTCCCAGGCACTCCCATACAACTACAAAGACTTAACACTTGCTTTCTTTAGCAGCAGCTGTGCTCCTTGTGCAATCTCCTACTTCTGGCAGATACGGTTCTAAGAAAATTACTAAGTTTCCTTAAGATTCATAATAGAAATCAAGTGGAGAAGCAGCAACACTAGAAGAGTTGAAAGCTGCTTCAAAAGCTAATGTATCTTCAGTTGCAGCTATCACCAGTGAAATTGCTACCAAGTACTTGAAAAGTGACTAGACTCTACAGGATACTATTAATAATATTAATAAGGAATAATAAAATACCATGCATCAAAAAGCTTACTTCAGGCATACGATCTGTATCTACACACTGTAGTGTTGCAAAGTGTGACACATTATGACATTTCTGCTCCTTTCCTTGATGGGGGACTGTGCAGACAGATACATGGACCTTCCAAAATTTTCCCTAAGAGGACGTCCTGAGATAAGAAATCTGTATGAGAATACCTCAAAAAGAACAGCTTGCATTATCTCTGATCTCAGTTAAAGCCCCCTCCTTTTCCAAATTCAAACCCTGAAGTGAGAGTTACTTAAAATACTTATGCAAGGTAGTTATTTAAAAAAAAAATATAGGCAAACAAAGTATGACTGCACCATAGCTGATTGCAGAGCAGATAAGGGGGTTAGAGAAGTAAGTCTGGAAAGACTTTTTTCAGTACTTGTAAAATACTGCAAATATTAGGCCAAGAAAGAGACAATTTGGCTAACCTCACGAATTTTTATGATGTCCCCTGAAAACAAAGAAGATTAAAAGGAGATTTCTGAGAATTCAAAAACCAACTGGCTGATTCACTTTTTATTTGTGGAAGTTAATTTAAGGAAAAAATCCTCCTTTGAGTCAGTAACCATTAGTTTGGCATTTATGAGTGCACTTCCAGGTGCTGTTTGGAAACTGAGCGTGTAAACACAGGAAGGTTTCTCTAAATAACGAAACAAACACAACTGGTTTATGCATAGGATATTTAGCTTTTCATTTACTCATCTATACATACAGACCCAGGAATCTTTTCAACTTTTCAAGCCTAGTTAATTCTCTACTGATATTCCTTTAAGGACATTGGTATATACAGCAACTGTGCTTTATACCATAGGAAAAATACATAGACATTCAAAAATGAAAAATCTTCCACTAAGAAGTGGACACTGGGATCTTTATGGTGTGCCATCGCAGCAACGCAATGATCTGCCAGTGCATCCAGCACTGGTTACTCTGATTGTAACCAGTTTACAATCCCCCTCTTCCATCATCTGGAGTATTGAGGGACCAGTGGAAATGAAATAATGTGACTGAAATACGCCATTGTTTTTATTTTTCCACAATATTCTCCTTGGGAAGCTGGCAGCTCATGGCTTGGATGGGCATAGTCTTCGCTGGGTAAAAAACTGGTTGGGTGGCCGAGCCCTGAGAGTAGTTGTAAATGGAGTTAAGTCCAATTGGCAGCCGGTCACAAGTGGTGTTCCCCAGGGCTCTGTTTTGGGGCCAGCCACGTTTAATATCTTTATTGATGGTCTGGATGAGGGGATTGAGTGCACCCTCAGTAAGTTTGCAGACGACACCAAACTGGGTGGGAGTGTCGATCTGCTGGAGGGTAGGATGGCCCTGCAGAGGGACCTGGACAGGCTGGATACATGGGCCGAGGCCAACTGTATGAGGTTCAACTAGGCCAAGTGCCAGGTCCTGCACTTGGCTCACAACAACCCCATGCAACGCTACAGGCTTGGGGAAGAGTGGCTGGAAAGCTGCCTGGCCAAAAAAGACCTGGGGGTGTTGGTAGACAGCCAGCTGAACATGAGGCAGCAGTGTGCCCAGGTGGCCAAGAAGGCCAACAGCATCCTGGCTTGTATCAGGAATAGTGTGGCCAGCAGGAGCAGGGAGGTGATTGTTCCCCTGTACTCGGCGCTGGTGAGGCCACACCTGGAATACTGTGTCCAGTTTTGGGCCCCTCAATACAAGAAGGACATTGAGGTGCTGGAGCATGTCCAGAGAAGGGCAACAAAGCTGGTGAAGGGTCTTGAGCACAGGCTAAGGCCTGAGGAGTGGCTGAGGGAACTGGGGTTGTTTAGTCTGGAGAAGAGGAGGCTGAGGGGAGACCTTATTGCTCTCTACAACTGCCTGAAAGGAGGTTGTAGTGAGGTGGGTGTTGGTCTCTTCTCCCATGTAGTTAGCGACAGGACGAGAGGAAATGGGCTTAAGCTGCGCCAGGGGAGGTTTAGGTTGGAAATGAGGAAAAATTTCTTTACGGAAAGGGTGGTCAAGAATTGGAACAGGCTGCCCAGAGAGGTGGTGGAGTCACCATCCCTGGAAGCATTCAAAAAACGGGTAGATGTGGCACTTTGGGACATGGTTTAGTCTAGTCTACCCTTGATTGGTTTAGAGTGGACTTGGTAGTGTAGGTTAATGGTTGGACTGGATGATCTTAAAGGTCTTTTCCAACCTAAACGATTCTATGATTCTATTCTACGATTCTATGATGCCCACACACACAAGGGGAGCAAGTTTAGTTCTTGGCTTTAAATCAATAGAGAAAAAATGTTACAGATTCCGATGACAACAGGATTAGATCTTGAACTGAGTTGAGGATAAACTGTGTAGCTTTTACAACCCTGCCATAACCCATGCCTGCAAGCATGCAGCTCGTCTTGAGTGAGGCTGCCATTTCTACAAACTTTCATCTACACAGAATATATGGAAAGCCAGATTTTAATTCACTGTGTAATATGTATGTGCAGGGTTGGCTGCATTTTTATAAACATTGCCACCATTTTTATGACTACCAAATGGGAGTCCAAGACAATTCTGCAACCCATTTCAGCTGGTGCCAAACTCTGGAATAACACATTCATGAGAGCTGCTCTGTTGGAGGGCTCAGTCATGCAGCATTTCTGTCTTGGGATACTTTCTCACCTCACACGGTGCTCACGGCTCCCAGGAACTGACAGGAATACTCAGCGCCGTGCAGAAGTCAGCCCTTCGAGACGGCACCAAAGCTCTGTTACAGTACAGCATTGAGGATGCCCCAGCCAAACCAAAGACCAAAAGTCACAGCAACGACTACTTGCACAGTGCAGTCAGGCCAAGCATACACAGTGGAGGGTATTAATGCATCTAAACTCCAGGACCTATTTCAGGTATCAAATTAGGAGGCCAGGTTCTTTCAGTTCTCAGTATAGTTAATGGTAAGAGACAGAGGCTCTGCAAGGTGCTTATAACTCAGCTCCTCTTCCAGCATTATCAGCTCCCAGAATTTTATCATGAGCCTGAAAAGTATTTCTGAACAGCCTTGTTCATTTAAAGCTAACAGTAATGTCCCAGAACCTGTGTTTCAGAAGAAAACTTCCAGAAAATTGTGTTGTACATTTACCCCAAAGGCTCAAGAAAAGAACAGGAATTTATAATTTTAAAGAAATTTAAATAAACCTCATGGATTTTTTTGGTGAGGGGAGAAGTGAGGGGGCTGACACATGATTTTTTTTTTTAATAGTTGTGGCTGGCTGTACTGCATAAATAAATCAATCCCCTAGCCACACAGCTCCATTTTTCCAGTCACAGGTTGTTGTTTTATTTATTTTTTTCCCTCCATTGCCAACAAATCACTCCAGGGAGTTTTTAAACCCAGTAGTCTTCTTTCCGAATGGAAACAGTTAGTATAATTTGTGAGAGAAAGTAAACGAGATACTTACCCCATTTTTTGGGTAAGCTATCCATCCTAGATCCCCCATTACTGTGCGTGAGTCCAGTAAATTCACTGAAAATAAGAGAAAAAACTGTTAGGGAAGGTAGATTGATGGATTACAAACTTCAGTAAATATTTCAAGGTTTGGGTGGCTATGGTAAACAGGCTGTTTATAATTAACCAAAGAAGCTGGATTTTTGTAAAAGTGAGTAACAATGCAATAACTCCTCTAACAATGAGGTCATACACTGAAAACAATTCTATATATGCATTACTTTATTCCTTTGAGATACACCACTGAAACCAAGTAGCAAACGCACTAAACTTCTGTAAGTTCCAGATCTTCATGCTCTTCGGGTCTGGTCTTTTGCAGGGAATAAATACATATACACATAAACACACAGTGTGCATTATGTAAGACATACAGTACATAGGTATACAATCAAACTTCTATGCATATTTACACACATTTCTTTTAATGTGGCATAAGTTTTTAGCATAATCAGGCTTTTACAACAAAAATGAAACAAGCAACAACATGCAGTTTCCTGATTATTGTGAATTCAATTTTTAAAGTATTTTATGTGCAAGTATTATAGTATTACTGTTATGAGGAATCTATTCTTTTTTCCCTCTCCCACATTTTTCCCCCAAGACTTTGACAACTTAATTGTAAGATATCCAAGGGATCTTTTTTTTTTCCCCGCACATACAAAAGCTTGGAATAGCTTTGTTAAGTCACATAAGCAATCAACAATTTACATTAAACAACAAAAAACTATTCCCAAGCTTATAACATCTTTTCCCCTCATATTACCTGAAATACTGAGTAAAAAGTGTGAAGTAATTAAATCTACACATGCTTAACTCAGCTAAGGAAAATTCTAGCACCTTTTGGTGCTGAGCTTTCACCTCCTGTACCCAGGGCTTTAAATTTCTAAGTTAAAAGCTTGTCTCTGAATCAACAGCTGTCACCCAAAAATCTCAACCTAGGAGGAACTTTATTCTATTTTAAAAGCATACAATTTCCTTCTCTTTGGATTACAACACTTGCTTCTCACAGTATATTTGTCTGCTTAATACCTCATTTTTTGTACTCATGTCCCTCCTGAAAAGGAAGAGATTTCCCTGGGTCTTCAAGTCCTGATCTCCACCCTATGTGCTCTTTAAAAATCCCACTGGAAGTTTTCACATTTGGACTTCTAAGACTTTCCAGCCTATGATGATCTAAGCCCAAGAACAAGCTTGAAACCGGTGGAAGAAGCTTTGCACTCACTCCTTTAATACCAACTGCATAGGTACTTCAAGATTGCTAGAGAAGAGAAACAAACAGGTTGCATGCACAAGTATAAAGGATGTGCATGCAATGTATAAAGGAGTATCATAACCCTCACCCCTAGTACACATACCAGGCTGATTTGCTGTCTCTGCACAGCCAAATATACCAGTGCAAACACCTATGAGGCATACAGACCCTTCCTTACATGGGCTCAGGTCACACTGCTGCAGGGCACCACAGACAAAATTAAAAATGCTGGCAACTGAGTACCTCATATCAGAATTACACTATTTACAGAGGCACAGTAAGAAAACCCAGAAGTACACTATACTAAAAGGCATGCTGCTTTAAAATCTTAAGGAATATTTTAAAAAAACAAATTAAGATTAAACAGATTTAGTTTGAAAAAACAAAGTTCTCTGAGTCAGTTTGGTCTTAGTCATTGTACTGTACCGAAGGCTGACAACTGTAGCCCCTTGTACACAAAAACAGCCCAAAACAAAAATACAATGCTGAGGTGGAAAAAAATCAGTTCTCAGCTCTGACATCAAACACTTATCTTAAAAAAATTTGTCTATCCAGATATTTTCACAGTGTATGCAAGTATTAATGCAGCACACTATCACAAGGCATATAGATGTTCTGCCTGGTCAAGTATATTTTTGTGATGTTGAGCAAAAACATTTGGTAGCTCAGGGTTTTCAAGCCCAGATTGCTTTCTCCTGCCAAAACAGAAAACAGTTGGGAGCTGGCAATGCTACCGAACTGCAGGACATTTGGTGGAAGCAATACTCAGAGACTATACTGAACTACATACACAGTAAGTAAACATACAATTAAGAGGCTTTCCACC